>NW_012267351.1:3365045-3431844 GCF_000151885.1 Dipodomys ordii
TCCAACACTCCCCTGTGTTAACTTTCTTATAGGAAAGGAGGAGAGTTATGAACAGTCAAACCCTAGAGGGGGGGGGGGGGAGGTATCACAGCTCATATATCTTACAAATCAAGGTAAGGAATATAGATGCTGGGTCCCTGACAAACACAGGCTCCTTCCTTCCTCCCTCCTTCTCTCTTTCTTTCTCTCTCTCTCTGTTTGCATGTGTACCCCAGTACTAGGGCTTGAACTTAGGACCGAGACACTGTCCCTTAACTTTTTTTTTTGGTCTGTCATGGGGCCTGCCTGAACTCTGGGCCTGGGCGCTGTCCCTTAGCTCTTCAGCTCAAGGCTAGCACTTTATCCCTTGAGCCATAGCACCATTTCCAGATTTTTCTGCTTATGTGGTGCTGAGGAATCGAACCCAGGGCCTCATGCATGCAAGGCAAGCACTCTACCACTGGGCCACCTTCCCAGTCCCTCCCTTAACTTTTCCACTCAAGTTAGCATTCAACCTCTTGAGCCACAACTCCACTTCCAGCTTTTTTGGTGCTTAACTGGAGATAAGAGTCTCAAGAAATATCCTGACTTAACTGGCTTCAAACCATGGCCATCAAATCTCAGCCTCACAAGTAGCTAGGATCATAGGCGTGAGCCACCAACACGTAGCACTACTGGCCCCCATTATTAAAGGCAAGGTTCCTGGGGCTCAGAAAGGTGAGATGATTGAACCCAAGGCTATAGCAATGGTGAGGGTGAGGACAGCAAGGAATCCAACACTACAGTTATTAAATGTGTAGCAGGACCCAAATGTCACACACAGCCAAAAAGAACTGGAACTGAGTGATCCTTCCTCCCCAGCTGACACCTCCTTTTGGTGACAGCATTGTATGGTGAAAGTACATTCACTGATCTGTCACTGCTTCCTGAGAGAGGGGAGAGCTGAGAAGCTGGGCTCTGGTTAGTCAGCGCCCACCCCCACCACCACCATGGGGACCCACCCCAGGCACTAGCAGACTTTCCACATCTTGCCCTGCTTTCCTTACAGGGCAACTGTAATCGAGAGACTGCGCAAGTGAAAGGGTTTGTGAACCATTGAGCCCTTTGTGGCCAAAAGTGGTGGGGACAGTAGCACTGATGCTAGGTCTGCCCACCTCACCACAAACACACTGCCTCAACCCTCTTCTGGGCAGATATTCACGTCAGGATATCAAGAGAAGCAACCGGCAGGGCACTGGTGACTCACGCCTGTAGTCCTAGCTACTCAAGAGGCTGAGATTTGAGGATCATGTTTGAAGCCAGCCAGGGCAGGAAAGTCTTATCTCTAATTAACTATGCAGAAATGGAGCTGTGGCTCAAGGCGGTAGTGAGCTAGCCTTGAGCAAAAGCAGCTCAGGGGACAGTACCCTGGTCCTGAGTGCAAGCCCCAGGACACACACATACACACACAGAGCCAGAAGTGGAGCTGTGCCTCAAGTGGTAGAGTGACAGCCTTGAGTAAAAAAGCCAATCAAGGGTACAAGACCCTAAGTTTAAGCCCTAGTTGGGGGGGGGCAAAATGGGGGGAGAGAAGAGGACTGAGGGAGAGAGAGAGAGAGAGAAAGAGAGAGAGAGAGGTCATGCCCCAGTCCCTCCTAGCAACCTCTCATCAGCATTATCAGCTTCCCCAGCAAGGCTGAGGCCCCTGGCTTCTCCAGGAAGCTCTACCAGGCCTAGGTCTCAATCAGGGGGCAATCTTTTTTTAAAGAACCCAGTCCACCTCCACCCCTCCCCCAACACACACATACATTCCTTCCTTCCGTTGCCTGGAAGCCTGAGACTGGAGATTGCCTGCTCAGGCCGGGGCAGCTGTGCACACAGGACTGCAAAGGATTTGGTGCCCTGTGGCCTCCCTGGGACCCCAGAACAGAAAAACAGCAGGACAGAGAGCAGGGGCTTCCTCTGAGGAGCTGGGCGTCTCTCCTCAAAGCAGACTACCTGCCTTGGGCCCCAGTTCTCAGCATTAACGTGAAAACCCACAATCACTCAGCTGGGGAGGTTTGGGCAGCCATATTCTCCACATGCCCCAGCTGGCCCCAACAGGGCCCCTTCACTAACTCCAAGATTAGCAAGCAGTATTGACAGCCCCAAACACAGAAGGGCATCTCTTCAGGAACAACCCTTGGTGGAAATAGAAAATGGAGCTGCCTTGGCCACCAAGCAGAGAAAAACATTTGTGTGCCAGTTCTCTCGTACAGATTTGAACTCTCCTCCCAGAGCTGGTTGCTTCTGAGCTCCAGACACATCAGATGTGCGTTCTGTCATCTCTCACTTCAGAAAAGGAAACCGAGGCTGAGTGCTGATGGTTCACATCTGTGATCCTAGCTACTCAGGTGACTGAGACCTGAGAAAACAGGTTCAAAGCCAGCCAGGGCAGGAAAGTCCATCCGACTCATCTCTAATGAATGACCAAAAAGCCAGAAGTGGAGTCGTGGTTTAAAAGATAGAGCACCAGCCTTGAAGCAGAAGAACCCAGGGACATTGCTCAGGTCCTGAATTCAAGTCCCAGCACAGGCACACACACACACACACACACAAAAAGGAAAGTGAGCACCAGGAGGGGAAATGTCAAAAAGTCATGTGCAGCTCAGAAGCCTTCTCCCACTGCTCTAGAGTGGGACATGGGTGTAAGCACTGTCTTAGCTGCGATCAGTTGCCCACCCCCCCCCCCAGGGAGTGTCTTTACCACCTGCTAGAGGATCAGGCCTCTGCTGAGGGGTGTGACTGCAGCTGCCCCAGAGGAATGAGACTGGAATGTCCCAGGCTCCAAAACAGGGGGCAGTGGGGTGACTGCAAAGAGGAGGAAGACGCTAGCATGCCCTGCCTGCAGGGGAGTCTGGAGGAGACACAGCCTAGGGAATATAACCTACGAAGAGCTATCAGTTCTCAGCCCTTGCCCTTCAGACCTGTCACACAATCACACACGCCACCATCACCACCACCACCAGACAGTAGATCTGTCTCGGCAGGGCCATAATGACCCTCAGTCCATTTGACAAATAGGGAAGCTGAGGCCTAGAAAGCAGAAGCATGTTGTTCAAGATCCCCTACTCTCAGATCTAAGGGAGAGAGGCTGTCGCAGCCCGGGGTCACCTTCCCTTCCCTGGACACAGAATGCTGTTACACATAGCCTGCACAGCCCCCTCCCCCAGGCTGTTTCCCAAGGACATTTGCAGCCAGGCTGGTGTGGATGGAATGGAGGGACCTCTCAACCTGGGGGTCAGGAAGAAATAGTGGAAGCCTGGCTGTTAGAGGACTCTCAAGCACTAAAGGCGGTGGCGGGAGCTGGCTGGCCGCGTTCATTCAGTCTGGCACATACACACCCACACGCAGCCAGTAGGCAAAGGAGCCCAGTCAGGGAGGGCCCTGGGAGGAGCTGATCACCCCAACCCAGGGTGGCCTCCCACCTCACCTCCTTCCTTCCTCCCCTCCCAGGACAGACAGACAGACAGACAGACAGGCCCGAGTTGTTCCTAGGAGGAAGGGGTTGTCCCCATCGTCCTTCTGGATACAATCAAGAGCCTGACTCCCACCCTGATCCTAGACTGACCAAAAGTCAGGGCTGCTGGTACAACATGCCTGCCGCCAAGATCTAAGAATATCCCCCCCAATCCGCAGGTCCACAGCTGCGAGAGAGCAGAAGGGCTGGGGCAAAACATTCAAAACAAAATTAAAGACAGAGGTGATCCTGAGGTGCGGGGACAGGCGAGGGATCTCACCGGGAAGGTCAGCATCCCTACAGAACTGCACACTGAGGTGGCTGGGATCCCCCAGAACGACTGGGGGGATGGGGGGAGGAAATCCAGGAGCTCCAGGGGGGCGGGGTGGGGTGGGGAGGACACATCTGTCCCCCTCCCCTCCCTGAGACCAAACCCTGCCAAAGCCAAGGGCACCCAGTCCCGCCCGGCCGAGGCTCTGACGGTGCGTACCGGGTCGATGCTCCAAGGAAAGCCCAAGGAGAGATGACCGGTCCCCACTCTCTGGCAGAGCCTCGGTGCCCGGGAACGGGATATGGAGGGTGAGGGGGGTCACCTGAGCGCATCCTGCCACCCCACCCCACCCCACCTCTCAGCCCTGATCCTCGGCTGGCTGGCATGGGGGCTGCAGCCTGGCCCAGGGCGCCCCCGAGCACGGGAGCTCGGGTCCGGCCCCCCGCGGCCCCGTGGCGCGCCGCACTCACCATGCTGGCGCCGCGCTCGCCGGCTCTGCGCTCCGTCCGCGCCCCTCGCGCGCTCCGGTTCCCTGGAGCAGATTCGAACCCTCCTCCACGGTGCCCGCTCGGGCCGGGACTGCGAGATCGCGGTGGCCCGGGCACGAGAAAACGCGGGCGGGCGGGCGAGCGCCGGAGCCGGATTGGCGAGGAAGGGACGCGCTCGGCGGCACCGGTCCTAGAGGAGGAGGGAAAACCCGGCCTGACTCACCCCGGGCGCCGGGAGCCCAAAGCCCGGCCTGGCCCGGCCCCCGGATGTGGGGGGCGGGGACGGGGGGCAACCCCCGCCCACCCCGCGATTCAACCGGACCCCGCCCCGAGGCTCCGCCTGCAGCCAAGCTGCAGCCTCCGGAGCGCGCGCCCCGCAGCCGGTCACCCCGGTGCGCATCTGCGGGGACCCAGGGTGGACCCAGGGTGCGGCCACAGCCCCCAGCCCCGCAGAGAACCCCCACACACACAGGGCGCACCGCCTGCCCGTTCCTGGTCTCGCTCTTCTCCACCCCTCTGATCCTTGACGCTTCCTTTCAGGTAAACCCCCTTTTTCCCCTTCCAAGGCTGAGCCAAACAAGTACCCCGAACCCTAAAGAGAGATTGCATCTGAATTCGGCCTTGAGAGTTTGGGTTTTTTAATTTCTTTTCTTCTTTTTTTTTTTTTCCGGAAGCTTCTAGGGACAGCTAAATTCCAGAGCAAGGGGTAGGAGGAGCAGACAAATAATGCAAATGAGCTAAACAGGCCCAGTGTAAGACAGACCTTGGGAAGAGAAGGAAACTGAGTCAGAACTAGACAGTCAAAGGCATTCAAATCCAGGAAGTTAAAACACCCTTTCCTCCAAAAAAAGCTAAATGTGGCCTTGCCAGGTGATCCAGCAAGTCCACTCCTAGGTGTTCACTGGGAAGAACTGAAATCAGACATTCATTCAGACAAGTACATTAGATCATTAGAACAGTACTGTGCACAGCACCTAAAACGGGAAACTGCTTGGGGGGGGGGGTTGTGAGTGTGTGTGTGCGGTTTTTCTGTTTTGTTTTGTTGTTTTGTTTTGTTTTTTTTTTTCCTCCTGGTACAGGAGATTAAACCCAGGAAACATTCTTGAATTGTCGGAACAACTGATGAATGCAGAAATGAACTGTGGTCTATCCATACAATGGAATATTATTCAGCCATAGAAAGGAATGGAGGGCTAGGGTTTGAAGGGATGAATCACTGCACCGTGACCCAGGTCACTCAAGCAGGATGTTCTGATTTCAAATCTCACTACTAGGGAAAAGTGGAGAGAGGCTTCCAGAAATGAAATCAGACACATGCTCCAAGAAGGAAGTCACAAGTGGAAGACACATACATGTCAGAAGAAGATCTGGTGTGGTATGACTCCTCCAAAGAGCAGAGAAGTCCACAGGGAGAGAGAAATAAGCAGTGATTGTTTACTGTACTTGGGGGGCGGGGAGACGCTTCATCTTGGAATGTTTCTGTGCTTGCACAATTTTGTATACGAAGTGCCACTGCATTGCACACCTTTAATGTGGCTTATGCAAGTAAACCCTTTTCCCCTCTGGATGTAATCCAGTATTATAGCATGTGCTTACGACACCTAGATTCAATTTCCAGTATCCTCAAATAAAATGGCACAAATAATACTTCACTTACAGACAATAACAAGCAAGGTGCTGGTAGCTCAGACCAGTAATTCTAGCTACTCAGGAGTCTGAAATCTGAAGACAGGAGTTAAAATCCAGCCCTGGCAGAAAAGTCCTTGAGACTCTTATTTCCAATTAACCACCAAAAATCTGGAAGTAGTGGTGTGGCTCAAATGGTAGAGCACCACCAGCCTTGAGCAGAAATGCTATCCTAAGTTCAAGCCCAGGTCCTAGTATGTGTACACACACACACACACAGACTAGTTCTTTGAGGACAATGGAGGTAAGAGGAAAGACTTGTGAAAGCTAAGTTCTGATGACAAGCCAGGTTCAGGAGGCAGTAACATGCCTCCCTCCCCTCCTCCACTCCTTCTATGATTATAAATGCAGTGAATTTTCCAAATTCTCCCCTGCTTCCCCATCCAGTGCCCACCAGTGCAGTGGGAAGGTTAGAGGAAGGGAGGTTCAATAGCACAGAATATCCCAGCAAGAGGGGGGAAAACTTAGAATTCCTAGACCTCAGAGACAGTGAAGACAAAACAAGGCAGAAGAGACCCAGTGAAGAGGTAACAGTCTGGGGCTGCAGAGCTGAGGGACTAGGGCAGAAGAGAATAATAGCCTGACTCTTCCCTTCTAGCAGATGTCATTCAAGGAAACATGAGCAGACCGCTGGGACCTGGACCAGGCTTCCTGTTCGCACAGGCTGTAGGTTCTGAGAGCTAGGTGCTTCCTTCCACAGGCTGGAGAACTGGCCTGGCAGATCATTCCCATGCTCGTTTCCTAAGTCCTTTCATGTTGTCACCATGATCACATGGATGGAGAATGGCAAGGCAGAGGGGGACAGCTGCCCCAGGGAAGAGCTAGCTTCCACCCTAATCCAGAAAGTGTCTCCCCTAACCCTTCTCCCTGATTTAACCCTCATGCATTGCTCTTCATCTTCTGGAGCGTAAATGAGAAAACAGTCATTGAACCCTGGGTTTCTTCCGTTCAGAGTCTTCTAATGGAAAAATGGAGGTCCCTGGAGGGCACACGCTCCGTCCCCACCCCGCCCCCCAAGAGCTTATTCTTGGCAAAAGGCAACTGGGGCTGCCTTTCTGAGATCTTGAGGGAAAGGTGAGCTGGAGTAGGGGGCAGTGGGGGGGGGAGTGGGGGAGGTAAGTCTTGGAGATCTAGGCCTGTTGGCATATGTTGAGTCTTGAGTTCAAGGCCAGCCAGAGCTGGGTGAGGAAACTTTGTCTTAAAACAACCACTAAAAATTGGGCTGGGCAAGTTGGCGAGCCAGAAGCCAGCTGGGAATCAGGACTCTTTCCTCCGCACCAAGCCCTCTGTAGCAGGGGCAGAAACAAGCTCTGAGCTCTGAGTTGGCCTCTGGGGTGAGAGTTCAGTCCTTGAACTTTATTCACCCCTGCCTGGATCTCAAGCCCCTGACCTTATATTCCAATTCCAAGTGGTGCCTTGGAACCACCCCCGCCCAAATACCAAAGGGTGATGCACTTGGGGTGAAATGGAGTTCCTGGATGCACCTCCTTCCTGAATTGGCTGTCTTAGAGAATTTAATTTCTCTGAGCATCATTTATCCCTTCTTATCAGGGGATCCTAAGTCCTTTGGGGGGAATTCAGTGAACCCGTGTCTATCTATAAAGTACCCTGCACCGTGCCTGACAAAGTGTCCGTGTCCATTGGTGGTTCTCCCTTTCCCCTAGGGAAAAGTCTGTCATTGGGATGGGGAATCTGGGCAGTTCCTACATCCCTACTGCGCAGAAGCGGCTGGAGCAGTGCTATGTTCAGGCCACCACGGTGAGTAGGAACTGCCCCATGTCTCTGAGGACCATCTCTAGCCTTGTTACCTTGTTTCTTGGGCATTGCAGCAACCTCCGTGGGCTCCTTTCCACCCAGCTTGTCCATCCCCACTCTGCCCGGAGGGAACTTTCTAGCCCACACATTCTGTCCTCTGTCCCCATTCTGTCCCCCGCTTCTGCTGTGATTCAAGACTGGTCCTGTGACTCCTTCAAGCTCATCCTTGTCACTGTCCCAGTCCCCCTGGGATCTGGGGCTGGTCTCTGGGCTTCCTCTATAAGTGGCCCATTGGGAGAATAACCCATTAGGAGCCACTCACTGTCCCCAAGGCCCCTCCTTCTACTCTTAAGGCAAAGTGAATCACTCTACTGCCCCAGGTCATTGTCACAGGGCTACTTCCTTTCTAGGTCACCTGTCTGTCACCTCCAGGGATAGCAGGCTGTGAACAGACAGGGAATGGTGTCCTGCTCACATCCAGATTCTCCCAATGCCTTGAAGGAGTTCGGGGAAAACACCCAAATCTGACACTACTTGACTAGGCTGATTCCTGTGACTGGGGCAGGTAGAGAATGGGGATACAAGGGAAACTTTCTTGGAGCTCCCCTTATTGGATCGTCCACATAAACTCAAGTTATCATGAATCCTCTCCCTGGGAATCTTGTTAACTAGGGGAAAGTAACTGATTGCAGGAAATCACTAGAGATTAACACCATGCCCAGTTATCTGGGTGACTTTTTTTTTTTTGGTCTGGTGCTCTACCACTTGAGCCACAACTCCACTTTTGGCACTTTTTTTGATAGTTAATTGGAGATAAGAGTTTCAGCCGGGCGCTGGTGGCTCACGCCTGTAATCCTAGCTACTCAGCAGGCTGAGATCTGAGAATCGCGGTTCAAAGCCAGCCCAGGCAGGAGAGACCGTGAGACTCTTATCTCCAATAAACCACCAGAAAACCGGAAGTGGCGCTGTAGCTCAAGTGGTAGAGCGCTCGCCTTGAGCTGAAGAGCTGAGGGACAGCGCCCAGGCCCAGAGTTCAAGCCCCACGACCGACAAAAAAAAAAAAAGAAAGAGACCTTACTATGTAGCTCCGGCTCTTCCTGCCTCAGACTCCCAGAAGGGCTGGGATTACAGAGGTGTACCACCATGCCTTCACTTCTGAGAGACTTCTGATTTACAAAACTCTGTTCACATACAGTTGCTCCCTCACCTAGCTGTCATATACACCTTTCCACCCCAGCATCTACAAGTTTCTAGGCTCCAGTTCTGACTCTCTGTTTTTGTTGTTGTTGTTGGTTCTGGGGTTTAAACTCTGTACCTGGGCACTGTCCCTCAGCTCTTCAGCTCAAGGCTAGAACTCTATCACTTGAGCCACAGCACCACTTCTGGTTTTCTGGTGGTTTGTTGGAGATAAGAGTTTCAGGAACTGTGAGCCAGTGGCTCACGCCTGTAATCCTAGCTACTTAGGAGGCTGAGATGTGATGATCATAGTTCAAAGCCAGCCTGTGCAGGAAAGTCTGTGAGACTTTTATCTCCAATAAACCACTAGAGAACTAGAAGTGGCACTGTGGCTCAAGCAGTAGAGCGCTTGCCTTGAGCTGAAGAGCGCAGGGACAGCACCCAAGCCCAAAGTTCAAGCCCCATGACCAACCAAAGAAAAAAAAAGTCTCATGGACTTTGCTGCCCCGGCTGGCTTTGAACCATGATCCTCAGATCTCAGCTTCCTGAGTAGCTAGGATTACAGGCATGAGCCACCAGCACTCAACCAGACTATCTATTGAGAGTCAGTTTATCTCTTGTTAATCTGTTTTCTGTTTATAGGTAGGTTTTGTTTTGTTTTGTTTTCTTGTCACAGTCCCCACCCATACCTAGCTTTTTTTTGGGGGGGTCAGATCGTGGGGCCTGAATTCTGGGCCTGGGCACTGTCCCTCAGCTCTTCAGCTCAAGGCTAGTGCTCTGCCACTTGAGCCACAGCGCCACTTCCGGCTTTTTTCTGCTTATGTGGCGCTAAGGAATCGAACCTAGGGCCTCAGGCATGTAAGGCAAGCGCTCTACCACTGAGCAACCTTCCCAGCCCCCATACCTAGCTTTGTTCATCTTTTTTTTTTTCTTGTTGGTTGTGGGGCTTGAACTCTGGGCCTGGGCACTATCCTTCAGCTTTTTCAGCTCAAGGCTAGCGCTCTACCACTTGAGCACAGCGCCACTTCTGGTTTTCTGAGTAGTTTATTGGAGGTGAGAGTCTTACTGAGTTTCCTGGCTTTGAACCTCTATCCTCAGATCTCAGCCTCCTGAGTACCTAGGATTACAGGCGTGAGCCTCCCAAGCCCTGCTCATCTTTTTGATACCATCTTAATTTTTAGTTCAGCAAAGAACCTGGGAGGGCAGAGAGAAGCCATTTTCTCTTTTTTTGAGCCTCCTCCAGGACCTGACAGCTGTCCATGCTCACCCCCCGCCCCCTGCCCCCACCATCTGCTGAAAAACAACTTCCTGGCTGTTTTCTAACCAGGAGAAGGACAATGAAGAAAGGCACCCTTGCCCTAACATCTGGGTTCGTAACTTCGCGGTGACCTTTCTGAGCCTTGGCTTCTTGGATTTACCAAACAAGACAAATGACTGGGAGGATTAACTGGCATAATTCAGGTGAAAAGAACCGGCAGGGAACTCAAATAGAGACTCCTGACAGCTGAGCCTCCCGCCCGCCCTGTCCTCTGATTCCTCTGGAGCCCGTCCAGGCGTCAGCCTGAGGGAAAGAGCCGGGTGTTGCTGTAGACACCGAGTCTGAAGAACTCACTCTTTACACAGAACAGGCTGACAACCCTTCTGGTGCCCACCCTAGTTCCGGCCACCTGCACAAATGCTATGGAATCTGTGTTACAGGTGGCTGTCTGGGACTAGAAGCTGGGGTTCCCCAGGTCTCAAACCTGAGGGTGGGGGGGCGTGAAAGTGGATTTTATGACCTGACCAGCCTTCCCTGAGTCACTAGAGCTGGGGAGGAGGTTTGTTCTGTCCCCTTCCCCCAGTGGCCTGAAGCAGCCAAGGCAAACAGTGGAGGTGGATGCTGAGCGCTGCCTAGACTTGCTCGGCTGCCCGCCCTGAGGCAGAGAGCTGAGGATTTGCAGGAACCACCCCGCACTCCAGGGTGGAACCTGCCCCGGAAGTCCAGGCAGCTCAGCTGGCCCACTGCTGGGTCACCAGAAACCTGGGGCAGCTTTACAGCTAAGTCTAGGATGAGCTGTCACCCCCAAATGGTAAGAGGGCACTGAGCCCCTGTCCCTCAGTGGTGATTTATGACCCTGGGGGATGGAGGGTGAGAGAGAGCTGGAGAAGTCATTACACAATTGTATAATACACAGTGAAAAAGCTTGCAGCTTGCCCGCACAGAAGTGTGGGTGAACTCAGCCTCATACACTCAGAGCCATACACTTCAAAATGACTAAGCTGGTTAAATTGCATGTTATGTGCGTTTTTTATTTTATTCCTTTGTTTTGCTGGTTGTGGGGCTTGAACTCAGGGCCCTGGCACTGTCCCTGAGCTTTTGTACTCAAAGCTAGCACTCTACCACTTGAGCTCTGACTCCTCTCCTGGTTTTCTAGTGATTAATTGGAGGTAAGAGTCTCATGGCCTGCCCAGGCTTTGCACAATGATCCTCAAATCTCAGCCTTCTGAGTAGCTAGGATTACAGGTATGAGCCACTGGCACTGGTGATAAGTGTATTTTAGCATACATAATATTTTAAAAAAATGAAGTTTGGGGGGCTAGGAATGTGGCTTAGTGGTAGAGTGCCTGCCTCGCATGCATGAAGCCCTCGGCTCAATTCCTCAGTAACACATATACAGAAAAAGCCAGAGTGGTGCTATGGTTCAAGTGGTAGAGTATTAACCTTGAGCAAAAGCAGCTCAGGGACAGTGCCAAGTTCAAACACTAGGACTAGCAGAAAAAAAAATTGAAGTTGGGCATCAGTAGGTCACAGCTATGATCCTTGCCACTCAGGAGGCTATGATGCCAAGGATTATAGTTTAAGCCTCGCAGAAAAGTCCAACAGATTCCATCTACAAAATTATCAGCAAAAAGCTGGCCTGGAGGCATGACTTAAATGGCAGAGCACCATCTATGCATGTAAAGCTATCCCTTTTTTTTTTTTTTTGCCAGACATGGTGCCTGAACTCTGGGCCTGGGCACTGTCCCTCAGCTCTTCAGCTCAAGGCTAGTGCTCTACCACTTTGAGCCACAGCACCACTTCCAGCTTTTTCTGCTTATGTGGTGCTGAGGAATCGAACCCAGGGCCTCATGAATGCAAGGCAAGCACTCTACCACTGAGCCACCTTCCCAGCCCTCCCTTTTTTTTTTTTTAAAGAAGGCTGGACTCTTCCATTTGAGCCACACCTCCACCTCTGGCTTTTTGGTGGTTAATTGATGATAAGAGTCTCATGGACTTTCCTGCTCTGCCTAGCTTTTTGGGGAGCCAGTCTTGGGGCTTGAGCTCAGGACTTGGGCACTGTCCCTGAACTTGTTTTGCTCAAGGCTAGCACTTTACCACCTCAGCCACAGCACCACTTCCGGCTTTTTCTGTTTCTGTGGTACTGAGAAATCAAACCCAGACTTCATGCATGCTAGGCAAGCACTGTACCACTAAGCCATATTCTCAGTTCCCTAGGCTAGCTTTGAACCATTATCCTCAAATCTCAACCTCCTGAGTAGCTAGGATTATAGGCATGAGCTACCAACACCTGGCTCCAGATGACTTTGAAAGCATAATTGTGGAAAAAACTTTCAAATATACACAAAGATAGAGCCGGGCGCTGGTGGCTCACGCCTCTAATCCTAGCTACTCAGGAGGCTGAGATCTGAGGATCATGGTTCAAAGCCAGCCTGGGCAGGAGAGACCTTGAGACTCTTATCTCCAATAAACCACCAGAAAACTGGAAGTGGCGCTGTAGCTCAATTGGTAGCGCACTCGCCTTGAGCTGAAGAGCTGAGAGGCAGCGCCCAGGCCCAGAGTTCAAGCCCCACGACCGCAAAAAAAAAAAAAAAACAACAAAATCAAATATACACAAAGATAGAAGAGAATTTAAATGCCTTTGTGTGTGAATCTTCAGCTTTGCAGTTATATACTGGAGACTTTATTTTCTTCCCCTCCAGAAAACCCCACATTTTTCTCCCTTCTCCCTCACTCCTAGATTGTTTGTTTTAAGAAATAGTCTGGCCAGGTGCTGATGGCTCACCCCTGTAATCCTAGCTACATAGGAGGCTGAGATCTGAAGATCATGGTTCAGAGTTTGCCCAGTCAGGAAAGTCCACCAGAAAAGCCACCAGAAAACCAGAAGTGGAGCTGTGACTCAAAGTGGTAGAGCACTGCTAACCTTATGCACAAAAGCTTAGGGACAGCACCCAGGAGTTCAAGCCCTACAACAAACAAACAAACAAAAACAACAACCAAAAGCAAAAACTAACAAAAAGAAAAAGCATACTCTCCTGTACACTTTACCCAGGCAGAAGTTACTGTTAACCCTGTGAGATGTGCCTGACACAACCCGTGTAGCCGGCTTCCCTCCAAAACCTGAGCCAGGTCATATGACAGAGGTACCTGTCCCCAAACATGCATCCAGCCCCACCCTGGAGAGCCAGACAGGCACACACCCTCACCCATCCTTCCTTCAAACACCAGCTTTCCCACCCCTACTCTCCCCACTTCCTCCAAGAGCTGGACCACAGACGGCGCCCTACAGGGGCCTAAAGATTGTTAATGCAAGTGTTTTGTGACTTCCTCCCACTCCTCCACCCCCCCCCCACCAGGTCTGATGGACACAGGATTGTGTGTGTGACATAGATCAGGCAGGATAGGCCTATAGTTGTTATGCACAGCTGCAAGACCCTGGGAGCTTCCTAAGGAAGATGGGGATATAAAGAGGGTACAGAGGCCATGGTCTCTGGGTTGGTCCAAACGCATTACTGGTAGCAGGTTCACACAAATATACTAGATGGTACAGACTAACCAACTGCCCGACATGGGTCTTGTTCTGTCAACTGCCAGAGGAGACTGCTGTGCTTTGATTAAATTCACCCTATTTTCCTTTTTCTTTTCTTTCATTCTTTCCTTCCCTTTTCTGTGTGTGTGTGTGTGTGCGCGCGCGCGCGCACACACGCGCGTGCACATATGCACATGCACACACACTCATGTGCAGTCAGGGTTCAGGGCCTAGGTCCTGTTTCTTAGTTTTTTCGCTCCTGGTTGGTACTGCTTCACTTCCAGATTTTTGGTGATTAATTGGAGATAAGAGACTTTTCTGTCCTGGCTGGCTTTGAACTGTGATCCTCAGATCTCAGCCTCTTGAATAGGTAAGCTCAGCTGGCTCCCAGCTTGCTGACATGAAACTTTGAGAATGGTAGTTGGTTGACAGCAGGGTATGTCCTTATAGCATCTTCTCGCAGGTGGGGATATAGCTCAGTGACAGAGTATCTTTCTAGCATGCACAAGGCAGGCATCCAGCATTGCTGAGTGAACACATGCACACATGGGAGAAATGTTCTCCTTTTAAAATCTTTTACAATAGTGTATAGTCACTTTGCAAAAGGATTTCTTTATATTTCTGTGCATGCATATAAGTGTGCCTGGATCATATTCACCCTTGCTGGTACTATTTCTATTTTTGTGCCAATACTGGGGCTTGAACTTAAGGCCTAGATTCTGTTCCTTAGCATTTTGGATCAAGGCTGAGACTACCACTTGAGCCACAGCTCCGCTCCCTGCCTTTTGATGGTTAACTGGAGATGAGTCTCACAGACTTTCCTGCATGCCTAGATTTAAACCGAAACCGTCAGATCTCTGCCTTCTGCGTAACTAGGATTACAGGAGTGAGCTTGGTGCCCAGCTCTTTTTGGCCTTTAGGTTTAGCATTCCCTCCTCTCTGGTAGGAGCCTGGAGTTCAGGACCTACTATCAGAAATATGGAAGTAGTTGAGTGATCATTTTATAACCAGGAGTTCTTTTGCCAAAGACCCAACTCTCTCAGGTCTGGCTTGTTGCCCTAATACACCAGATAGGAGTAAAAATAAAATAATAGGCTGGGCTGTAGCTCAGTGTAGGGTACTTGCCTAGCAAGTGCAACATGCTGGGTTTGATCCCTAGTACCAAAAAAGAAAAGACAAAAAAAAAGAAAGGAAGGAAGGAAGGAGGAAAGGAAGGAAGGAAGGAGTTAAAAAAAAAAAAAACCAAGCCAGATACCTGTGGCTTGTAATCCTAGCTACTCAAGAGGCTGAGATCTGAGGATCAAGGTTCAAAGCCAGCTGGGGCAGAAAAATCCCCATGAGACTCTTATCACCAATTAACCTCTCAAAATCTTGAAGTAGCACTGTTGACTCATGTGGTAGAGCACTAGCCTTGAGCACAAAGAGGCTCAGGGACAGTGTCTAGGCCTTGAGTTCAAGCCCCACAACTGATAAAAATAAAAAATAAAGTGGTGCTGAAGGGCAGTAGAAGGAGGTTTATTAGGGGCATGTGTGTGCTGTGGAAAATACATTTCAGTCCCTCTTGGTACACAAGCTTTTAGGTTTAAATAGAGAAATAATTGGGATGGGGGTTGAGAGGTACTCGTCCTAATTAAACAGCCTCTGACTCTTATTGGTACATTGATTATTAAGAGTTATTTGTAGAGAAGACATTATTACTTTCCTTCTCACTTGAACAAAGCAATCTGATCACTATATGAAAGTCATTGTTGTCTGGGGGGGGGGCAGTTTGACTCTACTCACATGTTTATTCTTCAAGATCTGCCTTTCCTGCCTTCTTTGTTGTTGGTGGTGGTGGTAGTGGTAGTGGTGGTGGTGGTCATAGGGCTTGAACTCTGTGCCTGTGCTGTCCCTGCCCTCTTTGGCTGAAGGCGAGCACTCTACTGCTTGAGCCACAGTGCCATTTCTGGTTTTCTGGTTTATTGGAGATAAAAGTCTCACAGACTTTCCTGCCTGAGCTGGCTTTGAACCACAATCCTCAGATCTCAGCCTCTTGAGTAGCTAGGCTTACAGCTGTGAGCCACCAGCACCTGGCCCTTCCTGCCTTCTAAGGTGACCGACTACAGGAGAGAAACTCACATTAAAGAGATGAATGTAACGGGGCGCCAGTGGTTCAGACCTGTAATCCTAGCCACTTAGAAGGCAGAGATCTGAAGATCCTGGTTCGAAGCCAGCTGGACAAGAAGGTCTGTGAGACTCTTGTCTCCAATTAACCATCAAAAAGCTGGAAGTGGTGCTGTGGCTCAAGTAGTAGGATGCTAGCTTTGAGCAGTAATGCTCAGGCACACATGCAGGCCTAGGTTTCAAACCCCAGGACTGGTACCCCCCCAAAAAAAAATTAATGTAGAATGGAGGCAAGGACATTCAGGTTTTCTTCTGCCTTTTTGTTGTTGTGGTTATTGTCAGTTGTGGAGCTTGAACTCAATACCTGGCACTGTCCCTGAGTTCTTTGACTCAAGACCAGTGCTCTACCACTTTGAGCCACAGTGCTACTTCCTCTTCTGCTTTTTAACTACCCTTTGGACATCTTCAGGATGAAGTGGAATCTAAAACAAAAGGTATCTAAATAGCTGCTATATTTCTTTTTATTTATTTACTTTTTTGGTCAGTCTGTTTTTTTTTTTTTTTAGAAAAATGATTACTGCGTGCATTTATAACTTGTTAAAATGTAAGTGCTTTTGAGCCAGGCGCTGGTGGCTCACGCCTGTAATCCTAGCTACTCAGGAGGCTGAGATCTGAGGATCGCAGTTCAAAGCCAGCCCAGGCAGGAGAGACCGTGAGACTCCCATCTCCAATAAACCACTAGAAAACCGGAAGTGGCGCTGTAGCTCAAGTGGTAGAGCGCTCGCCTTGAGCTGAAGAGCTGAGGGACAGCGCCCAGGCCCAGAGTTCAAGCCCCAGGACCGACAAAAAAAAAAAAAAGTAAGTGCTTTTGACCCTTATCTGGATTGTGCAGGTATCTCTATCTCCTCTCCTCCCTTTAACTTCCTTCCTTTCTTGCTTCCCTCCTTCCTTCCATATGCTAGACAAGCGCTCTACCACTTTAGCCAGGCCTCCAGGTCTCTCTGTATCTCACTCTGACTTCCACACTGCCAATATCTATGTTACTACAAAGACATTATGACTGTTGTTTCCTACAGTTGATCATGAGACAGACTCCTCATACTTTCCTGGATCTACAGTCTTCTATCTCAGATAATTTCCTTTCTTTCTGCCTTCAGAATTCCCTTTAAAGAATCCACTGCCGGCATGTTCTCTCAGTTTTTGTCTGAAAATGTCTTTATTTAGCTTTCCATCTTGAAGCAGATTTTCTGAGCACAGAATCTCAGCATTTTTCTTAGCACATTGAAGCTACTGATGGCTGGCTGCTGACTTCCGCTTTTGCTATGAGGAGTCAGAAGCTGTCCAGTTCTGTGAATCAGTCAGGTTTTCTTTCGCTCATTGCATATCTGCTAAATCTCCTTGGCTTGCAACACAAAGGTTCATTTCTGGCTCACTTTTTACCTCCTGTGTGGGGCAGCTGCTGCTCCTTCCTAGAACACTTAACAATGGCAAAATCTGGTGACAGTTTTAAAGCTTTTGGTGACAGATATCACTCGCCCTCACATGTTGTTAGCCAAAGCCTAGTGTCAGCAGGGTGTGATCAGTTTTTGATCTAAGTTGGTGGCATATTATAATTGGGAACAATAGTGCAATTTGCCACCCTGTGGCCCTTTGATGAATTCATATTATTTCTAGGGTTCTCCAAGGAAAATGTGAATTGTGCTACTTTTCTCAAACAAATGGGATGAAAATACATAACCACTCACAGTGGGCTCACACTTTTAATCCCAGCTACTCAAGAGGCTGACATCTGAGGACCACAGTTTAAAGCCAGCCCTGAGCAAAAAAAAATTTCTGTGATCTGAGCACTGGTGGTTCACACGTGTAATCTTAGCTACTTGTGGGGCTGAGATCTGAAGATCATGGGTCTCAGCCAACTTCACACAGGAAAATCCACAGACTCTTATCTCCAAACAACCACTTAAAAGCTGGAAGTGTAGCTATGGTTCAAGTTTTAGAGCTTATGGCTCACACACACAAACTCGGTGAGAGGTGAGACTCTTATCTCCAATTAACCAGGAAAATGCTGGTTTGTAGCTGTGGCTCAAATAATGGAGCACCAGCCATGAGCAAAAAGTTGAACAGAAGCAGTAGGCCCTGAGTTCAAGTTCTAGTACCAGCACACACACACACACACACACACACACACACACACACGTACAGAGTGGATTGTTTATACAGATGTTGGAGAGCTAAACAAGCCAAAGAGAGAAAAAAGAAAAAAAGGAAGAAAAGAGAAGGCTGGGAATGTAGCTTAGTGGAATACTTGCCTAGCATGCATGAAGCTCTAGTTCCATTTCTCAGTACCACATAGCAGAAAAAGCCAGAAGTGGCACTGTGGCTCAAGTGGTAGAGTGCTAGCTTTGAGCAAAGAGAGGCTCAAGAACAGAGCCCAGGCCTTGAGTTCAAGCCCTATGACCTGCAAAAAAGAAAGAAATGCTAAAGGTGGGCTGGGAAGGTGGCTCAGTGGTAGAGTGCATGCTTTGCATGCATGAGGCTTTGGGTTTGATTCCTCAGCACCACATAAGCAGAAAAGAAAAAAAAAAGCCAAAATGGTGCTGTGGCTCAAGTGGTAGGGGGCTAGTCTTGAGCTGAAGAGCTGAGAGACAGCGCCCAGGCCTAGAGTTCAGCCCCCATGACTGACAAAAAAAAATGCTGAAGATATCTATCTCTAATTGCAGAAGGTAGTTACTACCCCTAGTCTTGGAAGGATGGAGGGAGGAAGCAGAGGTAACAGGATTTAGGATCCTAGAGAACCCCAGCTGGTCTGGATCATAAAAATGACCTTTTCCTTTGCCAGAAGTGAATCCAACAGAAAGTGATCTCTCTCTCTCTCTCTCTCTCTCTCTCTCTCTATTTCTCTCTCTCCCTCTCCCCCTTCCTCCCCCCCCCCTCACCTGCTGATCTTTCTTTAGTGCCTTTCATTGACAGAACCTGACAGGAAGTCACCTGGCAAGAGGGTTTGGGAAATGTAGTTTGCAGACCCTAGCCCCAGCATCAACCAACAGATGATAGAAAGGGTGGACTTAGACCTGAGGGACAGGAGGGAATCGGTGCTCTTTTCTGTTCTTCAGTTTTTAGGACTCGTCTTTGATTTTTCTATATTTTCTCCATAATGATGGATTTCATTATTCTTCTTGAGATATATGGTAGATTATCTTTGAATTTTCTGGAAAATTCTCAATTATTATCTGTGTGTGTGTGTGTGTGTGTGTACGTGTACTAGAGCTTGAGCTCAGGTCCAGGGCACTCTCTCCCTTAGCTTTTTTACTCAAGGCTACCCTTTGAGCCACAATTCCACTTCTGGTTTTTTGGTAGTTAATTGGAGATGACTCTTATGAACTTGCCTGCCCAAGCTGACTTCAAACCACAATCCTCAGATTTCAGCCCCCTGAGTAACTAGCATTATAGGCATCACTGGTGCCTGGCTCATCCTTTAAACTATTGTCTCTCTTCTGGTCTTTCTCCTGGAATGAAAGCTAAAAATATGCGAGGTCCTATTACAACTTTCCAATCTATAACCTTTTCTTCTGCATTCCCGTCTTTTTGTCTCTCCCTACTGCCTTCTGAATCATTTCTTCTGAGCTCTTTTCCATTTCTCCAAATCTTTTGGCCTATCAAATCTGTCAAATCTATTGTTTATAATTTTAGTTCAATTTTTTTTCTAGTATCAAGATTTGAACTCAGAACTACATACTTGGCTAGCTTGCTTGCTTGACTAGCGCTATATCACCTGAACTACATCTCCACAGATTTTCTCCAGATGGTTTTTTGGAGATGGAATCTTATGAACTTTCCTGCCTAGGCTGACTTTGAAATTTTTATCTTCTATACTATATCTTAGCCTCCTGAGTAGCAAGGGTTTAGAGGCATGAGCCACTGACACCTGACTTAACTTCAGTGTTTAGTTATGAAATTCCTGGTAGTTTTTTCAGATTTGCAATATAAGTATATAGGTTTGAAATTTTTCCTTTTCTTCTTTTTCTTTTTTTCCCCTGAACCTTTGAACTCAGGACCTTGGGCTCTTCCTTGGTTACCTTTTTTCACTCAAGGCTTATACTTCATCACTTGAGCTGTACTGTACTTGGCATTTCTTGGACATACTGTGTAATTGGTTTATGGTCTAGTTTTCCTCACCTTTATCTCCTTTTTGGCAGTGCTGTATCTGTTTTATTATTGTTGTTGGGGTTTTTTGTTATTTTTTTGGTTGGTCATGAGGCCTGACTGAACTCTGGACCTGTGCGCTGTCCCTCAGCTCTGCAGCTCAAGGCTAGCACTCTACCACTTGAGCCACAGCGCCACTTACAGCCTTTTCTGCTTATGTAGTGCTAAGGAATCGAACATGGGGGCCTCATTCATGCAAGGCAAACACTCTACCACTGAGCCACTTCCCAGCCCCTGTATCTGTTTTGTTTTTCGGGGGGTGAGAGGTATTTTTTATATTAAATACAGTGTGAGCCAGATATGGTGGAATGTGTCTTTGAATCCCAGCATGAGGGAGGTTGAGGAGAATTGCAAATTTGAGTCCGGATTGGTCCTGTATCATAGTTTAAAAAAAAAAACATGAATAAATAAAAAGTGAGGCTGCATCTCGGTGTAAGGAATGCTTGCCTATCAGGCAAGAGGCCTTGGGTCTAAGGATCAGTGTTGCACACATACTAAATTATGCTTGTGAAATTATCTGTACAAATAAATTGAAATGAGGCAATTCTGTAATTCACCAAAGAGAATTCTCTGTTTGGTTTTCCAGGTGCCTGGAGGGCTGGGCACACTGAGATCATCTTAGTTCATACTTGGGGCCTGATGCTTTCTGGGCCACCGGATGATTCAAAGCCATGATTATCATTCACATAAGGGCCTGTTTTCTCTCAGTTCACTTTTACCGTCAGAGTGCAAGTCTTTTAGGGCTTCATTCAGCCCAGTGAGGGAAGTAGCTTATCAATCTCCCACTCTGGTCAGAGATAGACTGTGGCTTTTGCAAAGCCATTCAGAGGCACCAAAATGGAGCTTGGCCTCTTTCCACTTATCAAGGCTCCAAAGGCATCTACAACTTCAAGGATCTGGGTCATCTTTCTGGAATCCTGGGCTCTGTTGCACCTCAGCACAGAAATTCCTATCCTGTTGGCTCTTTGTCTTTGACTTTTTCTTCTCTCTTTCCCTTCCTTCCTGTCTCCCTTTCTCCCTCCTCCAGTTTCTTTCCCTCTCTCCTTCCCTGCAGTCTTTTTTTTTTTTTCAGTCTGTATTTATTCCTTTTCTTCTTTGGTAATAGGACTTTACCACTGAGCCACATCCCAGCCCCCCTCCCTGCCTTGTGTGTGTGTGTGTGTGTGTGTGTGTGTGTGTGTGTGTGTGTGTGTGTGTGTGTGTGTGTGTGTGTGTGTGTGTGTGCCACACTCCTGGGCCTTGAACTCAGGGTCTGAGCGCTGTCCCTGCACTCTACTGCTTGAGTCATAGTTCTCCTTCCAGGTTTGGGTTTTTGTGGTTGATTTGAGGTAAGCGTCTCCCAAACTGCTGGTGCTGACTTCCAACCACAATCCTCAGATCTTGGACACCTGAGTAAGCTAGGATTACAGGCAGGAGCACCGGGCGCCCAGCTTCGAGCTCTGATTTCTAAGTGAACAAATACCTGTCTCTGTGACCCATTTAAGCCAAAAAAAAAAAAAAAAAAAACAAGAAAAGGAAAGAAGAAGAAAAACCATCCTCACTTCTTTCCCGCCATTACAATGGCAAAGACCCTACAGTCCACCCAGAGGGAGCCGGCACGTGAGTCCGTGCCCAGCCGCGATTGGCCCAGTCCCTCCCTGACGTCACAAGGCGAATCCGCTCGGGTATATAAGGAGCCGCTGAGCGGTCGTTGGTCCGTTACCGGTTAAACGCCGCCGCCCCGAGCGTGTGTGTGTGCTCGTGTGCGGGATGTCTGGATTTTTCGCTTTCGTTATTAATATTTTTTTTAAATCTCCGTTTTTATTTACTTTTCTAATTTAAGCTTTGGTCATTTTGTATCGAAAAATGACTTACTTTTTTTTTTTTTTTCCATTTCGATGCTTCCTAGCCACGGCGGAGGAGAAGCCATGGGTGGCCCAGCCGTTTGCCAGGAGAAGATGCAGATCGAGGGATGCGAGCATCCTTGCCCGGGGCGCCTGGGGCCTGCCACTGGCCCCCCGACCCCCCCCCCCCACCCGGAGGTGGTGGGAAGGGAGCGACCCTCCCGTGGAGCACACGAAGGTTAAGATAACCGTAAAGAACGTGCATCGTTGTTCCCGGGGTCGAGTTGTTCCAGGTGATCGAAACAGTGGACCACAATCTACCTGGTGATGGAACTTGCGAGCAGAGGAGATCATCATCATCATCATCATCTGCGGGCCCGGCGGGATGGGAGGAAGAAGATAGATCCTCTCCCCTCCCACCCCCCACGTCTGCCAAAAAGAACACAACATCATCCTTCAGTTACTAACCGTAGACCCCAGGCCAGAGGCTCATGGTAGAGCAGATCATGGGGTTAAAACCCTTCCTTCTCTTAGGGAAGACATTGCCCAACTTGCCTGGGTCCCTCCCTCCCCCCCATTCATCTTGTGGTGGTGTGTGTGTGTGGGGGGGGTGTCTCGTCTGCCCAGGCTAACTTACCTTGAAATCTGCTGCAAGTCTCCACTGAACAGAAAATTCAATGGTGCAATGGGCACATACCTCCTAATTCAACAGCACACACAAGCCTTGGGAGTTGGCTGCTCGGGCCCAAGTTCAACATCAGGAGGTTACACCATGCCCATCTACCCCCCCCCCCCACCTTCCCTCTCCCCTCGGGAAGGAGAGCCAGTGCTTGGGCCCTTCACACCTTCACCTTCTCTTCCTCTGAACTTGAGCTGCCGGAGAATGACAAGCAGTCAGGGCAGAAGAGAGACAGGAAGTAGCACCTTTTCCTGTCATTTCCCTCTTGTTTCCCCTCAGAGGACCCCTATACCCAGTCCCAGCATATTCTGGCTGCCACCACCTCCCCCCCCCCCAGCTGCTGCTCCTTCCTTAGCAGCAATGAAGAAGTGAGGGGGCTGCCAAGAAGAAATGTGTCTTCCAAGCCTCCTGATGTCATGGGACCTAAGCCTTTTAACAAAAGATGGGACTGAAGGGGGCGTGGCTAGGAGGATTGCTGCCACCCACTCTATCAGAATATGCTGTTATATGTGTCCAATAGAAACAAGTCCAGAACAAAATTGTTCCAGAGAAAGAGGGTGAAGAGCTCCAACAGACACCCGAGCAATCCGGAGCAATCTAGAGACTGATAGCCCTGGGCTCAGTGGAGACTGATCTGGAAGTGTGGGAGACGGGCCATGTATGGACTCGAAACAGCTGTAGCAGGGATCTGGGCAGAAAGGTCACACTGCTGTGTGCCCAGTATGCCCAGTTGGCTTTGTAAAGCACCCAGTGCAAAGGGAGCATGATGGAAGGGTCCACAGAAACTGCCTGGAGACAGCCCAGGCTCCACTTCAGAGACTTATTTCTTCTAGGATACCTCCTCTTCCCTTCCCCTTTTCTGGGGGTTAGCAGAGATGGTCCTTGATGATTTCTCATGCATTGTATATAAAAAAAAAACTGATGCTCCTGAGAGATGGAAAATGGTTTCTATGTAGTATATATAATACAGATAGCATGATATATGCAACATATATAAGTAAAATTTAAAAATGAGACCTTTTCTCCTTAGAAAAAAGAGATGTTAACTGAATTTGGCTTATTTGGTATGCTAAATTGCATGAGTATTATCAAATACTAAGTGATCATTTTTCTAAGGCTTTTTTTTATTGTGTGTGTGTGCCCATCCTGGGGTTTTAACTCTCGAACTTTGGTGCTCAAGGCTGGTTTTATACTTACCATTTGAGCCACAGCTCCACTTCTGTGGAGGGAGGGGGGGTTGGGGAGGAGTCTTTGTTTTTTGGGTTTTTGAGTTTTTTGTTTTTCTGTCTCATAGACTTCTTCCCTGGTTGGCTTTGACCCATAATCCTCAGATTTCAGTCTCCTTAGTAGCTAGGATTACAGGCGTGAAACACCACTGTCCAGCTTTGTGGTGTTGGTATGAGCAAGACCTGGAAACTCCTAGAAATCTTAAAACTACCTAAAGTTCCCTGTCAATTGCATTAGAATAATTTTTTTTTAGCCATGGGCAAAAAAGAAAAACTTTAAATTTTAAGTATTTTAAACTTTACTGACCTTACAGGTTTTTTTTTGACCTTACAGTTTTAAAGAAAAGTTAAATTTAAGTTCACACTTCATAGTTTGAAGTACTATATACAGCTCATGCAGATTATGAAGAGATGCAAATTAGTCTCTGCTGTTTTTTTTTTTTTCCTGAGACAGGGTCTCATGATGTACCCAAGCTGCCCTTGAAATCTCTATCCTTCCTACTTCAGCAATCATGAGCATTTTAAGTCTTTGATCATTCTCAAAACTTTGCAAACAAGCTGTGATACAAAATTTCCAATGAATTTGTGAAAAAGAGACTCAATGGGGTTGGAGGCATAGGTCTGTTAGTAGAGTGCTAGTCTGAAAGTGTCAGAGTTTGAAAAGCCACATCCTTAATCCTTACAAAGACAGGGGCAGAGAATGTGAACCACCAGGCCTGGCTGAGTTCCCAGGGCAGGACCATCCACCCCATCACATTTCCCTAAAGCCACCCACACCTTCAAATGCTTGCCCATTTCTTCTGGATCTTTTCTGAAGGCTCCTGTGTGCTAGAAACATTACATACATGAATAGGTTTTTCTCTTAATTTGCCATTTGTTCCAGGGGCCTCAGGCGTGAATCTTGCAATGAATTTGGAAAAGACACTTTTTCTCCCTTATACCTCCACTGGAGAGAGAAGGCACTTTGCCAACTGCTTCCAACATGGAGAAATATTTCCAGACTGAGAGCAACCTCAACTAATCTGCGGTATAGAGCTCTCTGGGAACCCAAAGGAGCTTTCCTTCCTGGGAAAGCAGTTTGGAAGCTGAAAGGAAATGTCCCCTACTCTTGAGGTTTTCGGACATCATCTTGCTATATGGCCCAGGCTGAATTTGAACCTCATCCAGCTACAGAATCAGCAGTGTTCAAAGAGTTTTGTTTTCTTTATCAGTGAGGGGGATTGAATACAGAGTCTCTTGCATGGTAAATAAGACCCTTTGTGATGCATCCTCATCTTTTAAAATACTTACTCATTTTCCCTCCCTCTCTTCTTTCCTTCTTTGCTTTTCTCCCTATTTTCCTTTCTCCCTTCTCTACTACTTGAGCCACATCTCTACCTCTGGCTTTTCTGGTGAATAAGTGTCTCACAGATTTTCTGTCACAGCTGGTTTTGAACTATTGTCCTCAGATATCAGCCTCCTGAGTAGACAGGATTACAGAAGTAAGCCACTGGCACCTAGCTTCTAGCTAGTACTGGGGTTACTCAGATGCTCTGCCACTGGAACCGCATCTCCGGACCACTTAAATTTCTTAGACATAGTGGATGTTGTCCAAGCTGATCCTGAACTCTAGTAATCTTCCAATCTCAGCCTCCTCTAACTGAGACTACAGTTAGGTACCACTATGCCCAGGTATAAATTGTCTTTAAAATTGCAGGAGGTCATGTGTGGTATTGCACACCTGTAATCCCAGCACCCAGGAGGCCAGAGTTTATAGTAAGATTGTGAGTTCCAGACCAAGCTGGAAGATCCTGTTTATAAAACAAAAACCTGAACTGGGTTGGCTGCCCAGGACAACAGAGACACACTGTCTCTAATGGGGGAGGGGGGATGGGAAGGTTTGGATGTGGTTGCTCATAATTGTAATCCCAACATTTGGGAGGCTGAGGTAGGACTGTTGGCTTAAAGCCAGTATGAACTCTATAGTAAGTTCGGGGACAGCCTGGGCTACATAGTAAGATCCTATCTCAAAAAAAAAAAAGTTCTATAATGTTATAATGAAATAGAAAACCCAGGTGCCCAGAGATTTTGTTGTGTTTTGTTTCCAGAACCCCTGGTGGTAACTGACTAATCAGTGGCAGGGTACAGGAATGAGGTAAGTGAATAACAGGAAGGCAGCCAATCATCAGAGTGGGAAGGAAAAAGGGGAGAGGAAAGGGTCATCGGCACAGGGAGTGGACACAAGCAGAACAGGGGCACCAGAGAAATTCAGAGCTGACACCCTCACCACCCCCGTTAACACCTTTACTTTGAGGACTTCGCCTTTACTTTGAATAACTGTCTGGTATCTGGCATAGAATCACTTGCTAGATAGTCAGCCATGAACATTGGAGGACAGAGCAGCTGGCCCTGGACTCCAGCAATATGGTGTGGCTTGTGGGGAATTTCTTCCTATGGTAACTGTCTTCCCAGTTTATGTTAGAGCTGCAGCCATTGGCTCATTTGATCCTTATCACAACCCCTGAAACTTGGGAGCATTCAGCTCCATTTTACAGATGTGGAAACAGAGGCCAAAGGAAATAATGAAACAGGATTACACACAGGAGGAGCCACCAGGCACCAGTGGCTCATGCCTATAATCCTAGCTACTCAGGAGGTTGAGATCTGTGGATCGAGGTTTGTAGCCTGCCCAGGCAGGAAAATCCATCAGATTCTTTCTTTTTGGCTAGTCCTTAGGACTGGACGCAGGGCCTGGGCACTGTCCCTGGGCTCTTCAGCTCAGGGCTAGCACTCTATCACTTGAGCCATAGCACCAATTCCAGCCTTTTCTGTGTATGTGGTACTGAGGAATTGAACCCAGGGCTTTATGCATGCTAGTCAAGCACTCTACCACTAAGCCACATTCCCAGCCCTCCAAGAAACTATCATCTCCAATTAATCACAGAAAAAGCTGGAAGTGGCGCTGTGGCTCAAGTGGTAGAGTGCTAGCCTTGAGCAAAAGGAGCCAGGAACTGTTCCCAGGCCCTGAGTTCAAGCCCAGTACTGGCAAAAATAAATAATATAAAACACAGGAGGACTGCAATTCGGATGCCAGCTTTGCTGAACTTCATAAAAGGATCTTTTCTGTGGTCTGATCAACTATAAACATATTAAATAGCAAGACAGGCACTAGTGGCTCAAGCCTGTAATCATAGCTACTAAGGAGGCTGAGATCTGAGGATCATGGCTCAAAGCCAGGCTAAGCAGGAAAGTCCCTGAGACTCTTGTCTTCAATTAACCACCAGAAAACCAGAAGTGGAGCTGTGGCTCAAAGTGGTAGAGCACTAGTGCTGTGCAAAAGAGTTCAGGGACAGTTCTCAGGCCTTAAATTCAAGCCCCACACTGACAATAAGTAAATAAATAAAATATAATGTATATAGGAAATTACAGAAATAAAGATTTGTTATAAGCTTTTATTAGTGTATTATATTTGCCCTACTTTATTATTCCTTCTTTCTCTTTTTCTTTTTTGGTCATGGGACTTAAACTCTGGGCCTGGGTACTGTTCTTGAGCTTTTGTGCTCAAGGCTAAAGCTCTACTACTTGATCCACACCTCTACTTTTGGATTTTTGTGGTTAATTGGAGAAGAGTCTCACTGACTTTCCTTCTCTGGGCTGGCTTTGTACTGATTTCCTCAGATTTCAGCTTCCTGAGTAGCTAGAATTATAGGTGTGAGCTACCAGCACCAGGCCGGTTGATATTTTCTTACTGAGCCTAATTTACATTACACTTTATCACTGGTATGTATAGGAGAAAATAGTATCCAAGATTTCAGGCATCCACTGGTGTTTTGGAACATTGTCCCCACAGATAAGAGGGTGTACTGCAATTCTGAATCTATTACTCTGCCTTTGCATCATTGATATTTAATCCAGATCTTTGTCCATGCTAGGCAAATATTTTACCACTGAACTCTGTCACAGCCTTACAGGACACTTTCTAATGCTAAAAAGAACCACCAAGAAAACCTGGCCTTTGCTTAGTACGTTTGCTTTAAAAGTGTTTTGGTGGTTTCTTTGGGAAGAAAATGTGTACATGCAAGAGACGTGTATTTTCATGATTTTAAAGAAGAGTGTTATTTGCTTAATCTCTCTTGGACTGCCTGTGCCAAAGTAAACATTTTAATAAGTAGATGTGCAGCAGCAAATAACACCTCAGCATTTGGGAATGAGTCTAGCAGTGAAAATAACTTCTAGCCTCCACACAAGCCTTTTGTAGTTCACTGAATTTTCAGCGCCCCCTTCAGGAAAACACCAAGTACCTGCCCCAGAACAGAACTTCACATATGCTAATTATTACTATTATTTTTGGTTAGTCATGGGGCTTGAACTCTGAGCCTGGGTGCTATCCTTGAGCTCTTCAGCTCAAGGCAAGCACTCTACCACTTGAGCCACACACACAGCCACTTCCAGTTTTCTGGTGGTTAATTGGAGATAAGAGTCTCACGGACTTTCCTGCCCAGGCTGCCTTTGAACCATGATCCTCAGATCTCAGCCTCCTGAGTAGTTAGGTTGACACTGGTGCCCAGCCACACATGCTAATTATATATTACTTTTTTCCCCTTTCTAGCAGCAAATACTGGTTTCTTTTCTTTCCCCACTACAGTTTTTTTTTTTTTTTAATGTTTTGCAGTTCTGGGAATTGCACTCAGGATATTGAGCATGCTAGGCAAGCACCAGCAAACCACCAGCCTTTCATTTTGGGGCTGGAGATGGAACTGAAGACCTAGTGCATGCTAAGCATGTGATCTAGCACTGAGCTTTACTCAGCCCCACCCAGGCTTCCCTAGAGAAGATATCAGCATTCACCTAGCGTGTCCTCTCCGTGATTCAGAGTCATGGTTTGCACAGTTGGACAGAACAAGGTTAGAGTCCTACCCTTTAATCTTCCACAGACGTCTTAACCAGGGAGTCCTGACTCCATCAGGTGAAGTTAATGAAAGGGTAGCTCTTAGGATGAGGTCCAGGTTGCAATCAGATACTGCAACAGGCTGTCCCAACATGACCAAAGGAGGGCAGCATAGAGGCCTGGGGAGGGATACCTCTGAGAGGCAGCAGCTCAGCCTGGCCACTCAGGTTAATTGCTGTAATCACCACAAAAGGTGCAAGGTAAGGCCCAAACCCATCCAGTGTGTGGTTCAGTGGCTGTCTGGGGATCACTCATTGTATCAGGGAGGGGCCATGGTGGTTCTTTTAAGAAATTTTTTTTTAGCTGGGCGTTGGTGGCTCATGCCTATAATCTTAGCTACTCAGGAGGCTGAGATCTGAGGATCAAGGTTCAAAGCCAGCCGAGGCAGGAAACTCCATGACACTCTTATCTCCAATAAATCACCAGAAAACCAGAAGTGGTGGTGTGGCTCAAGTGTTAGAGCTCAAGAGTTGAGGGACAGGGGCTGGGAAGGTGGCTCAGTGGTAGAGCGCTTGCCTTGCATGCATGAGGCTCTGGGTTCCATTCCTCAGCACCACATAAGAAAAAAGCCGGAAGTGGCGCTGTGGCTCTAATGGTAGAGTGCTAGCCTTGAGCTGAAAAGCTGAGGGACAGTGTCCAGGCCCAGATTTCAGGCCCCACGACCGGACCAAAAAAAAAAAAAAACGAGTTGAGGGACAGCACCCAGGCCCAGAGTTCAAGCCCCATAGCCAACTAAAAATTTTTTTAAATAATTAAAAAAATCATTTTATTATTTTTTGTTTACCTGGTACTAAGGAATCAAACTCAGGGCTTCACGCATGCTAGACAAGCACTCTGCCATTAAGCCACATTCCCAGCCCAACAGGGCTACCTTCTGCACCTAGTTAGAAGGCACGGCAAAGTGGGGTCTCTATGTGGGGAATGTGAAGATACACATGGACAATAAAAGACAAAATATAGCCAGGTGGGGCTGGGAAGGTGGCTCAGTGGTAGAGCGCTTGCCTTGCATGCATTGGGCCCTGGGTTCGATTCCTCAGCACCACATAAGCAAAAAGAAAAAAGCCGGAAGTGGCACTGTGGCTCAAGTGGTAGCGCGCTAGCCTTGAGCTGAAGAGCTGAGGGACAGCGCCCAGGCCCAGAGTTCAGGCCCCACGACTGGACCCCCCAAAAAAAACAACAAACTCCTGACTCAGCCTCCTGAGTAGCTGGGACTATAGATCTCACCTTGCCAGTTTCCCATCTAGTCTGTCAAATCTTATCAGAATCCATCTATTCTTCCTCTTATTTCATCTATTAAATGTTTAATGTTTTCTTTTGGTTACAGTCTTGGGGCTTGAACTCAGGACCTGGGGGTTGTCCCTGAGCATTTTTTCTCCAGCTTAGCACTGTAGCACTTGAGCCATAGCTCCACTTCCTGCCTTTTTAGAGTTAAGAGTCCCTAGGAAAAGCCTGGCACCAGTGGCTCGCGGCTGTAATCCTAGCTACTCAGGAGGCAGAGATCTGAGGATTGCAGTTCAAAGCCAGCCTGGGCAGAAAAGTCTGAGAGACTTTTATCTCCAATAAACAATCAGGAAACCAGAAGTGGCACTGTGGCTCAAGTGGTAGAGCATTCGCCTTGAGCTGAAGAGCTCAGGGACAGTACCCAAGCCAGAGTTCAAGCCCCACAACCCACCAAAAAAAAAAAAAAAAGTCCCCAGGAACTTTTCTACTTGGGCTACCTTTAAACTGCAATTCTCAGATCTCAGCCTCTTAAGTAGCTGGGATTATAGGCATGAGCCACTGGCACCTGGCCTAGTTCATATTTTCTATTTGGTATAATAAAAAATGTATTAGTACCAGGTCAATTATATTGTTTACCAGTATAATAAAAGGGTACTTTTGTTATCTTTTGTTATTAATTATGCCAGTACTGGGGCTTGGTACTGTCTGGACACTGTCCTTTAGCTTTTTTGCTCAAGGCTATCTGCAACTTGAGCCACAGTTCCACTTTTTGTTGGTTAATTAGAGATAAGTGTCTTATGAGATTTTTCTGCTTGGGATGCCTTCGAACTGGGTTTCAGAATTTAGCCTCCTGAGTAACTAGGATTACAGGTGGGAGTCACTGCTGCATAGGATTTTCTCCCCTCTCCCCCCCATTAGTTTTCTTTATATGATGCTTTCTAAAATCCAGATTGGTTCACACTTATTCATTAGGTGCATACACACACCTCCAAGTGCCATTTCCACAGTAGGACAAGGACAGGATCCAGTCACACTCTCACAGAATGATGGGACGATTATCTGAGTAAAAACAGTCCTCCAAAAGACTAGGATGTGCTAGGCGATGTGAACAACCTGTATTTCAGGAATTTTCAAGCTAGGGGAAGAAAATGACCACTAGAGGGCAGTAAAAGATGGTAGATGAATAAGCTCTTGATGTTAGGGTGAGGGGTGGGGGCGGGAGGGAAGGCATCCATCAGCATAGCAAACCTCTCAGCCTGGGAACTAAAAGGCACCTCATTTATTTTTGGAGGGAGGGGGTGGCAGGTCCTGGGGCTTGCATTCAGGGCCTGGACACAGTTTCTGAGCTTTTTAGCTTAAGATTGGTGGTCTACCACATGAGCCACAGCTCCACTTCTGGTGGTTTTTAAAATAGGAGCTAACAGTCTCAGGGACTTTTCTGCCTGGACTGCCCTGTAACCACAGTCCTCAGATCTCAGCTTCCTGAATAGCTAGGATTATAGATGTGACACACTGGCACAAGGTAGGTCAGTATTTATTTGAGGGGGTGTTGGAGAACAGATTATCCTCACCCTGACCCCACCTGATCTTTCCCCACATTTTAGGAGGAAAGAGATACCTGTGGTGGTAGGGGAGCAGGCCCGATGTTTCTTGTTCTTAGATCTGACCTCAGATCTCAACCAGGAGGTCGAGACAGAAAAGCTATTCAACTTTTGTGTGCTGAATTTCCTGAGAAGGAGAAGCATATGCTGGTGCAATCCACAAGGGAGACAGGCTGGCACCTACTCAGACGCTGGGATGCTTACACAGCAATCTCAGGCCTTCCTTAGAAGCGGGTCATTTCTGGAGTAGCTGAGACTACAGGCGTGCCCACCACACTAGTCCCTTGGGTTTCTTAAAACCTATAAAAGAAACAACATATGGTAGTGCACACAGGTAATTTGGTAGTACTAGTGAAAAAGAGAAGCTAGGAATACCTTTGAGGTCCATGTAAGCCACACCCCATTCCGTCTCTTCTCACGCCCAAAAGATAACACTGGACTATGGTTTTTTAAACTATTATTAAGGCTGGACACGGGTGGCTCACGCCTGTCATCCTAGCTACTCAGGAGGCTGAGATCTGAGGATCACAGTTCAAAGCCAGCCCAGGCAGGCAAGTCCGGGAGACTCATCTCCAATTAACCACCAGAAAACCAGAAGTGGCGCTGTGGCTCAAATGGTAGAGTACTAGCCTTGAGCTGAAGAGCTGAGGGACGGTGCCCAGGCCGAGTTCAAGCCCCATGACCGACAATAAATAACAACAACAACAATAATAATAATATTCTCTTGCATAGTGAAGGGCCTTGCACTTGCCAGGCAAGCGCTTCTCCACTGAGCCACAGGCCAGCCACTATCACTATCATTATTCTCTCTGCTTTCAGGATTTTTACTTTTGTAAATACTTTGTGTAAGAGAATTTACCTCCATCTTCGGGGATTGGTGGCTCATGTGCTCACACATCCTTTGCTGCCCACCCGCCCCATAGATCCACTTCAGCAGGTGGGGGAAGCTGATGGAGGATGTGCGCATGCGCCCTTTCAAAGCCCAGCCCAGCCTGTGGGCTTCGGTGAGGGAATCAGGACACCAGGTCCCTCCCCTACCTGTGGTCCCCTTCACCGCTCCCCTTCCTAGACCTAGGGTCCCCACTGATCTTCACTCGGGGAGTAAAGGATAAAGACAACATGCGTCCACCTAAATGGGTGGGGAAAGCGCCAGTGAGGAAAATGGCACCTGCACAACCAAATCCGCGCCTCCAGACCATCAACGTTCCCGCTCACGGGCAGGCAGGAAATACGTCACAGTAGGGCGGCGCCTCGAGGGGGCGGGGCGCCCCGTCTCCACCACACACCTTGCACGCATGGCAGGCCTCACCTTCCCACAGGTGCTTTCCACCTCAGCTGCAAGCTCGCTTCATTCCCCTTCTCTGCTTTTTCTCCTGCTGGCACTTATAACCAACCAGATCAAGGAAGTCTAGGCTACGCCTGCACTAACAGGCCTGCAGGACACATGGGGGGAGCGCAGGGGGAGCCACAGCGCCACTTCCGGTTTCTAGTGGTTTATTGGAGGTCAGAATCTCACGGACTTTCCTGCCTGGGCTGGCTTTGAACCGCGATCCTCAGAGCTCAGCCTCCTGAGTAGCCAGGATGACAGGCGCCCGGCTAGTTTTCTTTTGAACTGTAGTGCAGGACACAGCAACACTCAAGTGAGTGACAAGTTGCTCCTATCAACCAACTAAAATGATGAGGCGCTCAAAGTCTTTCCATTAACTTTATTGAATAGCCAAATTCATAAGTTAGCACAGATCAAACGATTGTTGCATGGGTTACAAATGACTTTTTTTTTTTTACAGGAATAAAACAGTGAAAATTACAAACTGTAAAAAGGAAGACGTATCTTGTCTCTTAACATTTCAGAGAAGCAAGATTTAACACAGCACATTGAAGAAGATCAATACATACTTTAATTCGAGGACAAGAATTTAATGTTACAATATTATACACTACTTTACAAAATTAAAATTTCTATATAAGGATTATATTTGTAATAGTTAACAAAATCTTGAAATCACATTTGGTGGTCCCCTAGATAATAGCTGTTATGCATCTTTGATTAGAAGAAATAAATCTTTTATTCTAATTATTGCAAAACAGTCTATGAGACTCAATACATTACATTAAATTAAATACATTGAAAATATATGCAAACTAAAATAAATGGTACTGCTTGAATGAATATTAGCATGTCAGACTTACAGAAATGTTATTTAAAAAATTCTAGAAATTAGAAAAATAGAGTACTTTTTATGATAGAACTGCCATGCTCAAATTTATATACCAAGATTGCCCTTGTCTGTTACTTTAGTAGTTGTAGATCTGTAGAAAATTCAAGGATCTTTCATAATTTACAACTACAATAAAAAAAAATATGGCATCGTGTAAATATTAGTTGCTTTACATCAAGAAGTAATACAAGATGACATAGCAGGTAGTGCTCTACTTGCAAAAAAAAAAGATGAAAAAAGAAAACTCAAAAACCACATTCAATATTACAGAAATCAATTGTTGTATATGAATATCCCCCAAAGGTTCATTCATTCTCTTATTTTCTGGAGAACATGTACTGTGAATCCTAACTTGTTTTTAATGACCTGTATAAAATGATTCTGGATTGCACATGTTCCACAATATGTAAAATACATTTGAAAGTAAATGTGTGAAATATACTAACAATATGTGGTAACAGCAGGAGTCAGACCCAATCAGGGATGTAGTGAGGCACAAAGAAGGTTTGTCCTAGATGCTCAAATTGTTCCCCTGCAAGATTCTCTACTAATATTAAAAAAAGATTTACACATACCAACATTTAAAATCACATTAAGAAGACTTTAGTTCTTTTAAGAAACACCAATACAAACTGGGCTCCAGTGGCTCACACCTACAATCCTAGCTACTCAGGAGGCTGAGATCTGAGGATTTCAGTTTTATTTCAGATCTATCTGAGAGACTTTTATCTCCAATTAACCAGCAAGAAGCTGGAAGTGGAGGTGTGGCTCAAGTGGCAGAGTGTCAGCCTTGAGGGGACAAACTAAGTAAAAGTGTGAGGCCCCGAGTTCAAGCCCCAGTACTGGCACAAAAACAAAAAACCAGCAACAAAAAACCCACTAGTCCATAATGACTTTTTTAAAAGGAAGAGAAAAATATAAATTTAATTCATTATAATTTTAACATTGCTCCTTAGTAAATGAAGCAGCTTTAAAAGAAAAATTACAGGTCAATGTACCATCTGTACACTGGAAAAAAACAACAACAACCTGTTAACACTGCTTAAAAGAGATGATACTTTCATAGCTCACAATTACACTGAACCAGCTGGCAAAGAGTAGTTGCATACTCTAAGGGACCTGCTTGCTTCTTTCCTACTGTAAAAAATCTCCATTAAAGTCAGCCCATGTGGATGTAAACCTGAAAGATACTATTTCATTGGTGATCATGTAGACCAAGACTGTAAACACATTTCTACCTTATTAAATCAATAAAACAGCTATCTTTTCATCAAGTATTACACATGAACATCATTTAAGAAGTTCATAAAAGAAAAAAAATGAATCTGAAAACTGAGCCACACTCTTTAAAGATACTGTATCACAGCACTTTAAATATACAGATGTATAATTTCTCTATTTGTAAACAAAGCTCGCTCAATAGATTTTGACTATAGTATTTTTGTAGCTGAATAAAAAAGTCTCTTGAACATGTTCAGAAATCAGGGTTATTTTTTTCAGTAAGTACAATACATTGAATTTGGGGGACCCTAATATCCATTCAATCAAACAGCAACATTTGTGCATTCATGGACTTGAATATCCCAGAATATGTGAGTGACTTTCAGCCTAATTAATAAACTTCTTAGAAAAATGCATAATAAGATAGTATTTAAAACCTTTAGCTTCTTTCATTTGTCCCATTTCACCAGGATAACACTTTTAATATTAATCAGATCAGCATAAACCAGACAAACCCACCTAGAGGATCAAAATAACTACAAATTTTCATCTCCCTGTAATCACTATAAATGATAAATTGTTTATCATTGCAGAATAAAATGTCTAAGGCCTGAGCATCCAAATCAGAAAAACACCTAATTACAGCTTTCACTTCAAATCAAAGTGATTTTGTTCTTCAAGTAGAAAGAATACTGACAGATTTTAAAACTTGAATCCATTACTTCATATTCCTCTCAAACTAGAGTTAGTTTACTCTAGTTTTAGTTAACATGATAATTCTCAAAAGAAAAAAAACAACTGGGTATGGGGAATGAATTCTATTTTTCTACATTCTATTTATTTTTGGATATTCAATTTTAAAAAGATCATTACCAATGGATTTGAAACTTCCCTGCAACCTGTTAAGTCTTGTGAGGTTAAATGTAGCAGCCAAAATTTCAGAAAAAATAAAATATGAGAAATATACATGTAGAACATAGAAATCTTTATTTTACAAAATGTACAATGCCTCAGCAGCATTGTTTTGTCTTGTCCCAATCCACAACAACTCAAACATAATTGGCAGCAAAGGAACAAAGGTATTCAATCATACATCAATATATTATGATTTGAAAATTACAGTATTTTAGAGTTGCATGTTTGATTTTCTGCTGTGGTCCTTTATTTGCTATAGTTGGTTGAAATCACAGTGAAAACATCTCAATCATCACATTTTAGTTCACAAACTTAAATAGAAAAGTAAGGTACTACACATTCCCAGGAATTCTGCATTATTGTGATTTCCTTAGCAATAACTAAGTCAGATTTCTTCATTTATTCACTTGCTGCTGTATGTGCAAGAGGAATTCATAGTATGATAAAGCAGATTCAGTTCTGTCTTCCACCATGTTTTGAAGGAAGCTGGCTTTCATTGGACTCTCATCCCTTAGGAATGAAAAGTACAGTTATACTCACTAGATAAAATACAACAGTAAAAATACAGTGAAGCCAGCTGTTGGTGGCTAAGCCTGTAATACTAGCTACTCAGGAGGCTGAGATGTGAGGATTGCAGTTCAAAGCTAGCCCAAACAGCAAAGTCTGTGAGACTCTTTATCTCGAATTAACCACTAGAAAATAGGAAATGGAATTGTGAAAGTGGTTGAGAGCTAACCTTGAGAGCACCTGAGTTCAAGCCCCATGACCACCATCAACAACAAAAAGTCTGGCACAAACTGAGCAATTTTTTTTTTTTGGTCGGTCCTGGGGCCAGCGGTTGGCGCTGTCCCTCATCTCTTTAGCTCAAGGCCAGTGCTCTACCACTATCTACTACAGAGCCACTTACAGTTTTCTAGTGGTTAATTGGAGATAAGAGTCTTATAGACTTTCCTGCTTGGGCTGGCTTTGAACTATGATCCTCAGATCTCAGCCTCCTGAGTAGCTAGGATTACAGGCGTGAGCCATCAGCGCCTGGCTCAAGTCTGCCAATTGTGTATTTTATTTTTAATTTTTGTTGTTGTTGTTGGTTGTGGAGTTTGAACTCAGGGCCTGGACACTATCCTTCAATTATTTCACTCAAGGCTAGTGCTCTACCACTTTTGAGTCACAGCTCCACTTCTGGTTTTTTTTTTGTTGTTTTTTTTTGGGTCCGGTGGTGGGGCCTGAACTCTGGGCCTGGGCACTGTCCCTCAGCTCTTCAGCTCAAGGCTAGCACTCTACCACTTGAGCCACAGCACCACTTCTGGCTTTTTTTTCTGCTTATGTGGTGCTGAGGAATCGAACCCAAGGCCTCATGCATGCAAGGCAAGTGCTCCACCACTGAACTGAGCCACCTTCCCAGCCCCATCTACTTCTGTTTTTTAGGTGGTTAATTGGAAATAAGAGTCTCAAGACCTTTCCTGCCCAGGCTGATTCAAATCATGATGCTCAGATTTCAGACTCCTCAGTAGCTAGGTTTATAGGCATTAGCCACCAGTGTCTTGCTGTCCTAGACTTTAGAATTGTCAGAATTATCATAATGTGTGTATGTGTGCATGCACATGCACACCAGTACTGAGGCCTAAACTCAATGCCTGGGTACTGTCCCTTAACTTTTTTCACTTAAGGCTGGAGTTCTACCACTTGAGCCACACCTTCACTTCCAGCTTTTTGGTGGTCAACTGGAGATAAGTATATTGTGGACTTTACCTACCACAATCCTTAGATCTTAGCCTCTTTGAGTAGCTAGGAATTACAGGTGTGAGCCACTGATGCCTAATATTTGCGATACATATAGTTAGTTGTGTGTAGGCTTTCTCTGAGAACACTTGGTTGATTACATAATTTTCTGCTGTGCAGAGGAGAGTTTAGTAATTAGTAGAAATTGTTAAGCTTTTTTCCAACAAGTTTATTAAAAGTTTAGTAATTCTAATAATCATTTATAAAGCACAATTTAGTATTATTTATTGTAAAGAATTTAGTTTCCTTCTCCCCCCCATATTCTTGCAAAAGATTGCTTAAGCCACATGTATCTATCATTCAAAACAAGTCCTTGAAAGGTGAAACCAATGGTTTTAGACTTACCTTATTACATAAAGTACTGGGAAAAATGGTCTCTGTTCTCTAAGCCAAGAGATAAAAGCTATTGTTCTGGCAGATTCTGGTGTATCAAGTTCTGGAAGGTCTGTCTGTTACACAAAATCAAATGATATCCCGTGAGTTCTAATTATACATCTACTACTGTATGTACTACAGCATTCCTCGTGTGTGAGTGTGTGTGTGTGTGTGCGTGCGTGTGTGTGTGCATGCGTGCATGTGTGTCCTGGGGATTGGGTCAGGGTGCTGTCCTCAAGCTTTCTGCTCAAGGCTGGTACTCTACCACTTGAGCCACAGCTTCACTTCTGATTTTTTTTTTTGGTGGATAAGAGTTTTGTGCCAGGTGCTGGTGGGTCACTCCTGTAATCTCAGCTACCCAAGAAGCTAAGATCTGAGGTTTTCAGTTCAAAGCCAAACAAGGCAGGAAAGTCTCTGAGACTCTTATCTCCAATAAACCACCAGAAAACCAGAAGTGGCACTGTGGCTCAAGTGGGAGAGCACTAGCCTTGAGCTGAAGAGCTGAGGGACAGCGCCTAGGCCCAGAGTTCAAGACTCACAACTGGGGGTGGGGGGAAGTCTCATGGACTTTCCTGCCCAGGCTGGCTTTGAACCGCGATCCTCAGATCTCAGCCTCCTGAGTAGCTGGGATTACAGGAGTGAGCCAACAGTGCCTGGCAATTCCTCAAATTGTAACATATTTATGAGTCACCTGGTGACATTGTTGGTGCATACAGTAAATATTTTAGACGTGCTTACAATAAAAAAATTAAAAAAAATATTTTAGATGTGGAGGTCATTTTATGTTTGTTGCAAATATTGTTCTGCCCTTGTGGCCCTAAAGTAGCCAGAAAAAATAAGTGGCCTGGGCATGGCTGTGTTCTGATAAATACTTAATTAGAAAACTGATGGGTTTCCAGGAGCCAGTGGCTCATACAATCCTAGCTATTCAGGAGGCTGAGATCTGAGGATCACGGTTCAAAGCCGCCCAGGCAGGAAAGGCCATGAGACTTTTATCTCCAATTAAGCAGGGGTGCTGTGGCTCAAGTGGTAGAGCACTTGCAATGCACTGAAGAGCTGAGGGACAGTGCCCAGGCCCAGAGTTCAGGCCCCACAACTGACAAAAAACAAGAAAACAAACAACAACAACAAAAATCAACTGGTGGGTCTTGTTTGCCAAGGTCTGCTTTAGGAGAACCTTCTTGCTCTTCTCTTTATTATAACATTTAGAATGACTCGCTGCATTTCTGTGATTATTACAAGTTACTTATATTGGGTAATCATTGGTTCTAGTTGTTTTTGCTCAAGGCCTGAAAGCTAGTGCTTCCTAGATAAAAGTATGGCATAAAAACATAAAATGAGGCTGGCACAGTAACGAACACCTGCAGTCCCAGCTATTGGGAGGCTGAGGAAGGAGCATCCTTTGAGCATGAGGTCATAGGCCTGTGACCCAGGTTGCCTCTGTTGACAACCACACAAATAAAACAAGATGAGTATTTTCAGTTGAAAGAGAAATGTCTGTGGGAGAAATCTGTATTATCCATTTTTAATTTGAATTTTGCCGTACTTGGCAAAATAAAACTTACCATAGGCTGTGGAATTGATGCATAGTTTTGAACTCCTAGAACCTGGCAGAGAAAATTCTGTGCGCAGTTTTTCCCAATCCAAAGCATAAAGACCTGCAAACAGAAATAAAATTCCCTTGAGAGAGGCGAACAGTAAGTCTGCTGTTACCTTTACCACTGGGCTTTTGTTTTTTTTCTTTAAAACTTTAAATCACAGGCAAGGCAAGCGCTCTACCACTGAGCTACCTTCCCAGCCCACACAGTTCATTTTTTAACATAGTGTATATTGAATATCATCATTGCATTTGCTTTCCCTTCTTCTCTCCATTTCTGTTTCTCCTTAAAAGATAACAACAACAAAGCCTGCTTCCATTTCTTGGAATTGGTTTAGATAAGCAGTATTTTAGATGTTCCCACCTTTGGGTTTATTTTAGATGTTTATACCTTTGGGTCCTCCCTTTAGGGTATCCTCCTTTAGTCTGTTTGTATGTAAATGCATAGAGCACTGTAAAGGTTGTCATGCCCAGCTATAATTTAGATCTACCTTCTACAGGAAAGAGAACATAAGACCGTTTGTCTCTCTGAGCTTGGCTCACCTCACTTAACATGATTTGTTCTAGATCCATCCATTTCCCTGCAATGACATATTATTATTCTTTCTAATAGATGAGTAAAATTCCATTGTGTATATGTACATTTTTGATCTACTCATCTATTGTAGGGCATCTGGGTTATTTTCATAATTTAGCTACTATGAATAGTGCAGCAATGAACATGGATGTGCAAGCGGCTGTAACCTGACTTAATGTTCTGTGTAGATGCCCCAGAGTGATATGGCTGGATCATAGGGAAATTGTTTTTTGTTTTTTTTTTTTTTGGGTCCGGTCGTGGGGCCTGAACTCTGGGCCTGGGCACTGTCCCTCAGCTCTTCAGCCAAAGCCAACACTCTACCACTGGAGTCACAGCACCACTCCGGCTTTTTCTGCTTATGTGGTGCTGAGGAATCGAACCCAGGGCCTCTGGCATGCAAAGCAAGCGCTCTACCACTGAGCCATCTTCCCAGCCCGAAATTGTTTTTTTTTTTGGTGGGTCATGGGGCTTGAACTCTGTACTTGCGCTGTCTCTGTGCTCTTCAGCTCAAGGCGAGTGCTCTACCGCTTGAGCCACAGCGCCACTTCTGGTTTTCTAGTGGTTTATTGGAGATCAGAGTCTCATGGACATTCCTGCCCGGGCTGGCTTTGAAGTGTGATTCTCAGATCTCAGCCTCCTGAGAAGCTAGGATTACAGGCATGAGCCACCCGTGCCCGGCTCATAGGGAAGTTCTATGTTTAGGTTTTTGTTTTTTTGTTGGTCCTGGGGCTTGAACTCTGGGCCTGGGTGCTGTCCCTGAGTTCTTCAGCTCATGGCTAGCACTGTACCACTTGAGCCATAGCGCCACTTCCGGCTTTTTCTGCTTATGTGGTGCGGAGGGCCTCATACATGCGAGGCAAGCACTCTACCACTGAGCCACCTGCCCAGCCCCTCTATATTTAGTTTTAAAAGAGCAAAAGAATGGGTGTATTTCATGAGGAAGTACAAATTGTGACAGACACAATTGGCATTTCATTTCATGAAGAATGAGACCAGTGGGATCAAAAGGCTGATGCAAATATATGCAGGCCAGAGAACGTATGCAATCTACTCAAAAAGATATATTAAAGAGAAAAAGCCAAATGATGACCAGGTACAGTGATAGAGAGTGAGAAGGGCCAGGACAAGACAAACTACTCACGGAGCCTGCATCCAGAAGGAAAGCACCATCTCTGCTCAACTTCTCCACTGAGAGCTGAAGAATGGGGGGTTGAGGGATGGTTCGATCATTGATGTTCAGTGCTCCCTGAGAGGTTGGGAAAGGTTAAGATATAGAAGATAGATATATAGAAGATAGAGTTAAACCACAATAACAATGAAATAATGTCACCTCTAAAAGTATGGGCCTTACTTAGGCAAATCAGTTATATTTGCCACTTATTTAAAACAAAGACACTATAAATACCAAGAAAACCAAATTAACTTTTCCCCCCAGTTGTGTTGGTACTGAGGCTTGAACTCAGGACCTAGACACTCTCAGCTTTTATTGGTCAAGGCTTGCAATCTACCACTTGAGCCACACCTTCACTTTCAGCTTTTTTGTGGTTAGCTGGAGATAAGAGTACTGTGGACTTTCTAGCTTGGCTGGCTTATTCTTTTTTTGCTTTCTTCCCAGTTGTGAGGCTTGGACTCAGGGCCTGGGCGCTGTCCCTGAGCCTCTTTGTGCTCTAGGATAGCACTCTACCACTTGAATCACAGTGCCACTTCTGGTTTTTGAGCGGTTAATTAGAGGTCAGTCTCACAGAAACTTTTCTGCCTGGGATGGCATTCACTGAACCCCAATCCTCAGATCTCAGCCTCCTGAGTAACCAGGATTACAGGCATGAGCCACTGGCGCCTGGCTTAAATTCTTTAATCTGAAATATTTTAACCAAAGCATCACTTCATCTATAGCTATATCTAATCACAATTTTAGAAATATATACACAATGGAATTCTATGCCTCCATCAGAAAGAATGGCATTGCCCCACTTGTTAGGAAATGGAAAGACTTGGAAAAAATTATATTAAGTGAAGTAAGCCAGGCCCAAAGAAACATAGGTCCCATGGTTTCCCTTATTTGCAATAACTAGTATATGATCTAACATTTTTATGCTTATGATTTTAATAAGTTTCCTATTAAAAGCAAAGTTTACAATTAACTTTTTCTTTAATAATTCAAACACATTACATTGCTGACATAAGATGTTCAGTATAATTTTACTCTTGGGATACACCTTTCAGATTGATTTGTTCGAACGAAAAAACTATGGCTCTGGCTCTGGTCAATTTGACACTGTCTTCATTTCTCAGCTCTGCTCTAGAGATTTGTCTTAGCACTTAGTAAAAGCACTGTTTTCAGGAGCTTCCTTGAACCAAAGTTTCTTTTTCTTTTTTTGTGCTAGTCATGGGGCTTGAAATCTGGGCCTGGACACTATCCCTCAGCTCTTCAGTTCAAGGCTAGTGCTTTACCACTTGAGCCACAGCACCTTTCCAGGCTTTTCTGTTTATGTGGTGCTGAGGAATAGAACCCAGGGCCTCATGAGTCCAAAGCAAGCGCTCTACTATTGAGCCACCTTCCTAGCCCCCAAAGTTTCTTTTTTTTGTGTGACAGTCCTGGGACTTGAACTCAGGGCCTGAGCACTATCCCTGAGCTTCTTTTGCTCAAGGCTAGTGCTCTACTACTAGATACACTTCTAGTAATTTATTGGAGATAAAGAGTCTTGCTGACTTTCCTGCCAGGGCTGTCTTCAAATTGTGACCCTCACATTTCAGTCTCCTGAGTAAATAGGATTACAGAGGTGAGCCCCAATGCCTGAACAAACCAATGTTTCTATACATATAACCAGCAAAGAAAGAAACTATAACGCTTTTATTTCTGTACTACATGGACTATAATCAAGCTTACAGACCTTCTTAAAAAAAAGCAAGTAAAAAAGGAATCCATCTTACTTCATCTGAGAGGTTGTCAACTCTGTACAAATTGGGATGTGTTGTCAGCATAAGATGAACCAATGGCTGGTTTTTCACTTGACACATAGCAAAAATACGTTCATCTAGTCGTGCATTTGTCCCAGTCTGGAATGATTTCTGTAATAAAGATAAACCAATGCCCATCAAAAAAGACATTTAAGAAACATAGAAGCTTGTATCTGTTGAAAAAATATCCTCAGACAAAATTAGCAAATTCTGTAAATTAATTTATAAAAGAATCTAAGAAGTCAAAATGTATTAAATTGTGACTATAACCTTACCTTTTAAGCTACATTGTCTTCTTAGTGCCTATTTCCTAATTAGTAAAATAGGCTAAATACTCTTTATTTACCATATACTGATAGAGATACAATAATCTAAGCATCATGGGAAAAACAAGGTATACAGCAGATGACAAAGGTCTACATGAAGGGCCCAAAAGGTCTACCAAGTGTGCTATAAATGCTGGGTGACAATTAATAGTGACTGTCATTGTTTCTCCCATAATTAGAAATCCAACAATATTTCAAAGCTTGGGAGTCAACGGCAAAAGAAATAATACAAATGATGACAGCAGAGTAGAAAATAGTAGTAGGCAATAGCCTGTCACATGTCACTGGTGGGTACTGCCTACATGTTCTTGCCAGGGTCATTGTCCTAAAAAACCCAAATGTTTCTTGTGCCCAGCAACAGTTGCTCAATTCTCAGGGCTCTATAGCATCAGTTTTGGGAGATAGGGCTTGGAAATATCTTAGTTACTGTTGTCTCTCCCATACCTAACTCAGGATCTGGCCCACAGAAAGAGCTCAACACTTATTGAAAAAAAATGGACTCAATGTGACACCAGCAGTTCATACCTGTAATCCTAGTTACTCAGGGGTCTAGTTCTGAGGATAGCAGTTCAAAGCCAGCTGGGTTGTAAAGTCCATTAAACTTAATTTGCTCTCCAATTATCAGCACAAGGCCAGAAGTTGAGGTGTGGCTCCAGTAGTAGAGCTCTATCCTTAAGCAAAACAGCTGAGGGTCAGTGCCTAGGGGAATCAGGATTCTTGTAGGAGACAGGCCAGAGTGATCAGGTATCAGCTAGCAGGGGACAGTGATGAGCCTGATCAAATACAGAGAGTGACCACACACTGAGGCTGGGAATTTGTTAACAGACTGACTCAGCCAACTTTCTCTGACTTTAAGTCTCTTCAAATGGTAAGGTCCTTGTCCTCACAAAATGTACCTGGCACAGAATCACATATACAGTGTTGGGCGATTCCCAGGATAAAAATCTTGGCTTTTGACCTTTCATTGTTCTAGTTGCTGTTTTTGTTTCTACTTGTCTTACCTGTTTAAGGAGAGCCAATACAAATAGCGGGAAAAGCCGCAAAGAGAAAGGAACCATGAGGCCAGGCTGCTGATTACTCAGGACTAAAGACCGGTAAGCTGCTAGAGAGTCAATGACCGCATTCACCAGGGCATCCCGGGCATCACTAAGACTGGCAGACACAGACCTGTCAACAGCTAATTGAGGTGAGGGCGGGGACAAAGAGAAACAAGATAGCGGTTTAGCAACTCCTCTATAGTAAGGACCCAAGACCTTTTTCTTTTTTTTTGGGGGGGGGGGTCAGTTGTGGGGCTTGAACTCTGGGCCTGGGCACTGTCCCTGAGCTCTTCTGCTCAAGGCAAGCACTCTACCCCTTCAGCCACAGAGCCACTTCAAATAACAGGTAAAAACATGTTCTGGGGAACCAAACCAAACCCTCCAGAGACATTTTTCTATTTTTTAGTAGTATAATTCTTTGCATTTTGATGCAATCCGGAAAGAAATCTAATCTTCCTAAATCTGTTTCCTTATCTGAAAATTGGAAACACTGAAAAAAACACCAAAATATTACTTGAAATATGAATTCATACTGCTGTTACATAGTTATATTTTGTATTTATGGACTTTAGATTTCAACTTTGGCTGGGCATCAATGGCTCATTCCTATAATCCTATCTACTCAATAGGCTGAGATTTGAGGATTCCAGTTCAAAGCCAGCCCAGGCAGGAAAATCTGTGAAACTCTCATCTTCAATTAGCCACAAAAAGCTGGAAGTGAAGCTATGGCTGAAGTGGTAGAGCCTTGAGCACAAAAGATTAAGAACAGAGCCCAGGCCCAGAATTCAAGGTTCAGGTCTACAGGTCTGGGAAAGAGAGAGGAGGTGGGGAGAGGGAGAGTTTTTCATCTGTTATGCTGCTCTGAATCTTTTTTTTTTGGGGGTGCTGTTTTGGGCACTGTCCTTTAGCTTTTTCACTCAAGCTGGTGCTCTACCACTTGACCTATAGCTCTACTTCCAGCTTTTTGCTGGTTAACTGGAGATGAGGCTCATGGACATTCCTGTCCAGGGTGGCTTTGAACGTAAACCCTCAGATATCAGCCTCTTGGTTACAGGTTGTCATCTCTGCCCAGGCAACTTTTTTTTTTTTTCTCTTCTAATTAGTAAAAGCAGTACACTTATTTCAAAGATTTCTCTATCTACAACTCATTCAATTCATGTGGTATGAAAAACATAGTAAAATAATTTTATTTACTGCTATGACCAAAATCTTCACCAAGGCAAGCATTCTACCACTGGGCTATAACTCCAGCAATTTTTTTTTTGTTTGTTTGAGACAAAGTCATGATATATAGGCCAGGCTAGCCTCCAACTTATAATCCTCCTGTGTCAGCCTCCAGAGTGCTGTAACTGCAGCCATGTACCACCGTACCTTGCTACAACCTTCAAGTTTTAACAACATATAACAAACAATACTAAAGCAAAGCTCCATAAAAGAAAATGCTCCCAACAGGAAATTCAGAAACTGGCTAATCCTGTTATAGGCAGGTTTGAGTCTATAGCAAATGGCCCCTCCTCCCTGAGGGAGACAGGCTGCAATACACAAACTCAGGTTAAACCTTATAATCTGTAAATGAGCCAAAGGCATAAAGAGGCAACTGTACTTGAGATGGAAAGAAATATGGCAAGATATGGACAAGGCTGCAAACACATATGTGATAGTATTATTTTTTTTTCTGATACCACAGTTTTAACTCAGGGTCTCATGCTTGTTCAACTAGCACTCTACTAATTGAACCATGCCTCCAGCTGGTTTTTGGCTGGTTAATTTAAGATACAGCTGTCTTCAAACCTCAGTTGTCTCAATCTGTCTTGTGAGTAGTTAAGATTATGGGTATGAACCATTGGCGTCCAGCTCTAAGTATAATGATTTTTAAGGTATACCACCATCTCTTATTATCCAAGTTACAGTGTTCATAAAGCACTATTGTGAATAATTCTATTAAGCACCAATATCAAACATAAGTTATGTTTCTTTTGTGTGTGTGTGTGTGTGTGTGTGTGTATGTTGGTCCTGGAACTTGAACTCAGGTCCTGGGCAATGTCCCTAAGCTTTTTTTCTAAAGGCTAGTGCTCTGCCACTTGAGCCACAGTGCCACTTCTGGCTTTTTGCTGGTTAACTGGAGATAAATATCTCAGATTTTTCTGCTCAAGGTGGTTTTAAACAAGTCCTCATATTTCAGCCTCCTGAATAGCTAGGATTATAGGCACGAGCCACCAGCACCTGGCTAAGACATGGCTCTTTAAGTCCAAAGTAGATAAATGTATACAGACAGAAAGTAGCTTAGTGGTGGCTTAAAGCCAGTTGGCAAATTAGTAGGAGTACACACTAGTTGACCTAGCCATGAAAGTCTTTTTGGGATGATAAAAATGCTCTAAAATTAGACTATGACAACGTTGGTATAATCCTGTAACTATATAAAAACAACACAGCTAGGAAGGTGACTCAGCGGTAGAGTGGTTGCCTTGCATGCATGAGGCCCTGGGTTCGATTCCTCAGCACCACATAAACAGAAAAAGCCAGAAGTGGCGCTGTGGCTCAAGTGGTAAAGTGCTAGCCTTGAACTGAGGAGCTGAGGGACAGCACCTAGACCCAGATTTCAAGCCCCATGACTGACCAAAAAAAAACAAAAGCAAAAAATACAGCAGCAGGCAACAGTGGTACATATCTGTAATTCTAGCTACTAAGGAGTCTGAAATCTAAGGACCTACAGTTGAACACTAGCCCGGGCAGGAAAGTATGAGGTATGGCTCAAGTGGTAGAACACCAGACTTAAGTGAAAAGCTACAGTGCCTAGACCCTCAGTATTGGCACAAAACAAACTAAAAACCCTAATGGAGTTGCACAATTAAAATGGTAAAATCCTATCTAATATAATTTTATCTCAATAAAGGTTCTTTAAACAAAAAGATTATCTGTAGCAAATCTTCCCATTGAAATAGTTAAAAGGCCAACACCTAAACACCAAAAATATATTTTTCTTTTCATAAAAAAATTGTTTTGGCAAAGGTGATATTCACACAGTCCCTGAGCTCTTTTTGCTCAAGGCTAGCACTTTACCAGTTTGAGCCACAGGTCCATTTCCCATTTCTGGTGGTTAATTAGAGGTAAGAGGCCCATCAATTTTCCTGGCTGGGCTGGCTAGGAACCGTGATCCGCAGGTCTCAGCCTTCTGAGTAGCTAGGATTACCAATGTGAGCCACCAAGGCTGGCTATGAGTACATTTCCTTTTGAACAATTAAATATCTTATAAAAGCTAATTACTGGGGGGAGGGATAGTGGGAGAAAAACAAAGGCATGGATAACAATGTTCTACAAGAAATGTACTCATTACCTTACTTATATAACCCTTCTATACAGCACCATTGCAACAAAATAAAATAAAGCAAAAAGCTAATTACTTAAAGGAAAACAAAAATAAGTGATTTGCCTTTATTTGTAAAATATTTACCGATGATAGCAGCTCTTACCCATATTGGCCAATAGTCCTGAAATTGCTTGAACATCAGCTCCAAGAAAGACCTCATTCAGAGTAGCAACTACAGGCAAACACAAAGTATGGACTCGGATTCTTCTTTCACCTTTGGGGAAAAGCACATGATGATTAGGGGCAGATACACACCAAAATATTATGCTGAAATCAGCTCTCCTCAGTATAGAGGTGAGTAGAGTCATCCAGAAAGCAGAGATTGTATCAACACTCTACTTTTTGTTTTTATGTTTTTGGTAGTCCTAAGGTTTGAACTCAGAGCCTCATGCTTGCTAGGAAGGCACGAGGCACTCTACCACCACTTGATAGTACCTTATTGGGTTGGTTATTTTCAAGATAGCGTTTCATTTTATGTCCAGAAATAAATCTGTAAAAAGTGGGTAACAAATTGCCGGGCACTGGTGGCTCACACCTATAATCCTACTCAGGAGGCTGAGATCTGAGAATCACGGTTCAAAGCCAGCCCAGGCAGGAAACTCCTGACACTCTTATCTCCAATAAACCACTCAGAAAACCAGAAAACTGGAAGTGGCACTGTGGCTCAAGTGGTAGAGCATTCGCCTTGAGCTGAAGAGCTGAGGGATAGTGCCCAAGCCCAGAGTTCAAGCCCCATGACTGACCCCCCCCCAAAAAAGTGGGTAACATTAATTTATAGTTTTAAATTATTTTAAATAGATACTATGATATCTGAACAACAACAACAACAAAAAGACAATATTTGGGGCTGGGGCCAGTGGCTCACATCTGTAATATTAGCTGTTTCAGAGGTTGAGAATGGAAGGCTCATGGTTCAAGGCTAGTCTAAGCAGAGTTCAGGAGAGACCTTCTCAACTCATAGCTGCGTGCAGTGGTTTGCACCTATTGTCCTAAACTAGGTAAGAGGCTAGAATTGGGAGTATCACAGTTCCAGGCCAGCCTGTGCAGAAGAGTCCATAAGACTCCATCTCAATAGAAGGAAGCTGATGTGTTGTTGTGCCTGTCATCACTCAGGCCCAGATTCAAGCCCATGACTGACCAAAACAAAACAAAACAATGCCACAATCAGAAGCTGAAATTAAAAGGGCAATTTGAAGAGAATACAAACTGGCAAAATATTCCTCAAATTTTGGGAAATAAGTTAATAACAAGATTTTTCTAAGTAAACTCTATATTCAGTATTTTCATTTCACGGAATCCACCTTAAAGAAATCACAATAAATAACAAAGATTTATTTATAGGCAAGAAATTATAAACACTTTTCATATGAACAGAATATTAGAAAAAGCTAACTTTGTAATGAGAACATTGATGGTAAATTATGGTAGATTGCTTTGTAACTTTGTTCTTTTTGTCCTGGGGGCTGAATTCAGCTTTCTGCTTGCCAGGTGGGTACTCTAGCACTCGAGGCACAGTTTTCCTTGTTTTGTCCCAGTTTTCCTTGTTTTGGGGATAGGGTCTCATGGTTTTTGCATGGGCTGGCTTAGGCTGGGATCCTCCTACCCCCTTTGCTATGTAATTGTGATGACAGACAATACCTTCATGCTCAATACAGGTTGAGATGGGGGATTATTAAATTGCTACAGCACAGTATCTTATAGAAGACTCTCAATAAGTATCTGTGACTGGCAGCACAGGCTTGTAATCCTAGGACGTAGGAGGTGAGGCAGGAGGATCATGAATTCTAGGCTAAGCTGGGCTATATAGCAAGACTTGTCTCAAAAATAAAATTGACTGAGCCGGGCACCAGTGGCACATGCTTGTAATCCTACTACTCATGAGGCTAAGATCTGAGGATCACAGTTCAAAGCCAGCCTGGGCAGGAAAGTCCAAGAGACTCTTTATCTCCAATTAACCACCAGAAAACTGGAGGTGGCGCTGTGGTTCAAGTGGTAGAGTGCTAGTCTTGAGCTGAAGAGGGACAGCGCCCAGGCCCAGAGTTCAAGCCCCACGACCAACAACAACAACAAAAAAACATTGCAAAAAAAAATAAAATTAACTGGACGCTGGTGGCTCACGCCTATAATCCTAGCTACTCAGAAGGCTGAGGATTACAGTTCAAAGCCAGTCTAGCCAGGAAACTATGTGAGACTCTTATCTCCAATAAACTACTTAAAAAAAGAAAAAGCTGGAAGTGGCACCGTGTGTGGCTCAAGTAATGGAGCATTCTCTTTGGGCAAAAGAAGCCCAAGCCCAGAGTTCAAGCTCTAGGATTGCCCCTGTCCCACCCCCCCAAAAAAAACCCCCAAATCCATAAAATCTGTGAATAAATCAAATGACAAACATTTTGGCTCTTTCAGGAATAGCAAAAAGCTCTTCTTTTCTTTCCTTCTTTCTTTTTTTTTTTGGTGTGTGACAATATGAGGCTTAAATTCAGGTATAGGTGCTGTTCCTTAACTTTTCTTACTAAAGGGTGGTACTGTACCACTTAAGTCACAATTCCTCTTCTAGCTTTTTGCTATTTAACTGAAGATAAGATAAGAGTTTCACGAAGCATGATCCTCAGATCTCAGCCTCCTGAGTAGCTAGGCATGAGCCACCAGTGCTCAACTACTTTTTTTTTTTGGTCATGGGGCTTGAACTCTGGGCCTGGGCATTGTCCCTCTTCAGCTCAAGACTAGCGCTCTACCACTTGAGCCACAGCGTCACCTCCAGTTTTCTGGTGGTTAATTGGAGATAAAGAGTCTCTTGGACTTTCCTGCCCAGGCTGGCTTTGAACTGTGATCCTCAGATCTTAGCCTCTTGAGTAGTAGGATTACAAGCGTGAGCCACTGGTGCCGGGCTTCAGCTTCCTTTCTGACCTAAAAAAATTATTACTTATTTCAAGGAAGACAGTTTATCATAGACTATGGAAAAATCTGCCTTTAATGTTATGATTATAGTGAAAAATGCTGTATTGTACACGTATACATTTAATAAGAGGGTAGGTCTCTTCTTATGTTACTTTTTTCTATACACTTACCTTTGCTTGACGTATATAACAGTGCTGACTGAAAAGAAACCAGCTGAGTGTCAGTGAGACTCTCTTCTACTGACATCTGTACTGCATACCCAGCATCAGGGTTGACGTTGGGTAGAGACAGTAAGTCTGTTGAACGGACAAAGAAGTTCCCATGGAAAGTATGAATGGATAGACCTGAAAGAGAAAAAGTTATCAAAATGACTTTAACTGTATTTTGATTTTTGTCTTTTCTTTTTTGGAACTAGGGATGGAACCCAAGATGCTGCACTTGCTAGGCAAGTGTTTTGCCACTGAGCTTCGTTTCAGCCCTCAAAATGACTTTACTATGCTTACTTATGGATACTTACTTTTATTTTTTTGGTCCAGGACTTGAAGTCACTATCTGATGCTTTCATTCACTGGCTGGTGCTCAACCACTTGAGCCATGCCTCCAACCCTGGATATTTACATTTTATCTTAGTGACTTATCAAACAGTAAAAAAGTTTAGATAATACATAGTATTTAGTGTGTTGAAGGGTAATAAGTGCTTGCCTTTGGAAGGAGCACTAGTGGGCTTTAAACTCTGAGCCTTATGTTTGTTAGTCTGGTGCTCTACCACTTGAGAGTTCCACTTCTGGCTTTCTGTTGGTTAATTGGAGAGAAGAGTCTCACAGACTTTCCTGCTTGGGCTGGCTTCAAAACACAATCCTCAGATCTCAGCCTCCTGAGTAGCTCAGATTACAGGCATGAGCCATTGGTATACAGTATGTGCTGGTTATTATTTGTTTGTCTGTTTATTTTTGTTGGTCGTGGAGCTTAAATTCAAGACCTGGGCACTGTCCCTGAGCTGTTTTGCTCAAGGCTAGTGTTCTACCACTTTGAGACCCAGTGCCATTTCTGGTTTTTTAGTGGCTAATTGTAGATAGGAGTCTCATGGACTTTCCTCCCCAAGCTGTCTTTAAACCCCAGTCCTCAGATCTCACCCTCCTGAGTAACTAGGATTACAGGTGTGAGCCACTACTGCCCAGCTTGCTGGTTATTTCTGAGGTAGAGTCTTGCTTGCTGCCTGAGCATATACCTGGATAACAATCCACCTATTTTAGGCTTCCCATATTAGCTAGTATGATAGGCATGTACAAGTCACTCAGCTATCTGTTAAGGAAGTATTTTGTTTAACTTTCCTGCCTAGGCTGGTTTAAACTGTAATTCCCCACAATCTCAGTCTCCCAAGCACCTGGGATTACAGGTATAAGCCAACGGCCCCAAGTTATTAGTGTCTTTTTTTTTTTTTGCCCCTATTAGTGTTGTTGTTGTTGGCCATGAGGCCACTGAGCCACCTTCCCAGCCCCTATTAATGTTGTTGTTGGCCATGAGGCTTGAATTCAGGGCCTGGGCACTGCCTCTGAGCTCTTTTGCTCAAGGCCAGTGTTCTACCACTTCCAGCTATAGTGCTACTTCTGTTTTTTGAGTAGTTAAATGGAGATAACAGTCTCATGGGGACTTTTCTGCCTGAGCTGGATTTGAACTATGATCCTCAGATCTCAGCCTCCTGAGTAGCTAGGATTATAGGTGTGAGCTACCAGCAGCTGACTCAAATACCTTTTTGTAGGAAAATTTGGCTGTATAATTATTATTTTAGGTGGGCAGTTATTTGGACCTTAGCAATTTCTTATTTAACAGTTTATCCTACAGTTACACTTATTGAAGTGCCATATTTCTTTGGATAAACAAAAAAATCTAAACAGATCTGTTTTTACCATAGCAAAATACTAAAAAGTACCATCATATTTACTAACATCATATTTACTAACAAGAAAAATAAATTGTGATTGGTCATTCAAGTTAGTATTATGGTAAATTAATTAAAATAAATGGATTTTATTTATCTATATCATTATATAAATATACTATATATATCCCATGGAGCTCGAGTTAAATCTATAGGAAACACTTACCAAAGTGGATACAGATACTACTTAAGGATATAGTTTATGTGTATCCGTACATTCAAGCTGATATAGAAGGAATTTAGAGCCAGATCCTAATGGCTCACATCTGTAATCCTAGCTATTGAGGAGGCTGAAATGTAAGGATTACAGTTCAAAGCCAGCCCAGGCAGAAAAGTCTCTGAGATTCTTCATTCCAATTAACTACCAAAAAGTCAGAAGGAAGCTGTGGCTCAAGTGTTATAACACTAGCTTTGAGCAAAACAGCTCAGGGAAGCCAGCTGCTCGTGGCTCATGCCAGTAATCCTAGCTACTCAGGAGACAGATCTGAGGACTGTTTCAGCCAGCCCAGATAGAAAAGCCCCTAAGATTCTTTTTTTTTTTTTGAGGGGCGGAGGTGGTCCAGTCCTGGGGCTAAAACTCAGGGCCTGGGCACTGCCCCTGAGCTTCTTTCGCTCAAGGCTAGCATTTTACCATTTGAGCCACAGTGTTACTTTGGGCTTTTTCTGTTTATGTGGTACTGAGGAATTGAAGCCAGGACTTCATACATGCTAAGCAAGCACTCTACCATTAAGCCACATTCCCAACCCTGTGAGACTCTTTATCGCCAATAAACTACTCAGAAAAAAGCCAGAAGTAGTGCTGTGGCTGAAGTAGTAGAGTGCTAGCCTTGAGCACAAACAGGCTCAGGGACAGCACTCATGCCCTGAGTTCAGCCCCAGAGCTGGCACCAAAGAATAGATAGATAGATAGAATAAATCCTTTAAGGTAAGACTAGGTGAAAACAGGTATGCATACAGATCGATATAAGAAACAATATTTATACCTATATGGAAAAAGTAGTGTTCCTACCTTTGGTGCATCGAATTCTCATAACTGCCTCAAAGCCAATCTTCCTAGTGAGGTACCTCTGCAGTTCCTTCTGTAATTTCTGTACTTGAACCGGATTGTGCTGATGATGGTATGATGGGTAGTAATATACACTACCTGCTGAGTACCGAGAAATACACCCTGGAAGAGAAGACACACTCGTTTTTAATTTATTTTTTCAACACTGGGGTTTAAATTCAGGGCTTTGTATTTACCAGGAAGGTACTTTAACCCTTGAGTCACATCTTTATCCCTTTGTGCTCAGGTTATTTTTGAGATAGGGTCTTGCTTTTGCTCCGGCTGGCCTAGCCTAAAGTACTTACTATTCACAATTTCTGCCTTAGTGGCATGCCACTAATGGCATCTTTTTCAGTTGAGATGAGGTCTCTTGAACTTTTTTGCAAGGCAGGCCCTGCCGTCTAAACCCAACCTCTTGAGTAGCTAGGATTATAGGTGCAAGCCATCATGCCTTGTTTAATCATTTTTGTTCCTTTCTTTTCTTTTCTATAGCTCAGGCAATTTTCCATTCCTTTTAAAGAGTGCCTTTAATTACTGTAACTATACCAAGGTTACCACAAGCATTTTCCACAGACTTTCTCTAATTTCTCAAGGTACTCTTAAAAAGAATTCACACAGCATTGCAGAAATGTCTCTAATTCTCTTCTACTGCATTAGAGTAGACTGCTACAAAGTTTGTAATAGATTTAACCTGACAACTGGCCTGAGAGTTGTGAACTCCCAGCTAGTCAGGAGGCTGCATGTGTTGAGGTAAAAAATCCTTTGAGTCCAAGACCCTGGGCAACATAGCAAGACCTTATTTCAAAATAGACATTTAAAACACAAAATGAAACAAAACCTGGCTGATTTAATTTTTTTTTTGGCCAGTAATGGGCCTTGAACTCAGAGCCTGGGCATTGTCCTTGAGTTTCTTTTGCTTAAGGGTAGCACTCTACCACTTGAGTCACAGTGCCACTTCTGGGACTCTTTCTGTTTATGTGGTACTGGGGAATCAAATCTAGGACTTCATGCATGCTAGGCAAACCACATTCCCAGCCTTTGGCTGATTAATTCTCCCAAAGGAATAAAAATTCTTTTACTCTTCCTCCTCCTTGAGAATGTCATTATATAAATGCCATTTTGATATTCATTTACTATCTTAAGAACTTACCCAGAGAAGCCAAATCAGAATACTGTCCACTGAGAAGGAATAAGTCAACAGCTACCTGCTGACCAGAACAGTCCAAGGCTAATTTCTTATAGAAGTCAGTAGATGGTGTCAGGTGTATTTCCTATTAATAATAACAGAAAAAATGATTTAAAAGTTATTAAATTATCCAAAACGGAATTATTTTCATGTGTATACAACAATTATATTATTGTTACTCCACCTCTGTATATATAGGTAACAATGATCTCTGGGCATCCTATCTTTTTTTCATAGAGAATCATGTACTGGCCTAGTATGGTAGGACATGTCTCAACCCCAACGTTTAGAAGGCTAAAGAAGGAAGATGCTGAGTTTGAGGCCAGTCTGAGCTACATAACACTCTGTCTCAAAAGACCAAAAAAGAAATAACATGTACTGTTTAAGAATTTTCTATGCATTTCCTAGGGATGTAGTTCAGTACAGAGTGCTCTTAGCATGTGTAAGACCTTGGGTTCAGTCCTAGCACCACATCAAAAAAAAATAGAGAGAGAGAGAGAGAGAGAGTGAGTGTGTGTGTGTGGGGGGGGGGCTTGGGTTCAGTCCCTAGCACCACTTCAAAAAAATAGAGAGGGTGTGGGTGTGCCCAGTGGCTCACACCTGTTATCCTAGCTATTCAGGAGGCTAAGATCTAAGGATTGTGGTTTGAGGCCAGCCTGGGCAGGGAAGTCTGTGAGATACTTAGCTCCAATTAACCACCAAAAAAGCTCAGGGACAGTGCCCAGGTCCTGAGTTTAAGCCCCAGGATCAATGTGAGTGTGTGTGCATGCATGCACATACACATATGGTTTAAGGTAATAAAAAATTATTGAAAAAAAAATGAAAGCATGGCTGGGAATATGTCTTAGTGGTACAGTGCTTGCCCTACATGCATGAAGCCCTGGGTTCAAGTGGTAGAGTGCTAGAAAGCTCAGGGACAATGCCCAGGCCATGAGTTCAAGCCCAAGGATTGGCAAAAAAAAAAAAAAAGATGAAAATATTTCCCAGGTTCTCCTTCCCACCGCCCCCATACCCCTCCATCCCTCGTTCACAAAACAGAGTACCATACTAGGCAACAATGGCTCATGCCTATAATCCTAACTACTCAGGAGGTTGATATCTGAGTATCCTAGTTTGAAGCCAATTCAGGCAAGAAAGTCCATAGACACATTTCCAATTAACTATAAAAAAACTGAAGTGGAGCTGAGGCTGAAATGGTAGAGTGCTAGCCTTGAGTGAAAAAGCTAAGGGACAGTGCACATGCCCTGAGTTCAAGTCCCAGTACTGACATTTAAAAAAAAACAAAAATGAAGTTATCTATATTTTATTAATTTTTTTTTTTTTTTTTGCCAGTCGTGGAGCCTGAACTCTGGGCCTGGGTGCTGTCCCTCAGCTTTTCAGCTCAAGGCTAGAACTCTACCACTAGAGCCACAGCTCCACTTCCAGCTTTTTCTGCTTTACGTGGTGTTAAGGAATTGAACCCAGGGCCTCATTCATGCAAGGCAAGCACTCTACCACTGAGCCACCTTCCCAGACCAAATTTTTTAAGAGACTAATTAAAAACAATTCCACTATTTATCTATAATATGTATTTAGTCCACTGAGTACGTTATGAAGTGGGTGATATAATTACTTTTACTTTGTAAAACTAAGGAGCTAATAAGCTAACTATTCAAGTTGTATACATCTAAGAACAGTATAGCACGTAACAAGTTTGACTCCAGAAGTGGAATCATATACTGGTTAATCTCTCAAACTCTTAAGTTTACATACACAAGATGCTCAAAAGCTGGCAGTGTGTGAAATTATGATCCTTCCTAACTGGTCATTCGTATATGTCCATGTCTCTTAGACTTTTTCATTAAAGCTGGGCTGGATTATTAGCAGCCTGGTAATGATATTAGAAACTAGGTATGGGTAAATCAGATAGAACGAAATGTAACAAATTAGGTGCATCTTCATAAACATGAAAAGCTTTACCTATTTCCTTATATCCCCCCTCCCCACAACTGAAAAAAGGAAACGAAATAAGCTGTGTCACCAAACAAAGTACCAGGATAAACGTATTAAAACTTAATAATTTCCTAACCTTAGCAGATGACCTCTGACTGGGCTCTTCTCGTGGTTTAAGGGCTCCGACACCAAGAGTTGGGAGTTGGGTTTGAAAGACAGACATTCTACCACCAGTTGGGGACATCAGCTTAAAGGCAGCCTGAAGGGCAGGACCCAATGCACTCTGGGTCTCCAGAGTCTTGGTAAACATTTGTGGCAAAGTTTTCAGTAAATCTTGAACAAGCTTGTGAAATAAAACAAGAAAAAACAAGTGTTAACAATTAATTTTTTTTTTCCACAATAAGTCAGTAGTATCTAATAGAACAGACAAGACATTGAGTCATGATGATGGTCAGAGAATCTACAGACACTAACAGTAAACAATGAAGTTGGTCAAATGACAGGAAAGCCATTGAAAGTCAACATTATATATTGGCAAGCAAGACATCAGAATCAGGGCCTTACAGTTCTTGCACATGCAATAGTCCAGCAAGACTGTAAGTCCAAAATGTATCTAAAAGAACCATCGCAGCTTAGAAATTTGATCTGTTTTAAGGCCATGAAATATGGCTTTCTCTATCACCTCTATGCACTTTATTCTTTTAGGTTCCAGAGTTTAACTCTTCCCTACCGCAAACACTGACATAATCCATTAACTTTGCCAACTAGGGAAAGGAAAACAAAATCAAAACTAACTACCTCATATGCAGGTTAGGTTGTACGAAGAGAATTAATGGGGAAAATACTTTGTACCAGGCACAACGACCACTGCCAACAGCAGAGACCGTAGACTTGCTAGTTAAGATGTTACCCCTACGGCATGTATGCATGTACAGGGTAGACAACATCCCCCCTTCAGACACATTCTGTTCACCTCTCACTGTATTATGTCAGGGCAATTTCCAGGCAGGTAATAAGAGTTTCTTCTGAACTGACCCCAATGACACTCTGTGAATCAGAAAAGCAAAGGGCACTGAGAGCAGGCTGGCTAATGTGCTTCCGTGCAGTGACCGTAGCGTTCTCTCAGCAACCCTCCCCCTTCCCACGTGGCTGGCAGGTCAGGTCTTCAGGTACTCTTCCTTCTGGAAGAGGCTTATCTTCTACTCTACTACAAATAAGTTGCTGCATTAGACTCAAAAGTGACCAGCACAAGGGTGAACCCAAGAACTGTTCTTCTAACTTAAACTAAGAGCAAATATAAAATGCTACATATCCTAGAATTGTCAAGGAAAGAAATAAAGCTTTACCTAGGGTTCATTTTTTAAAAATGTCTTCAATATTTAAATTAAACATGGCAGGTAGAAAACTGTGCCTTACCTCTTTACTTTCATTTAAATTTACAAGTAAGTTTTCTGGCATCGGTACAAAAACATCTGAAAGAATAAAGAAAATATTTACTTGAAACAAGATGTAATTTTTAGAGATGTTCTAAACACAATGACATTGATGTAATTAAGCATCTCCAACCATCACAGCAGTGTTCACATATGTTTAACAAGCCATTAATGGGACACTTGTTCAGGTACTTATTAAAATTTTTCTGTTTTTTCTGCCTTGTAAAAATTAAGAAGCCTTCCAATTAGAAAATACTGGTCCTGTTAGACATTGGTGGCCCATGCCTGTAAATCTAGCTACTCAGGAGGCTAAGACCTGGAGCAGATCTTGGTTCATAGCCAGCCTAGGAAGAAAAAGTTATAAGACTCTATCTCCAATCAATCACAAAAATGCTAGACTATAGGCAGAGCATCAACTGTGAGCAAAAACAGCTGTGAGTGGGGCAGGGACTGTGGCTTAGTGGTAGAGTGCTTGCCTAGCATGTATAAGGCCCTGGGTTCAATTCCTTGGTACCACATAAACAATAAGTACAATTAAAAAAAATTTTTTTAAAAGCCAGGCACCGGTGGCTCAGGCCTGTAATCCTACCTACTCAGGAGGCTTGAGATCTGAAGATCACAGTTCAAAGCCAGCTTGGGCAGGAAAGCCCATGAGACTCTTATCTCCAATTAAATACCAGAAAACTGAAAATGGTGCTGTGGCTCAAGTAGCAGTGTTCACCCTGAGCTGAAGAGCTCAGGGACAGCACACAGGCCCAGAGTTCAAGCCCCATGACCAATACCAACAACAACAAAAGATAAATAAATAAAATAATAAAAAATAAAACAACAACTGGGAGCAAAAGAAAAGATGAGCAAAAGCCCAGGGCCCTGTGCTCAAGCTCTGGTAGAGAATTTTTAGAAAATTTAAAAACAAAACAAATACAAAAACAAAAAAGACAGGAAAAAAAAGAAAGAAAATATTAATCTGTAAGCACTCAGTAGGTTTGTGTACTATGTAAGGGCCTGGCTTCTTCGCTTGAAAACAATTTAGCATTTGTATGGAAGGCCCTGCAAACCAGCCAAAGATACAATTTTGGCAAGTAAACAAAAGAAAGGAGGGAGGGGAAGGGAGACAAAGGGAAAAAGTTTAAAAAAATTAAAGGCAACTAATATGACACCTAAGAATTTTGCTTTTATTCAGAATTAGTATAGTTCACTAACTTCTATCATTCAAAATGCCAAGGCCTTCTGCAGTGACCACACAATCCAGTGAATCAGAACACATTCTGACCACTTTGTGGGCCTCTTAGGATTCACATTTTTAATTCTCGCTTTTGGAATTAAATTCATTTTGTTAAGATATAAGCTCACTGAGTGAAAAAAATTATAAGAAAAAAAAAGGAGTAAGAAGATCCTTATCTTCAGTTAACTACCAAAAAGCCAGAAGTAGAGCTGTGGCTCAAGTGGTAGAGGGATAGCCCTGAGCACAAAAGCTCAGGAACAGTGTGTTCAAGCCCCAGGACCAGCACAAAATAATAAGACCAATAAATAATTTAAAACTTCATTTTTTAACAGTTTTACAAGCCAGGCATGGTCATGCACACCTAAAATTGCAACATGCAGGACACAGAAGCTGGTAGATCATGAGATTGTGAGTTCAAGGTTAGCTTAGGTTACCTAGCAAGATCCTGTCTCAGAAAACAAGAGTAAATTAACAACTTAACTGGGATGTAATTCACATATCATGAGGTCTACCTTCAAAGAGTACAATTTTAGGTGGGTGACGTGACTCAAGGATACAACACATGCCTAACATCCAAAAAGCCCTGGGTTTGATCTTCAGCATCATAAAAACAGAAACAGTTCCCTGATTTTTTATCTATTCACAGAGTTGTACTTTATCTCAAAAAGAAATTGTAACTAGTAACAGTTTACCCAAGTTTCTGGGAACTGTGCTTTCTGTTCCTATGGAGTTTTTTAAGAGCATTTCATATAAAGAGAACACACTAAGCCAGATGTTGGCAGCTCCCAACTGTAATCCTAGTTACTCAGGAGGATGAGATCTAAGGATCGTGGTTTGAAGCCAGCTGGGGCTGAAAAGTCCAGGAAGTAGTGCTATGGCTCAAGTGGTAGAGCACAGATAGCCTTGAGCACAGAGGCTCAGGGACAGTGCCTAGGCCCAGAGTTCAAGCCCCAAGATTGGCAAAAGAAAAAAAAAAATTCAGAGACTCTTATCTCTAATTAATATAAGCAGAATCCCAGTCTGGAGGCATGGTTCAAGTGGTAGAGCACGAGCTGTGAGTTCAAACAATGGGACTAACATAATAAACAAACAAACTTAATTACATCATTATATGTAGTCTTTTGTGACTGCCTTCACTTGAAATAAGCAAAACATTTTCAAGATTCATCTATATTAGTATACATAGAAATTCATTCTTTTTTACTACTGAAAAATGTCATTGCAGGAAAAAAAAACACATTTTAATGAAGTGGTTATTCCACATTTTAGTCATACTATCATAAATATTCATATGTAATTTGGAGGGGTGGGGGGAGTGCTGGTCCTAGGGCTTGAACTCAGGGCTTGGGCACTGTCCCTGAGCTTTTGTGCTCAAGGCTAATGCTCTACCATTCTGAGCCACAAGCACTATTTCTGGCTTTTCAGTAGTTCATTGGAGGTAAGAATCTTATGGACTTTACTGAGGACTGTCTTTGAACTGTAATCCTCAGATCATAGCCCCCTGAATAGCTAGGATTACAGGTGTGAGTCATTGGTGCCTGGCTTGAGATTTTTTTTTAAATAATGGACAACACACTTTCAATTTCCTTGAATAGAGCTTGGATCACATGGTAACTTTTGAACTTTACACTGTTCTCCACCGTGGCAGCCACACACATTCCCTTAGCAGTGGATGGAGATTCCATTGCTCCATGTCCTTGTAAACACATTATTCTCCATCTCTTTAATTTTAGCTGCCCCCTCCTTAGCAGGAGGCAACACCTTACTGTGCTTTTCATTTGCATTTGCCCAATAACTAAAGCTATTGAACACTTTGTGAAATATGTCTGTAGGTAATTCTTGGGAGTGCTGGGGATTGAACCTGGAGCCTTCCAGAAGCTAAGGACATCGTCTAGCACTGAGCTACATCTCTAGTCGCAAGACTACTGGACAGGGCTGGGAAGGTAGCTCAGTGGAAGAGCGCTTGCCTTGCATGCATGAGGCCCTGGGTTCAATTCCCCGGTACCACGTAAGCAGAAAAAGCCAGAAGTGGCACTGTGGCTCAAGTGGTAGAGCAGCTAGCCTTGAGCTGAAGAACGGAGGGACAGCACCCAGGCCCAGAGTTCAGGCCCCACGACTGGCAAAAAAAAAACCCAAAAAACTGGATATTGTGTATTGAAAAATAGGTGTTCACATCTATTATTTATTCATTCATGTGCTATTTGCCTTTTTGTCCCCCTTTTTTTGTGACACTGGGGTTTTAACTCAGGACCCTGTATTTGCTAAGCAAGCAAGCAACCACTTAAGGTTAATTTGTCTTTTTATTATTAATTTGTAGGAGTTATCTAGATAATCTTGACATAAGATCCTTGTCAGATATGATTTGCATATACTGACTCATTTTGTGGGTTGTCTTCACTGTGTGTGTGTGTGTGTGGTGTAGATGGAACCTAGGGCCTTGACATGCTAAGCAAGTGTTCTACCATTGAGCTATCCATCTAGCCTGACTTTTACTTTCTTTTGTTTCCCTCAAATAGGGGTTCTTGTATAGTTCATACCTGAATTTCCTAAGTATCCCAGGCTGCCCTTGAACTTGTGAACCTATGATGGGACTTAGAGGTGTGTTACCAGGCCTAGCTTGGTAGTGTTCTTTTTTTTTTTTTTCATTGTCGGTCATGGGGCTTGAACTAGGGGCTTGGGTGCTGTCCCTGAACTCTTCACTTGAGGCTGTCTCACGGCAGCTGAGCACTGGTGGCTCATGCATGTAATCCTAGCTACTCAGGAGGCTGAGATCTGAGGATCATGGTGCAAAGCCACCTGGGGCAAGAAAGTCCATGAGACTCTTATTTCCAATTAACTACCAGAAAACCAGAAGTGGCACTGTGGCTCAGGGGCCAGGTCCATGACCCAAACAACAACAACAACAACTTAATTGGACTTTCCTGCTTAGGCTGGCTTCAATCAGATCTCAGCCTCTTGAGTAGCTAGGATTACAGGCATGAGCCACCGAGCCCAGCTGATAAAGTCTTTTTTTTTTTGTCAGTCATGGGGCTTTAACTCTAGGCCTGGGTGCTGTCCCTCAGCTCTTCAGCTCAAGGTGAGTGTTCTACCACTTGAGCCACAGTGCCACTTCCGGCTTTCTGGTGGTTTATTGGAGATAAGAGTCTCATGGACTTTCCTGCCCAGGCTGGCTTTGAACCGTGATCATCAGATCTCAGCTTCCTAAGTAGCTAGGATTACAGTGTCAGCCACCGGTGCCTGGCTTGATAAGTCTTTAAAGTACAAAATTCTTTCATTTGAAGAGGATTCATTGATCTATTTTTTCTCCTAACATTTTTATACTTTTAGTGTAATAGTTAGGTTATAATACAATTTGATTTTTTTAAAAAAATCTGTGATGCCTTGGATCAAACCCACACCTTGTGTAAGCTAAGCAAGCACTATGCCACTGAGCTAAAGCTTTAGATGAACATTTGTATTCTGATAAAATGTATATAATATAGAAAATTCACCATCTTAACTTCAAGTGTACAATTTAATAGCATTTAATATATTCACAGTGTTGTATCGCTATCACCATTGCCTGGCTTCAAAAAATGTTTCATCATTCCACACAGGAATGCTACACTTACTTAAATTCCTTAGTCTCCTTTCCTCTTAGCCCTAGTAATCTCTATTTTAATTTTCAGTCTACGTATTTGCTTATTCCAAATATATAAGTGGCTCATACAATATATCTGACCTTTTATGTCAGGCTTATTTCACTCTAAAAATGTATGAGCTTCATATTGTATCATATATCAGAAATTTTTTTTTTTTTTTGGCCAGTCCTGGGGCTGGAACTCAAGGCCTGGGCACTGACTGTCCCTGAGCTTCTTTTGCTCAAGGCTAGTGCTCAACCACTTGAGCCACAGTGCTACTTCTGGCTTTTTCTGTGTATGTTGTACTGAGGAATTGAACCCAGGGCTTCCTCCATGCTAGGCAAGCACTCTACCACTAAAGCCACATTCCCAACCCAGAATTTCATTCTTTAAGGTTGAATAATATTCCAGTATACATTTATATCACATTTTGGTAATTTTCTCATCTGTTGTTGGCTTCTAAGATATTCCCAACTTTTGGCAATTTTGAACAATTTTGTTATGAACAATGATCCAAGTCCCTGCTTTAATTCTTTTGAGTATATAATGAGAAGTAAAATTGCTAAATATGCTAATTTCATGATTACTCTGAGGAATTGCCAAATTGCTTTCTGCAGCAACCGTACTATTTCCATTCTCACCATCACTTATTATTTTCCATTAAAAAAAATAGCCATCCTCCTAATATGAAGTGGCTAACTTACTGAGATTTTTAATTTTGTGTTTTGGTGCTGGGAACTGAACCCAGGATCTTGAGCGTGCCAAGCAAGTGCTCTATCACTAAACTACATCTCCAGCCCTCATTGTGGTTTTGGTTTACATTTCCCTGATGACTCACAAGGGTGAGCATTTTTTCAGGGTTTTTTTTTTTTTTTTTGGGGTCCGGTCGTGGGGCCTGAACTCTGGGCCTGGGCGCTGTCCCTCAGCTCTTCAGCTCGAGGCTAGCACTCTACCACTTGAGCCAAAGCGCCACTTCTGGCTTTTTCTTTTTGCTTTTGTGGTGCTGAGGAATCGAACCCAGGGCCTCAGGCATGCAAGGCAAGCGCTCTACCACTGAGCCACCTTCCCAGCCCCATTTTTTCAGGTCTTTATTGGCCATTTGTAAATCTTTTCTGGAAAAAAGTCTAGTAAAGTCCTTTGTCCATTTGTTGTTGCTGAGGCATAGTTCTTTATGCATTATACATGGTAAATTCCTTATCAAATATTACATTTCAATTATTTTCTTCCATTCTGTGGGCTTTGCCATCCACTGACTAGTGTCCCTTGTTTGTTTTCCCCAGTACTAGCATTTAAACCTAAGGCAACGCTGAACTCAAGTCACAAAACTTTTTTTGTTAGTTTTTATGTTTTCCAGTGCTAAGAATTAAATCCAGGGCCTCATACATGCTAAGCAAGCACTGTACCACTTGAACTTCTTTTCTTTGTCTGCCTACCTCCTTCTCTCCCTTCCCCCATTACTTCCATCCCTCTTATCTGTAGTAGTAGAACTGAGGCTTGAACTCTGAGCATCATACTCTCACCAGTTTTCTTACTCAAAGCTGGCACTCTACCACTGGAGTTCCATAGATTTTTTTCTATCTGGGCTGATTTCGAACCACATTCCTCCAGATCTCAGCCTCTTGGGTAAGAATTATTAGCATGAGCCAATGATATCTGGCTTTGAACTCATTTTTAAGCTAGTGTCTGCAGAACTGTGCCTAAACTGCCTCAAACTCATTAATATTCTGCCTCCTACCCCAAGTAGCTGAGATTACAGGTATGCTATATAAAATTATAATATTAATACAGATAAAACTGAAAGGATTAATTTGTTATAACTTTTTGGCTATTTTTTCAATTTAGAGGTTTATAATTAATATAGGCTAAATATTAAGGGATAAACTGACTTTTTAAAAAAGTTTCATTCTGTGCTAGGTGCTGGTGGCTCACACTTATAATCCTAGCTATACAAGAAAGCTAAATCTGAGGATCACGGCTCAAAGCCAGCCTGGGCAGGAAAATCCAGAAGGCTCAATTCTCCAATAAACTATTTAGAAAAAGCTGGAAGTGGGCTGAGAAGTTGTCTCAGTGGTAGAGTGCTTGCCTCACACATGCATGAGGCCCTGGCTGAAGAGCTGAGGGACAGCGCCCAGGCCCAGAGTTCAGGCCCCACAACTGACAAAAAAGAAAGAAAGAAAAGAAAAAGCTGAAAGTAGCGCTGTGGCTCAAATGGCAGAGCGCTAGCTTTGAGCACAGAGAGGCTCAGGGACAGAATGTAGGCCCTGAGTTCAAGCCAAAGGACCAGACAAAACAAGAAAAGAAAAGTTTCATTCTAACCTAGGTGCCTGTGGCTCATACCTATAACTCTTGCTACTCAGGAGTCTGAGATCTGAGGATCACAGTTAGAAGCCAGCCCAAGCAGAAAAGCCCAAGAGACTCCAATTAATCCCCCAAAAGCTGGAAGTGGCACTGTGGTTGCTCAAGTGGTAGATTGCTAGCCTTGAGCAAGAAAAGCTCAAGTGCCCAGGCCCTGAATTGTAGTCCTATGACTGGTATAAAAACAAACAAAAACAAAGATTTTCCTTCATAGTATACACTCATACCTATCTACTCCTAATACAGAGCATTGAATTAATTTAAACATATTACATATACCTTCAATATCTGAAACTATTAGCATCTGGGGTTGAGAAAGACCTTCTTGAAGACTGTAGAAATGAATTGTACTGTCAAATGTTATGAAGCCAATTTTTGTCCTAGTGTTGCCAGGAAGCCTAAAAACAAATGCAGAAGAGTGTTTTGTCAAGTGTCTTCATATTTACACACATAACATATCAGCTAAGCATTATAGGAAAGCATGTAGCTTAGTATTATGGTAACTGTCTAACATAAATGTTTAAACAGCCAAGGTTTCCTACCATGACAACATGTACTCCCCAGTGAGAAACTAAGCATAAGCCACATAGTCAATGGAAAATAGCAACAGAACAGAAATTCAAAACCTCTTATTTTATATAAAATGATATACAATTCCACAGGAAGTAGTATGAACAAACCACTAGAAAGCACACATAAAAATCTGCAGGCCAGCTTTCTAAAGAATGATTCAGGGCCTGGGGATTTTTAGCTCAGTGCCAGAGCACTTGCCTTTCAGGTGCAAGTCTCCTCAACACTGGGTGGGAGAGGGGAAATGCTTCCCAAATTATCATATACCAACTTGAAGACACAATGTACATTTAGGTACTACATTTCTTAAAAAATTGCACAAGCCTGGTGCTAATGGCTCATGCCTATAATCCTAACTCAAGAGGCTGCGATACTGAGGATTGAAGTTCAAAGCTAGCCTCAGCAGAAATGTCTAATGAGACTCTTTTATTTTCAATTAACCATCAAAAAGGTGGAAATGGAGCTGTGGCTAAAATAGAGCACCAGCCTTGAAGAAAAATATGAAGAAACAGTGCCTAAACCCTGAGTTCAAGCCTCACTACTGGCACCAAAATAAATAACTCAGTGAGTTAAAAGTATCTATACAGGAAGGAATAGATGATGGCAAAATAGAATCCTGAAAATGATGAAGCTGTGGGGGTGTACCTGGAGATATATTATTCTAGTCTTACCTACTACAGCTTTAAAAAGAATGTTCCTAAGAAAAAGTAAAGCTGGCCAGGCACCTGTGGCTCACACCTACAATCCTAGCTACTTGGGCTGAAATCTGAGAATCAAGGTTTGAAGCCAGTCCCAGCAGGAAAGTCTGTGAAACTCTTTTTTTTTTTT
>NW_012267351.1:3433519-3447432 GCF_000151885.1 Dipodomys ordii
AGCTAGGATTACAGGCATGAGCCACCAGTACCTCGCTGTCTTTGAGCTTTTATGTTAAAGGTTAGTGCTCTTATCACTTGAACCACAGCTCCACTTTTGGCTTTTTAGTGATTAATTGGGGATGAGAGTCCCAAGGACTTTCCTTCCTGAGATGGCCTCTAACTGCAACCCCCAGATTTCAGCCTCCTGAATAACTAGGATATGGGCAGGAGCTACCAAAACCTAGCAACCTGAGCATTTTTGCTTACCACGAGCCACGGCTCTACTTCTGACTTTTTGGTAGGTAACTGGAGATGAGAGTCTAACGGACTTTCCTAAATTCAAATTGAGATCTTCAGATCTCAGCCTCATGAGTAGCTAGAAATAAATACAGGCATGAGCCACTGATGACTGGTTTGTTTGTTTGTTTTTTTGTCAGTCAACCACTTCCAGTTTCCTGGTGGTTAATTGGAGATGAGGAGTCTCATGGACTTTCCTATACCGGCTGGCTTTGAACCTCCATCCTCAGATCTCAGCCTCCTGAGTACCTAGGATTACAGGCATGAGACACCAGCACCCAGCTTGTTTTGTTTTTTGAGACAGTCTTGGTATTGCTATGTTGCCCATGCTGGCTCAAACCAGATTCTCCTGTCTCAGGTTTCTGAATGCTAGGCTATAGGCATCCACCATTATGCTCATAATTTATTTATTTATTTGGAGAGGGGGGGTTATGGGGCTTGAATTCAGTGCCTGGGTACTGTCCTTGAGCATTTGTACTCAAGGCTAGCATTCTACCACTGTTAGCCCCAGGGCCACTTCTAGTTTTCTGGTGGTTAATTGGAGAAAAGAGTCTCACAGACCTTCCTGCCCAGCTGGCTCTGAATTGTGATTCTCAGATCTCAGCTTCCTGAGTAGCTAGGCTTAGAGGCAAGAGACACTGGTGCTAGGTTCATATTTTTAGAATACAAAACTTCAAAACTCTCACAAAGTATTAGCTATAATAAACAAAAACTGAATGTGACTTATAGCTATAATCTCAATATTATATGTGTGTGTGTGTGTGTGTGTATATTTTATTTATTTATTTTTGCCAGTCTTGGGGCTTGAACTCAGGGCCTGTGCATTGTCTCTGGGCTTCTTTTGCTCAAGGCTAGCACTCTACCATTTGAGCCACAGTGCCACTCGGGCTTTTTCTGTTTATGTGGTACTGAGGAATCAAACCCAGGGCTTCATACATGCTAGGCAAGCACTCTACACTAAGCCACATTCCAAGCCCTACAAATTTCTTGATGGACTGAGAACAAGAGGAGCTTTACATATACTTTTACACCTTTACTTCTCAAAGATATCCTTATTTAATAACTATCATTATGCTCTCAAACATTGTGCTCTCAAAATAAAATTATAGTTTTTACTTAAAATCCAGTGTTACAAAATGCATATATCGTATTAAAATTAAGCTTACCATATACTCTGAAGGAGCCATAAACTCAATAGTAGCATTTTGAACTTCAGGTCTTCTATGAGGTTCTCCATAAACTCTGGTTAAAGGGTTGTACATGAATTCTTCAGGAACTGTGTAAAATTACAATATTATACAGATGAAACAGAGTGAACTTAATACAAATTGTTTGGTGATTTTTCTCAATTTAGGGGTTTATAATTAACCCAATATAGGCTAAATATTAAGGAATGATGAATACATTCTTTTTTTTTTTTTTTAATTGATTGGGGTCTTGAACTCTGGGCCTGGGCACTGTCCCTCAGCTCTTCAGCTCAAGGTGAGTGCTCTATCACTTGAGCCACAGCGCCACTTCCAATTTTCTGGTGGTTAATTGGAGATAAGAGTCTCACAAACTTTCCTGCCCCAGCTGGCTTTGAACCATGATCCTCAGATCTCAGCCTCCTGAGTAGCTAGGATTACAGGCGTAAGCCACCAGCACCCAGCTGCATGTGACAATTTCTAAACTAAAATATTTCTAGGACTGTGGCAATGGCTCAAGTGGTATAGTAGGCATGAAGCCTTGAGTTCAAACTCTAATGTGGCCAAGAAAAAAAAAGGGAGAGACAGAGAAAAAAAGAAAAGAAAAAGAAAGGTTTAAACTTACTGGTTTAAATAAACCATAAAACATACAACTTATAGAACAATAGTGAAGGGCTGGGAATGTGGCTTAGAGGTAGAGTGCTTGCCTAGCATGCATGAAGCCCTGGGTCCCACTCCTCAGTACCACATAAACAGAAAAAGCCAGAAGTAGAACTGTGGCTCAAGTGGTAGAGTGCTAGCTAGCCTTGAAGGCAAAAGCTCAGGGACAGAGCTCAGACCCTGAGTTCAAGCCCCAGAACTGTCAAAAAGGAAAAAAGTAATCTTAACATATTATCATATTTTTTGTGTAAAATGTACATATTTATTTATAAGCATAAACATTTAAAAAAGTTAACAGAAGTTTTCTGCGTAGACTTGGTTATAAATATAGGAAGGCACAGAAAAGGGCTGAGAGCATAGCTCAGGTAGTAGAGCACCTGCCCATCAAGGGGAGCCCTTAAGTTCAAATACCAGGACAGCTGAAATAAATTATATAGTAAACATGAGGGCATTTTAGATATTCATTATATTGTCATGATCCTCTTAACTCAGCCTTAAAACAGCTAAAATTAATTATTATTTCTTTCTTTTCATTGAAAGACAGGTTCAAACTCAGGATCTTATGCTGTTTAGGTTGGCACTCTAGCACTTGAGCTCCAGCTTCAGTCTTGTTTTCTGCTTTTTTTTTTTGGCAGTCGGTCAGGGGACTTGAACTCTGGGCTTGAGTGCTGTCTCTCAGCTCTTCATCTCAAGGTTAGTACTCTATCACTGGAGCAACAGTGCCACTTCTAGTTTTCTGGTGGATAATTAGAGATAAGAGCCTCACAGACTTTACTGCCCAGGCTGGCTTTGAACTGAGATCTTCAAATCTGAGCCTCCTGAGTAGCTAGGATTACAGGACTGAGCCACCAGTGCCCAAGCTCTGCTGGGTTGTTGTTGGTTTTTTTGTTTTTGTTTTTTTGGTTGGTCGTGGGGCTTGAACTCTGAGCTTGGGTGCTATCCATGCACTCTTCAGCTCAAGGCGAGCGCTCTACTGCTTGAGCCACAGCACCACTTCTGATTTTCTAGTGGTTTATTGGAGATAAGAGTCTCACAGTTTCCTTCAGGATGGCTTTGAACCGTGATCCTCAGATCTCAGGCTCCTGAGTAGCTAGGATTACAGGCATGAGCCACCGACACCGGCTCTGCCGTTTTTTTTTTTTTTGCCAGTCATGGAGCCTGAACTCTGGGCCTGGTCACTGTCCCTCAGTTCTTCAGCTCAAGGCTAGTGCTCTACCACTTGAGCCACAGCACCACTTCTGGCCTTTTCTGCTTATGTGGTGCTGAGGAATCGAACCCAGGGCCTCATGCATGCAAGGCAAGCACTCTACCACTGAGCCACCTTTCCAGCCCATCTGCCGGTTATTTTTGATAGAATCTCCTAAAGGTTTCTACCTGGCTGGTTTGGAACCTTGATCCTCCATAGCTAAGATTACAGGCATGAGTCATCAGTGCCTAGCTTTTTTTTTTTAACTTCACATTTTTGTTATCCTACTTCTAGATAATGCAAGCAAAGACTATGTGCGTACCATCGTTGACTCGGTAACATAAGTTACACTTCCACCTCCTTTGGTCAAGAAAGCTGACAAAAGGGTTGATGTAGGTCCTGCAGGAACGACATCTCACAATTGTATTGGAGGTAACCACAGGCAATTGCTGAAAACAACAACAAAAACAAGTTTGTAAAGGCAATCATCATTACTTTGAAAAGGCAAACATCAATTTATCCTTTTGAAATAGCCTTTTATGCTTAAAATTTGTCCTCTTTTGGGGGGTGGGAGGGAGGGCAGGCAGTACTGGGGTTTGAACTCAGGGTCTTAAGCCTGCTACAATAATGTTCTATCACTTGAGCCACACATCCAGCCATTTTGGCCAGTTATTTTTCAAGTAGGGACTTTTATTTTTGCCTGGTTAAGTCTGGGTCTTGAGCCTCTTATTTTTGCCTCCTGTGTAAGAGGGATGACAAAGGTATGCTACTATGCTGAACTGTTCTGGTTGAGGTCTTGCTAACTTGTTGCCTAGGCTAGCTTCTAATGGCGATCCTCCTGAACCCCAACCTCTCAAGCAGTTGGGAGTACAGGCATGTGCCACTACACCTAAGGAAGATTTACCTTTTTAAAAAAAGTATTTATGTTCTTAGTAAATACATTGTAAAATCAAGAAAATGTTTACAAGGAAGAAGATGGTAAACGTAAAAAGGAACTATGTGGCTCAGGCTAGTCTCACAACTCTTGGACTCATGTGATCCTCCTGTCCTATCCTCCCAAAAGAGGTTAGACAACATTCTAAAAGAAGGATAAATACTATAAAGTTTTTTTCCCCTTTGGATGTATGTACCATTACTGGGGCTTAAATTTAGGACCTCAAACTGTTGCTTGGCTTTTTTGCTCAAGGCTGGCACGCTTATCACTTGAACCACACCTCTAGTTCCTATTATAAAGGCTTTGATTAACAGGCATATTTAGTTCTCATGAAATTAGTTACAAAGTTAAATAGCACTTACAGTTTATATTCTTTGGGGGGAAGGGGGGCTAGTCTTAAATTCAGGGCCTGGGTACTTTCTCTGAGCATTTGTGCTCAAAGATAGCACTCTATCACTTTGAGCCAAAGCTCCATTTCCAGCCTTTTGGAAGTTAACTGGAGGTCAGAGTCTCATGGATTTTCTGTTTGGGCTGGGTTTGAACCATGATCCTCAGATCTCAGTCTTCTGAGTAGCTGGGATTACAGGCATGAGTGCCAGCTAACATTTATCTTAATTTATTAAACTTTTTCTCAGTACAGCCTTTATTGACACAAGATATTCAAATCTACCTTTATGGCAGCTTTATTTTCATGTCCTAAACTTATAGTTACTTTTGCTCTAACATACATAGAAGCCTACAAAAACTGCTTAAAGTTCAACTTTATTTCTAGCCATTGCCTTTGAAATCATCATTGTTCCTGATGTTAGAACACGTTCTTTCCTCACAATAAATTTACAACACTGGTATCACAAGATACTAATGTGGCACAAAAAGTACTGGGGCCTTCACAGCCATCATAGGTTTTCTTCTCTGTCTATCATGTTCCTATGCAAGCCTACTTTTTTGTTTTTTGTTTTTGGTCCAGTCGTGGGACCTGACTCAGGGCCTGGGCGCTGTCTCTCAGCTCTTCAGCTCAAGGCAAGCGCTCTACCACTTGAGCCACAGTGCCACTTCCGGCTTTTTCCTTTTTGCTTATGTGGTGCTGAGGAATCGAACCCAGGGCCTCATGCATACAAGGCAAGCGCTCTACCACTGAGCCACCTTCCCAGCCCCTACTTTTTTTTTTTTTAACGCCAGTCCTAGGGCTTGAACTCTGGACTCTATGCTGTTCCTAAGCTTTTTTTGTTCAAGGCTACTCCACTTCTGGGGCTTGAATTCTAGGCCTGGGCTCTGTTGCTGAGCTCGTCAGCCCAAGGCCAGCTCGTCAGCCCAAGGCCAGAACTCTACCCCTTGAGCCACCGTGCCTCTTCCAGTTTTCTGTTGGTTAACTAGAGATAAGAGTCTCACAGGCTTTCCTTCTTGGGCTGGCTTTCAACCATAGCTCTCAGATCTCAGCCTCCTGAGTAGCTAAGATTACAGGCGTGAGCCACTGGCACCCAGCTGACTTTTGGCTTCTTTTGTAGTTTATTTTGGTAGTTCATCTCACTGTCTTTCTTGCCCCAGTTGACTTCAAACATGATCCTCAAATCTCAGCTTCCTGAGTAGCTAGGATTACAGGCCTGAGCCGTTAGTGCCCTAATGTAAGCCTTTTTTTTTTTTTTTAATCTGTCTGTGGTCAAGTTAAAAGACAGCTCAGATAAATTTAATATACAACTCTCAAATTGTTGCAGATGATTTCCTAAGAAATATTGACTCTCACTAGAAACACATACCACTAGATCTTTGAAAGGATGAAGCAATAGCCCCAAAGGAAGTTTGGCTTTATTCAGTAAGGCCTGAGTCTGAGGAATGCTCGTCAGTGTGCATCGAAATAACCTTTAAAGAAAAAAAAAAAGGGTCAGTTGCTGCTAGTCTTATTTTAGCTAAGTAATCATCTTTTTTTTTTTTTTTTTTGCTGGTTCTGGGGGCTTGAGCTCAGGACCTGGGTGCTGTCCCTGAGCCCCTTTGTGCTAATGTTCTACCACTTAAGCCATAGTGCCACTTCTGGCTTTTTCTGAGTAGTTTATTGGAGATAGGAGTTTCACAGACTTTCCTGTCGAGGCTGGCTTTGAACCATGATCCATAGATCTCAACTCCCCCCTTGCTAGGACTACAGGTGTGAGCCACCTGCGCCCAGCTAGTTAAATAATAATCATTAAGTAGACAAATGGTATTTACCATTAATAATAAGGATACACTTTAATTTTACATCAGATTACACATAAAGTATTTAATAGCCTCTCTGATATTCTTTTTTTTGTGTGTGGTATGTGTATATGTCTGGAGACTGGGAACTCAGACTCAGGATTTGACACCTGCTTGCACTCATTGGCTGGAACTTTACAACCACAGCCACGCCTTCAACCCTCCTCCCTTTTTGTGTTTAGTTTTATTTTTGCATGTTTGATATGGTATCCCATTAAAATGTTTTAAGTTGCTGGGCACGTTGGTGCACACCTGTTAATGTTAGCACTCAGGAAGCTGAGCCAGGAGTGACCTTGGGGTCAACCTGGGTTACATAACAAAACCAAATAAATAAATAATATTATAATTATGTCTGTAATGAAGTTAACTTAAAAATGAAGCAAAAAAAAGAATTATATAGAGTGGGGTGCTAGTGGTTCATACCTGTAATCCTAGCTACTCAGAAGGCTAAGATTTGAAGATCAAAGTTTGGAGCCAGCCCAGGCAGAAAAGTCCCCATGAGACTCTTATCTCCAATTAACCACTCAAAAACCAGAAGTGGCACTGTGGCTCAAGTGGCAGAGTGCTAGCCTTGAGAACAAAGAGGCTCAGAGACAGCTCCCAGGACCTGAGTTCAAGCCCCATGATAAGCCAAAAAAAAAAAAAAAGAAGAAGAAGAATTATGTAGACTTAGATTCTTGTACTATATAATGTAGAGCTGATGTGAGCATCAATTGGATCAAATGTTATCATGCTATTTCTTCTTTATTTTTATATTTGTTTTTTGAGATAGGAACTCATTAAGTAATTTACACTGGAGTGAAACTTTGTCTTATTGCTTTCACCTTCCAAATGCTGGGATTAGGACTACCACACCTGGCCCTATTTCTTTTTTTTTTTTGGCCCTAGGGTTGAACTCTGGGCCTGGGCCTGTCCCTGAGCTTCTTTTGCTCAAGGCTAGTACTCTTGAGCCACAGTACCACTTTGTTTTTTCCTAAGTAGTTTATTGGAGTCTCACAAACTTTCTTGCCTGGGCTGGACTCAAACCACAGTCCTCAGGTCTCAGCCTCCTGAGTAGCTAGGATTATAGGTGTGAGCCACTGGCACCCAGCTTTCTATTTCATGAGAGAGGAGAGGAGAGAGGAGAGGGGAGAGAGGAGAAAGGAGAAGGAGGAAGGGAGAGGGAGGAGGGGGAGAGGGGAGCAGAGAAGGGAGAGGGGAGAAGGGAGAGAAAGAACACACGTGTTCATCCTGAGACTGGAATTTAAGGTCTAAGTATGCTTAGGCTAGTGCTCTACCACATAAGCCACAGCCTACTTCTCACTTTTTGGTAGTTAATTGGAAATAAGAGTCTTGTGGATTTTCCTGCCCTCAGCTTCCTGAGTAGCTAGGAGTACAGGACCACCAGCACCTGGCTCCTGTTTCTTAATTTAGAACCCTCCAAATTTTATTCAAGGCTTCTTTCCATAAATTACATGTACAGCTTATTCAAACACCTGAAACTAATTTAAAAAACTAAAAAAATTCACAACTTGCATAATATCATGTATAATAATGTATGAAGCCTTACTCTGGGTTACAGTTGAGTTTCTGGATGTCTTCATGCAAATTTGGAACTGGAGGCTTCAAAGGTGTTGAGGGAAGCATGTTTCGCTCTTGAAGAAGATTGATGACTCTTAGACCCTCTGGATGTAGACTTAATCCACTCATGCTTGCAGTTAAATGATTAGCACCTAAGGGAGTCTACAAATAGACACATTATTTCAAAGTAAGTAACCATTTAAAATGTGTACAAACTTCAAGTCTCTCTACATAAGAAAAAAACTGTAAACTAGATTATCTGACCAATCTTGTAGAAGTACAAAGGCTTCATTTATTAAATATTCACTATTACAGTAATTAGTTATAAGTGTTCTACATATAGTCCTAAAACTTTGCTCATTGTATATTTTGCTTACACCTAAAAATAGAAAATAGGCTTTAAAAAAAAGCTTACCTGAGTAAAGGCCTGGGGGCCACTAGGGTAATTCAAGGATGAGGGTGGCATTCCAGTCCCACTAGGCGGCGTTGTGTTCTGGTAACCAGGTGGTAGGGAGGGGTAGGCATACCCAACACTTCGGCTCATTTTGGGATTCTTATTAGTGAGCTGTGATGTTGCTAGAAATGAGGTAACTTTTAAGTTCTATTTTATATTCTACAATACTTTAAATCAACACAAAGATCCATTAAATTATGTAATTATAATTTAGAGTTCCTCTAGGTTAATTTACCTTACTTTTATCAATCAATTTGGCAAAATGAAGACAAATTTTATGAACACAATAATAGCTATGATTAAAATCTAGTTAATCTAAGAGTACAGCTATAAGTAAAAAAAATAAGTTTGGCATAATTTACTTTCCTGTATATGGTAAGTTTTGTATATAGGCTAAATTTTAATTTAAAACAACTTTAATGAAAATATCCTGTACATTCAGCTTATCGGACTGGCTTAATAGTCATATCATAATTAAAAAAACCATGATCCCAATTCTGAAAGGAAGGAAAAATAATGAAAAGAAGTAAAACATGATAATGATAGGTGAGTCTACATAACAAAATGATGAAGTTTCCTCTGGTTTCCTATAATGAGTAAATATTATTTCTATAATCAGAAAAAAAAAGATGAAAAAAACTTCCATAGCATCTCACCCAAGAAGCCACCTCCTTCAATTTCATCATAATTACTGTGGACCACCATCGATCCGTTATTGGCATTTGATGTAATACCTAAGAAGAAAGTCCATTAAGGTTTACATTAGAATAATTGCTCTAGGACATGAACTAATTAATATATCCGTGTGTGTGTGTGTAGGTGTGTGTGTGTGTGTGTGTGTGTGTGTGTGTAGGTGTACCGTAATGAGGCTTGAATTCAGGGTCTGGGTACTGTCTGACTTTTTGCTGTTTTATTAGAGCTGGAGGCTCATAGACATTTCTGCCTGGGCTGGCTTCAATCCTTGATTATTAGATTTCAACCTCCCTAAGTAACTAGGATTACAGACATGAGCCACCAGGGCCCAGCACTAAAATTTTATTATTATTTTCAAACAAACAGTTTAAAGGACATTCTACATAGAAATGTTAAATGTTCATGGACAAATGACGGAAACTTCAATTTCTGAAAAGACATACAAATTGCCAACATCTATGTATAAAATCCTTAGCATCACTCATCAGCAGGGAATACAAATCAAAACCACAATGCAATAAATGAAAAAGATTACAATATCATCTCATTTCAGTTAGAATGGGTATTATCAAAAACATACACACAAAAAATGTTAGCCTGGCACCAGTGGCTCACACCTGTAATCCTAGCTACTCAGGAGGCTAAGATCTGAAGATGTGGTTCAAAGCCAGCCCAGGCAGGAACATCCACAAGACTCTGATTTCCATTAACCACCAGAAAACTGGAATGGCTCAAGTGGTAGAGCACTGGCCTTAGCTGAAGAGCTCAGGGACAGAGCCCAGGCCCAGAGTTCAAGCCCCACAACCAACAACAAAAAAAAAAAATGTTGACAAGGATGTGGAAAAAGTGTAACTCTTTTTTTACACAGTTGGTGAGAATGTAAACTATTCTAGCCATTATGGAAGGTTATATGAGTTCCTCAGAAAACTAAAAAGAAGTAACAAAATTTATGTCAAAGAGATGTTGGCACTCCCTTATATAGCAGTTACACATATAAAAGCCAAGATACAAGCCGGGCGCTGGTGGCTCACACCTGTAATCCTAGCTACTCAGGAGGCTGAGATCTGAGAATCGCAGTTCAAAGCCAGCCTGGGCAGGAAAGACCATGAGACTCCTATCTCCAATAAACCACTAGAAAACCGGAAGTGGCGCTGTGGCTCAAGTGGTAGAGCGCTAGCCTTGAGCTGAAGAGCTGAGGGACAGCGCCCAGGACCAGAGTTCAGGCCCCATGACCGGACCAAAAAACAAAAACAACAACAAAAAACAACAACAAAAAAGAATGTTTTTTAAAACCAGTAACTTTCACTGTGTACTGGTGGCTCATACCTATAATCCTAGCTACTCAGGAGGCTGAAACCTGAGAATCATGGTTCAAAGCTAGCCTGGGCAGGAAAGTCTGTAAGACTCTCAACTCCAATTAACCACCAGAAAACTGGAAGTAAAGCTGTGGCTCAAAGTGGTAGAAGGCTTGCCCTGAGCAAAAGAGCTCAGGGACAGCACCCAGACCCTGAGTTCAAGCCCCCTGACAGACAAAACAAACAAACAAATAAAAAAACCACCAATAATTTTCCATATGGTCTTAAGGTTTCAAATATTACTTCAAATCCCTAAACAAGCAAAAGTTTCTCATCTCTACATTTTAAACATTCCTATAAAAACAGTACCTGATTTTATGAAGCTGTTTTGATGTGAGGAATCTCCAGAAGATACATACGGATGATTTGTTGTTAAATTTGTATTCCCAGATACAGTTGGCTGGGCCCCAGGAGGACAGTGGTTTGTCTGTGATCCTGTGGATGGATAGTTATATTGCCAATTCGAAGGTGGTGGTGGTGGTGGATTAGCTCCAGGAAGAAAATTACCAGAAGGCATTGGTGCAGCAGCTGGGTTCTGAGAATTAGGGAGTGGCATTCGGGGAACAGGACCACTATGCAGTGAAGGTGTCACTGGATTCAAAGCCACAGGTGGTCTATTGAAAGTCTGCCCAGATCCCTGAGAACCACCATAATTAGACTGTCCACACAGTGGACTTGAAGTCTTTGCTGGTATTAGATGAGGGTAGGATCCTGGAAGCTGGGAATTATATCCTTGGCTCACTGACATGTGTGAAGACATCAGTGCATTTTGGACAGGACCTTCCAAAAAGAGAAAGAAAAATTAGTCTTGCAAACAAATAGCAATACTTAAAAAAAAAAAATACCGTAGGGGCTGAGCATTTGACTCATCCACAAAGCCCTGGGTTTGATCAGCAGCACAGAAAAGAAAAAAAGAAAAAAAAGTAAAGTATATTGTTCTTCCTCCCTCAGAAATTAAAAGACATATATACTTCAAATAAAGACTAAGCAAACAAAGCCAGGCTCCAGTGACTTATACCTATAATCCTAGATACACAGAAGGCTGAAATTTGAGGATGGAAGTTCAAAGCCAGCCCGAGCAGGCAAGTCTCTGAAACTTTTTTTTTTCTTTTCAGTTGTGGAACTTCAACTCTGGGCCTGAGCTCTGTCCTTCAGCTCTTCAGCTCAAGGCTAGCACTCTACCACTTGAAACACAGCGCCACTTCCTGTTTTTCCTGTTTATGTTGTGCTGAGGAATCAAACACAGGACTTCACGCATGAGAGGCAAGTACTCTACCACTGAGCCACCTTCCTAGCCCAGAAAGTGATTTTTTTTTTTTGACAGTTCTGGGGCTTGAACTCAGAGGGCCTATGTACTGTCCCTGAGCTTCTTGTGCTCAAGGCTAGAACTCTACAACTTGAGCCACAGCGTCACTTCCTGTGAAATTCTTATCTACAATTAACCAGCAAAAAGCTTGAAGTAGAGATGCAGTTCAAGTAGTAAAGCATTAGTCTTGAACACAAAAGTTCAGGGACAGAATCCAGACCCTAAGTTCAAGCCCCAGGACTGGCACACATACATACAAATCTCTACCCTGTAATCTCAGTTACTTAGGATGAAACTATACCATTCCTGGGCATCTATGTATAATATTTGAAGTCAACATACAATGGAGACGCTGGGATACACTCATGTGCACTGCAGCACTATTTCCTATGACCAAGTTATGAACTCAGTCCCCTCAGCCCATGCAACCCAAGTCATTGGCATAACCCATTCCTTTCACAAACATCCATAAGCATTTGTATAAAAGGTGGCATTATGGGCGGTAACACACACACACACACACACACACACACACACCTACCTAATACATACATAATTGCTCTGCAAAATAATATAGGCATCCTGTTGAACAACAGGTTTTAGGGACATGGGGAAAGAAAGATGAAAGAAAGAGGAGGTTATTATGATTAAAATATATGCATGTACAAAACAAAATGGTAAAACCTCCTGGCACAATTAATATACACTAAATGATCAATAGAAAAAAGTAAAACAGGCTCTATTGGGGCAGGTATCAGTAGAAGGGGGAGGGTGAACAGAGAGTGCTAATATGGTCAAAGTACTTGATATGCATTATGAAAATACAAAAGTGAAACTTGTTGAAATTATTTTAAGAAGATGGGAAGAAGTAAGGGAGAGTGACCCAGGGGTTCAATTTAATGGGAAACATGATATGCATACACAAAAATGGCACAATAAAACACCTCGCATAAAACTAATATGCGATAATAAAAAACACCTTAAAATAGAAAATTATGGAAGTAGCACTGTGGCTCAAAGCGGTCGAGCACTAGCCTTGAGAGAAAAAGCTCAGGGACAGCATCTAGGCTCTGAGTTTGAGCCCCATAATAAAAAAAGAAAGAAAGAAAACACACACACACAAACCTGCAAAAAACAAATTAAATAATCTTTCCACAAAATAGCATTAGCCTGTCCTCACTTATTAAATTGCCATGAAGGGAAAATAGTTGGCAAGGGCACAGTGAGAAAAGAATGAAGATCAGGGGATATAATGAGATTCTATACCCTGATCTTCCATGGAGCATTAAAATATAATACTATTATTTATTTACTTTGCTGTGTTCGTACTTTATTTTTTTGCTTAAGGCAGGTGCGCTATCACTAGAGCCACATCTTCTACCTCCAGTGTTTTGCAGATAAAGTGTCTTTCAGGCTTGTTTGGGTCTTGAACTCAGGGTCTGGCCTATCCCTTAGTTTTTTTGCTCAAATCTAGTACTCTATCATTGGAGCCACAGCTCCACTTCCCTCTGTTAGCCGTCGTTGTTTTAACTCAAAATTGGCACTCTACATCTTAAGACACAGCTCTACTTCCAGATTTCTGATGGTTAATTGGAGATAAGAGACTTACAGACTTTCTTGCCCAGGCTAGCTTCGAGCCACAGTCTTCAGATCTCAGCCTTCTGAGTAGCTAGGATTACAGATTACACCAGTACCTGGCCAGGGTAGACATTTCTAAAGCACATGTATTTCATTATTATTCCATGGATGGCTCAATTTTTAAATATAAGTAGAGATCTAGGAAATTCAAAAATAGTGCTTACAACTGGCCCCTGTGATGTGTCTCTCCATACCATCCTATCACACTTCTAAGTGAAAGTTATTGTAGTCAAAATATACAAGGGGTTGAAATCTCAACTCAGTTGAAATCTGGTCTGATTCCAACACAACAATAACAAAAAGAAAATGCAAAAAAAGAGAATGCATGTTTAATATGCTTAAAGGCCCTGGGATTAAGCTCCAACACCAAGATATTTAACTTCTATAGTTCTGTTCCCTTATCTACCAAATGGGAACAGGGATTCTTTTTTTTTTTTTT
>NW_012267351.1:3449442-3454512 GCF_000151885.1 Dipodomys ordii
TAAACCACCAGAAAACCGGAAGTGGCGCTGTAGCTCAAGTGGTAGAGCGCTCGCCTTGAGCTGAAGAGCTGAGGGACAGTGCCCAGGCCCAGAGTTCAAACCCCACGGCCGACCAAAAAAAAAAAAAAAAAGCTATTGTATGTTTTTGTTCATTTGTGGAGACTAAACCCAAAAGATATACCCATTTGCATATGAATATATGTATACATGTCTGTATACATAATCATATATATCAGCAAACATAGAACATAAGGGACTGTAGGAGGAGGAGAGAAGAAAAAAGGGAAAAGACAGAGGGTGGGTAATTCTGAAATACACTACAATTATATAAGAAAATAACAAAAAAGCCTCAATGAAAGCTGTCAATCAATAGCAGATGGGGAGAGGAACAAGAACAGGCTCTGTAGGAGGGGTAGGTACTAGCAAGAGGGGATTGGGCTAACAAAGATTGAAGAGAATGGATACGGTGAGAACAGACTGTTGGCAAGTATGAAAATCTGTATTAGGAAGGGGAGAGGAGGTAAGGAAAGCAATGGAGAGCAGTCTGATTGGAATACATTGTATATAAGCATTGAAAGGTCACAGTGAAATCCCCCATGTATAGATAATGTATACTAATTAAAAATTTAAAAATCTCTCTCCAATTAAAAAAATATATTCTTCTAGTCTGTCATCTGTTAAAAAGCAGCCCCTGGAATCTAGAGGTGTAGTGCAGTGATAGTAGTGCTTTCCTAGTATTTGTGAGACCTAGGGTTCAACCCTTACCTGCAGGGAAGAGAGGGGAGAGCCTGGAATGGGACAGGACAACAGTCCTCTATTCAGCCTACTTGTTCAATTTACTCCAAGGGGTGAACCTAAAGCATTCTAAGGGCACAAGGTGATTCAGGTCAACCGTATCCCTGCACTCAGGTGGCTCAGTCTAGATGGGAAAACAAGTAACAAGGCAACGACAGGACACTGAGAGCAATGAGGAAGCAGCACTCAGGCTAGACTAACGGCAGAAAATATTCCTCCTGAAAGGAACAATCCGTACAGTTCCTGTGGTCATGGAAGGACATTCTGAGAAAAGCTCTGTGTGACATGACCAAAGTGTTAACTGTCTGAAGTAGAGCAGGAATTTAGAATTACCCTCTTCACAAGTGTACACCAGGTGGCTGGGAATGTGGCTCAAGCGGCAGAGAGCCTACCTAGCAAGCAAAGGCCCTGAGTTCAACTATATCCACTTGGGCTAGGTTTGGTATGTAGTTCAATAATAGAGCACTTCCCGAGCATGCATAGCCTTGGGACCCAACTCCAGTACTGTCAAAAAAAAGTATGGATTTGAGTTTAAGGGTTCTCATAGCCTAAGAGACCTCTTGAGGACTGGAGGAGAGATTAGACATTAGAAGAAACCTACAGAAGTAACACAGGCTAGAATGCTGGATTATAAGCAGTGGGAATTAAGATTTGTTTAAATAAGTGAAAACATAAATGATTTAGTAGCTTTTTTTTGCTGTGCTGGGCTTGAACTCAAGTGTCTTATGCAATAGCATACTTTGAGTCATTTGGATACAAATAAGTTGCCTCATAGACTAGTATTGCTAGTTTTGGTTTGGGATTTGTGATTTTATCATAGCTACTTGCTAAAGAGGCACTTTTGCGAAAGGCGAAGCCAAAAGTAGGCTATATGTTATCAGAGGTAGAAAAATATGTAAGTATAGGTGATCCATAAAACGGATGAAAGGGATATGTAGTCAGGAGGACACCTGGCCGTCTTTAAAAATTGTTTGAGAAGGCTAAAATCTTTTATCTGCATAGAAGAATTCAATTTGGATAATCCCCTCTCCTAAAGCAACCAGGAACCATATCAACTGACCTAAGAAGGCTCTACCTTACAAGCAGTCACACTCACTCCTATTTAGTTAGACCCACTCTGCATTTAGGAAATCTAATAAGCTTTCAGGTTGGAGAACATATGGAGATTCTGAGCAGTTCTCCCTCCCCACACTTTGCCATGTGCATCCTTCATCTGATGATCCATCTCCATCTTTTTTTATAGTGTTTGTGTCAGTACTGATGCTTGAACTCAGAGCCGCATACTCTCCCTTAGTTTTGCTCTCAAGGTTAACACTCTAACACTTGTGTCACACCTCTACTTCTGGCTTTTCAGAGGTTAACTGGAGGTAAGAGAATCTCACAGGTTTTCCTACCTGAGCTGGCCTCAAATCTTGATAGAAGTGCTAACCAAAGGACTAAGCACTAACAAAAATTATAATCAGTTCATGCATTAATTTGAACCCAATGTGGCAGCTCTGAAAACTGTCAACAAACATTGGCTGAAATTACAGATATCTACAACATAAAGAAGCCAAAAGGGAATGTGGTTTAGTGGTAGACTGCTTGTCTAACGTGCATGAAGCCCTGGGTTCAATTCCTCAGTACCGCACAAACAGAAAAAGCCAGAAGTGGCACTATGGCTTAAAGTGCCAACCTTGAGCAAAAGAAACTCAGGGACAGTGCCCAGGCTCTGAGTTCAAGCCCCAGGACTAGGGGGGAAAAAAAGCCAAAAATAAGGTTCTGATCCTTCCCTCAAGCACTGACTCCCACTGACTGGGTCCTGGGATCGATGCTAACAGCAGTTAAGTCTGCCTGGATTTAAGTCCTGGATCCACAATTTAATACCTGTGTGGCCTTGAGCTAGTTACTTAAAAACTCTTTCCTTATCAGTCAAAATATCCTTCTTGAGCCAGTACAGGGGCTCATGCCTATAATCCTCACTAGTCAAGTGGCTGAGACAGAGGCTAGCAGTTTGAACCAAGCTCAGGCAGGACTTCTGAAATCTGAAGCTGGAGGTTTGAAGTCAGCCTGGGCAGCAAAGTTCTTAAGACTCTTATCCCCAGTTAAATACCAAAAAGCTGAAAGTGGAGATGTGGCCAAAGTGGTACAGCATTAGCCTTGTGCAAATAAACAAACGAACAAAAAACAACAACAACCTTAAGGACAGAGCCCAGACCCAGACTTCAAGCCACAGGAGTAATACAAAGGAAAAAAAAATCAGTTCTTATCTTTTAAAGGGCTATTCTAAAGATTAAATGAGATAATGCATTCAATAAATTTTAGCATGCCTGGGTTAACTTTTATTGCTACTATTTTTGTCTTTCAGGAATTCCCAGTTTACAGCAAATACAAACAAGAAACTAAATGGCTATTGCATGCAATGTGATACCTTCTAATAGAAGTACGCAAATAATATCATGGGAACCCAGAGTTATAGCCCATACTGAAAACACTAAGTGGAACTTAGCCATAATCATCATTTAGAGGCAACGTGTCATTTTTATTCAGAGCTTGTTTGTTGAATGACTAAAGACTTTCAATATAAACACATTAATCAGCATAATTTATATCAGTCTATCCAAAAGATCTACAACTTATTACTTCTAAAAGATATTAAAAATAAGTCTAATTAATAGGTCCATTGATGACCCTATCCTCTAAAAAACACACACACACACATTCTAACAGTTTGGCTAATGATGTTGTACAGAAAATCCACAGAATTCTACCTCCTCTCAAAAAAAAGCTGGGAGCTTGGTGTATTGTTACATGCCTGCAATCATAACTGAAGGAAATATAGGCACGAGAATATAGTCTGAGGCTGGTTCTGGCAAAAAAAAAAAAAACAAACCTGAAGACCTTATTAGAAAAATAACTCTAAAGCAAAAAGGGCTAAGGGTGTGACTCAGATGGTAGAGGACCTGAGTGCAAGGCTCTGAGCTCAAACCCACTACTGCCAAAAGAAGAGAGGGTAATGGTTCAAAGCAAGCTCTAATCTCTCTGTGAATAAATACGTATTTAGTGAACTCAGTCATAAAAAATTTACAGTAGAAACTTTTTGCTCAACACAACTGGTGACTCCTAAAATATGCTGAAGAGCTGAAGAGTGAATGGATACTAGACAAAAGCAGACATTCTTGCCACCATAGAGCTTACAATCCAGACGAAGTCATCTACTATTTAAAAAAATTACAACATAGTGGGAAAGAAAGGAAGAGAGTATCTTTCTTACTCCATTAATCCTATGTATAAAAAAGTAAATATTACATAAACATTACAAAACCTTAATGATAATAAAACTGGAGTTTCTAATTGCGTTGGCAAGTTTAACCAACTAGTAAAAAAAAAAAAAGCTATGAAATGGGAGTTATCATTTGCCTTTAACCTTATTACATGATAATCAGATTAAGATTTGTTACTTTAGACTTACAATCTCATTATCCTTTTTTTTTTTGCAAAGGAAATACATACACAAAAACTTGGGAAAAAAATCTGTCTGGACAACCTCTACATTTCATGTAATGTAACAATCAATCAATCACTGAGCAAAATGTCTTGGGTGTTTGAGGAATTCTAATTAATAAAAAGCTATCATATATTTGTGCCCAGGTGGCTCTCACCTGCAATCCTAGCTACTCAAAAGTGTGAAATCTGAGAGTCATAGTTTGACACCAGCCCTAGCAGGCAAGTCCGTGAGACTTTTTTTATTTTGGTAGGTCGTGGGGCTTGAACTCTGGGCTTGGGCATTGTCCCTGTGCTCTTCAGCTCAAGGCTAGCGCTCTACCACTTGAGCCACAGCCCTACTTCTGGTTTTCTAGTGGTTTATTGGAGATAAGAGTCTCACAGACTTTCTTGCCCAGGCTGGCTTTGAACCGCAATCCCTAGATCTCAGCCTCCTGAGTAGCTAGGATTACAGGTGTGAACCACCGGCCCCCGGCTTCTGTGAGACTCTTATCTCCAGTTAAGTGGCAATGCCCAGGCCCTGAGTTCAAGCCCCAGTACCAACACTAAAGCAAATGAAAACAAAAACCCCAAAACACACAGCATACAACATTAAAAAAAAAGTTATAGGAAAAGAATGGAAACACTCACTGTAAGTCTTTTGATTGTAACCTTTGAAAATCTGAAGATATAACTAACCTGGACGAGCTACATTAAATCTAAACTTTATGAGTGTTCAACAGGGTTGGGAAGGTGGCTCAGTGGTACAGTGCTTGCCTTGCATGCATGAGGCCCTGGGTTCCATTCCTCAGC
>NW_012267351.1:3456415-3460751 GCF_000151885.1 Dipodomys ordii
GGGGGGGGGGAGAAGGTTCAGATTTTTAGGATCCTCGCCTACCAGTGATCCTGGGAATCTACCAAACCGACCCATGTTTTATGCCCTAGTCCCGGGCAGTTGCATACAGCAGGTGCTCATTAACTGCACGCTGGATGGATCCTTTAATATAAGACACTAACCCGAGCCGGGGGTCTCGGGGGCTCGGAGTACCGGGCCCCACCGGGCCCTGGCCTGGCTGGGAAGTCACCCAGGCCCAGGCGGCTCCCCTGATCCTCGGCCCCGCGCAGCACTCACCGTTGGCGTAGGGAGACCCCGAGGCCGAGGGGGCCCCATTCTGGGCCTGCAGGCCGGTTGGAGGGCCTCCGGAGACCGGTACCCCCGGGTGGGACATGACGACGGGGGGGGGGGTCACCTGGGTGAGAAGCGGGACTGGTCGGGGTCGACCAAGGCGCCCGGCGGAGGGCTGAAAGACGCGGCGGAAAAACCGAGGAGTCCGGGGCGGCACGGGGAGGGAATGGCGCTGAAGACTTTAAGACGGCAGACGAGGGCGGCGCATCAAGCCCGAAGCATGGCGCCCCGCTCTCCCCCACCAGCCCGTCCCCGCCGGCCACCGCCTGGCCTGGGAGCTGAGGTTAGAAAGTCGAGCTGGTGGGGCCGCGAACGCCAGGCTGGGGAGGCGGCAGCCAAAGCCGGGAGAGGAGGGGGGGGAAGGCCCTGACCGGAAGTGCCTGTCAGCCGTCCGCCGCGCAGGCGCAGACGGGACACGTGGCACTTCCGGCTCCGGCTTCCCACTCTCCTCGGTGTTCTTGTCTCTTGGCGGGGCTGACCCCCGAGGCCACCTGACGAGTCCCGACGTCCCGGGCCCCCGAGGACAGTGCACGGACTCCGCCCGCCACGTCACTGATTCCCATCTCTGGCCGGAAGTGGCGTGTGTCACCCCGACGGAAATCCCCGCCGGCCTGGGTGTCACCTGGCGGGCGGAGAGGGGCGGGGTGGGGGGGGGGTGCGGGGAGAGCCGTGCGGACAGACGGACCCGACCGGTCCTCTTCCCGGTCTGCGAGGATCACCTGTCGTCCTGAGTGGAGATGATGCGGCTGACAGGGTGGGGGTGTAACGTGGCCTCGCACGGATTCATTGCACATTTCATCCTCCTATTCCAGCTGCCAGTTGTAAGGAAATTTTTAAACATGTTTACCCCAAGTTCGAGCCGCAGACTTGCAATCCTAGCTACTCTGGAGCCTGAGACCTGGCCTGAAGCCAGCCGAAGACCTCTGTGAGACTCTCAGCTCCAGTTACCCAAACACAATGCCAGATGTGGAGCTGTGGCTCAAGTGGTAGAGCACCAACTTTAATTCAAGCTTCACCCATCACCACCACCACCACACACACAGAGTCTGATGAAATCAAGAAGGAAGCTGTTTGCCTTTTGCTCGGTAATTTTAATTTTGAAACTTGCGTCTTCGTTAAGTACAGAGATGCCAAAGTTCATTTACAGCACAGTTCTCTCCTTCCTCCTCTTCTCCCCTCCTCCCTTGGGTTTAGAACCCAGGGCTTCATGCATGCTAAGCAAGAGCTACACTGCCGAGCCACACCCCAATCCCCAAAGCATTTATTTATCTCCTTATATATTTGTAGTGGCCAGAGCCTCTGAACAGCACATTCCAATGGTATTTGTAATCTAAGAACTTGATGAATGCCTGTAAATTTAGCTACTAGGAAAGCTGGAGTAGGCCAGCCTGGGCAATTTGACTGGACTCTTGTTTCAAAACAGAAATGGATTGGGAATATAACTTAGTGGTAGAATGCTTGCTTAGCAATTGTGAGATCCTGAGTTCATGGTACCACAAAGAAGAAGACAGTATTATTTCCTCTTCTAAGAGTTTACATTAAGGTGAATAATTCCTTGTTTGGCAAGTGGAGTTTTTTGTTTGTTTTTACAAGTAGACTTTGTGATTTTTGAGGCTAAATAAAAGTAGAAACTAGGTAAGGAAACTAACGATCTCAGTAATGATCTTAGTTCCTTTCATTCTACTTAGATTTTTCCTGCTCTGGGCTGATAATAAAGTCCATCATAGATTTATACTGTCAATTAAAATGTCATGCCATAGTTTCACAACCTGTGGGTGAAGTACGTCTTACTAATTCTGTAATATCATATCTGCAATTAACTATTATATTACATATAAAAAGAGCAAGTAAGCAGTGAGAATTCAAATAACCAAATATATCCTAACCCTGTTGTTGTTATCATTTGCCTCAAAACCTTACAAAAGAATATATTTGCTGTGAATGGAATTAAACTTTTTTTATGAGATCCAAATAGAAGGGCTTCTTTAGGCAGAAGATGATATTTTTGGCCACCTTTTTTTTTTAATCTTAGAACATCGATAAGAAAATTCCAGGGCTGGGAAGGTGGCTCAGTGGTAGAGTGCTTACCTTGCATGCATGAGGCCCTGGGTTCGATTCCTCAGCACTACATAAGCAGAAAAAGCTGGAAGTGGCGCTGTGGCTCAAGTGGTAGAGTGCTAGCCTTGAGCTGAAGAGCTGAGGGATGGTGCCCAGGCCCAGAGTTCAAACCCCAAAGCCAAAGGAAAAAAAAGAAAGAAAGAAAATACAAATCACACTGGACTCTGGTGGCTCATGCCTATAATCCTAGCTACTAAGGAGGCTGAGATATGAAGATCATGGTGAATTCAGTCCAGACATGAAAGACCACAAGCCTTTTATCTCCAGTTAAGCACAAAAAAGCCAGAAGTGGAGCTGTGAAGAGCCCTAGCTTTGAGCAAAGAAGCTCAAGGACAGTTCCTAAGCCCTAACTTCAAGCTCCAGGACTGGCACCAAAAGAAAAAGAAAAAAAATCCTAAACCACATATCCAAAAGAACACTTAAGATACACAAAGTCCAGGTGATAGTTGCTTATGCCTGTAATTCTAGCTACTCAGAAGGCTGCGATCTGGAGGATCCCCATTTGAGGACAGCAAATAAAAATAAAAATCTCTAGACTACATCTTCTAAGTAACCAGCAAAAAAGCAAGAACGGCAAAAAAAAAAATAGGATCACTATTCAAACAGCAGTCTGGCCTCAAACTTCCATTATTCCTGAATAATCTTGGTTTGTTGACCTTGGCACAGGGTTTTGATTTGGTTAAATAAAGCTTTCTTTGAACTTCGTTCTGTTTAAGCAATATCTGAAATCTTTGTGCAGAGATTTAAAAAAGTAAATAACCTCTATGAGGCTAAATAATCATCATAATTTGCAAATAAGTAAATTTTTTCCACGCCTGTGTTTCTTTGTTATTATTTCCCCCCAAATACTATGGTTAAGTCTTTGATTTTTTTAATGTTTTCAAGTAACTGGCTTTAAAATATTGAGGAGAGGGGCTGGGAAGGTGGCTCAGTGGTAGAGTGCTTGCCTTGCATGCATGAGGCCCTGGGTTCGATTCCTTAGCACACATAAGCAAAAAGAAAAAAGCCGGAAGTGGCACTGTGGCTCAAATGGTAGAGCGCTAGCCTTGAGCTGAAGAGCTGAGGGACAGCGCCCAGGCCCATAGTTCAGGCCCCATGACCGGACCCCCCCCAAAAAAAAATAACAAAATAAAATATTGAGGAGAAAGATGACATGCATCACTCACTCTCCAGGGTCATGGAAAGGTAAGTTTAAGTAATTGAAGTGTTATCACATACCAAAAAAAGTTATATAGTTATATTAGCTATTACAATATCTAATCCTTTGTTTTCTTAAAATGTGACCATTTAAATAACATGAAAAAATTATTAGTGCTATTGTCAGTTGTTAAAGCTTACTGTATAGCACAAGCCATGCATTGCTGGCTTACATTTATTATTGTAGCTATTCAGGAGGCTGAGCTCTGAGGATAGCAGTTCAAAGCCAGCCCAGGCAGAAAACTCTATAAGATTCTTTATGTCCAATTAACTAGCAAAAAAGCAGTAAGTGAAAGTGTGTCTCAAGTAGTAGGGTGCTAACCTTGAGCAAAAGAGCCAACTGAGAGCCTAAAGCCTTGAGTTCAAGACCCAATATCAGCCCCAAGATAAAATAACTACACATCACACACAAGCCAATAGTGAAAACTGTTTATGTTTACGTAGTTCTTAATTCTATTACTGCCCATTCTGATTAGTTTTCATCATCTTGCACTTGAACTATAGTAGTTTTTCTGGACTTCTTCTTTCCAATCCATACTGCAGATTGAATTTAGCTCCCAAACACTGATTCCATTTTTATTTTCTTATGCTCCCAAACTACACTTACTATCCTTCCTGCTCAGTCAAGCTAGGATACCTCCATATGACTTCTCCTGTGACATGGCCTTGCTACTTTTTTTTTTTTTTTTGG
>NW_012267351.1:3461631-3476352 GCF_000151885.1 Dipodomys ordii
CCTGTCTTTTAATTTCTGATGCTAGAATGTTTTTTCACAGACATCCACAAAGTTCAGTCTTTCACCTCTGCAGACCTTCATTCAAATCTTACCTTATTGACAAGGCTATTTCTGAACATCTGGTCAAATAGCCTACACTCCCTGATGACTCTTATTTTCTGTGTTTTCATCACTTAGAGCCTCAGAATAAGCATTCAGCAAAATAATAATAATAATATATTTTTTCTTTGCAGTTCTAGGGATCAAATCTAGGCGCTTTTGCATGCTAAGTGTGTAAGTTTCTTGTCACTCTCCCAACATACTTGGCATAAATATCTTTAAAGGAGGAAAGATTTGCAGTGCAAGTGGCTCATTCCTGTACTCCTATGTCACAGGAGGCCAAGATCCGGAGGATTGAAGTTCAAAACCAACTTGGTCAGAAAAGACTTTGAGATTCCATCTCTAATGAATCAGCAAAAGTCCCAGGCTGGAGTTATAGCTTAAGTGGTAGAGCACCAGCTGAGTGAGCAAGCCAAGAGATCATGTGAAACCCTCTGTTCAAAACTCCATGTTGGAAAAGAAAATAAGGGAGAAAAGATTTGTTTTGGTTCATGGTTTCAGAGGTCACTTGGTCTCCATTGATTCTGGAGCCAATGGTGGTGAGGCAGAACATCATGGTGGTTCTCTTTTAGCAGAGGAAATATACTCACCTCATGGTAAGCAGAGAGAGAGAGAGAGGACACTTCCTTCCCAGGGCATACCCTAAATGACTTGCTCCCTCCAACTAGACTCTTCCTCCCAAAAATGCCACTTTGTAAGTTCATTAAGAGATAAATTCAGCTGGGCACCTGTAGCTCACACCTGTAATCCTCACTACTCAGGAGGCAGAGATCTTAGGATCACAGTTCAAAGCTTGCCAGGGTAGGAAAGTTCATAAGACTCTTATTTCCAATAAACTGCCAGAAAACTGGAAGTGGTGTTGTGGTTCAAGTGTTGAGCACTTGCCTTGAGCTGAAGAGCTCAGGGACAGCTCTTGAACTTGGGTTTAAGGCCCATGAGCACCACCACCAACAACAACAAAAGATAAATTCATTGAGTGATTAAATCAGAGCCTTCAGGATTACAGTCATTTTCTAAACTACCTTCAGTTGGGGAACAAATGTTCAACACATGAGCCTTTGGGGAGAAACTTCACCTCTGCTTCTACTTTTTGCTGGTTAAATGGAGATAAGCGTCTGGTGGACTTTTCTGCCAGGGCTATCTTCAAACTGATTCTTAGATCTCAGCCTCATGATCAGCTAGGCTTACAGGCGTAAGCTTTCAGCGCCCAGCAATAAAAACACATTTTAACGTTTCAAAATCAGTGCTACTATGGCAATATCAGTGCTAAAAGAGATTAGCCTGATTTGAATAATTTGTTGGGACAGGAGGTGACAGTTAAATTGTGGCCTGTATGATAAGAAAGGTAGCTGTACAAAGAGAAGGTGGGAGAGAAAAAAAAAGTTCCAGAAATCACCTGTGTTCAGTACTAAGGTGGAAAGATCAAAAGCCTTTTCAACAAAGTGGCTCAAGCCTGTAATGTTAGCTACTAGAGAGTCAGAGATTGGAGGATTACATATGGTTCCAGGCCAGCGGAGGTGGAAAAAAAGTTCACAAGATTCCCATCTCAACCAATGGCTGAGTTTAGTGGCACATGCCTGTTATCCTGGCTACAGGGGAAGCACAATGGCTCAGTGTCACACACCTGCCATCTCCAGCAACCCCAGAAAGCACAAATAGAGGCTTATCAGGGAATAAACTGTGACCCTACCTTGAAAATAACCAGTAGAAAAGGGGGCTGGAGGTGTGGATCAATTGATAGAGTATTGATCTGGCAAACATAAAAGCCTGAGTTTAATTCCCAGTACTGTCAAGAAGAGAGTTCAAGGCCAACTGGTATAACAGAGATAAGCCATCTGGAAAAGACATGGGAAGAGGGGAGGATTTTCTCCAGGATTAGGAATAGCACCCACAAAGAGGGTAAGGCAGGGATAAACTTGCTGTAGAGACCAGGCAGAGTGCTATCAGATGAGGGTGCAAACCCTAAGTTCAAACTCTAGTACAAAAAAAAAAACAAAACCAAAAAAACCCAACCTTTGAACTTTGGTATCTCTTTACCTTTGCTAGACACATGTAATCAATAGTGAAATCTTGGTTTCTTACACCTGACTCTCTTTCTCTGTTCCTAAGGATTGAACTCATGCCCTCCTTACCTTTCACCTGTCTGATTGCAACAGCCTCACTCCTGCATCCACAACCCACACACTATTACCATTGGAAAATTCCCAAAAAAGTTCTAGCCATGTTCCTTCTCTGCCCACCTACCCAGAAGTTTGGGAGTTGAAATCTGCTGTGGCTCAAACTTGTTCAATGATACCTAATGCTTTCCTTTCTCTGTGTTATTCTTCTTGGATAACATTACTGCTGCCAGTCCTGAGGCTTGAACTCAGGGCCTGAGCACTGTCCCTGAGCTTGTTTGGCTCAATCCTAGCACTCTACCACTTGAGCCATAGCACTACTTCTGGCTTTTTCTGTTTATGTGGTACTAAGGAATGGAACCCAGGGCTTCGTGCATGCTTGGCAAGCACTCTACCACTGCATTCCTGGCCCTGCAGTTAGTCTTTTGAAGTAGTATGCAGCCAGATTTTTAAAAATACTTTAAGTGCTTTACAAAAGACATGATTAGGGGCTGGGAAGGTGGCTCAGTAGTAGAGTGCTTGCCTTGCATGCATGAGGCCCTGGGTTCTATTCCTCAGCACCACATAAGCAGAAAAAGCCAGAAGTGGCACTGTGGCTCAAGTAGTAGAGCACTAGCCTTGAGCTAAAGAGCTGAGGGGTAGTGCCGAAACCCAGAGTTCAGGCCCGATGACTGACCAAAAAAAAAAAAAAAAAGAAAAAAGATTATATTATAAAATATGATGAGATTTTTTATTTTTAATGATTTTTTAAACTTTATGTATTTGACAAAACTACATGATATGATATTATAAATCAGGTATGACGGTTTGCTTGTGAAACCCACCACTGGGGAAGACTAAAGCTGAAGGATTGCAAGTTTGAGGCCACGTGAGGCTACAAGGTAAGTCTGAGGCCAGCCTTGACTACATACTGAGAACCTGTCTCCAAAAAATACTAAGAAACAGTACTTGCTTCGCAGATTATGCACTAAAATGAGACTAATACAGAGAAAATCTGCATGGTCCTTGTGCAGGACTGACACACAGATTCTTGAAGCATTCCATTTTTTAAATGATAAAGGACAGATTATGTTATATGCTCCCTTCAAGGCAAGCATCATTCTTGAGATGTACTTATATAAATATCGCAAACACATTTTGTGCCCAAAGGAGTCATTTTCCCACTGCTGGGTGCCAGTGGTTCACGCCTGTAATCCTAGCTACTCAGGAGGCTGAGATCTGAGCATCATAGTTCAAAGCCAGCCCAGGCAGGAAAGGCTGTGAGACTCTTATCTCCAATAAACCACCAGAAAACTGAAAGTGGTGCTTTGGCTCAAGTGGTAGAGTGCTAGCCTTGAGCTGAAGAGCTGAGGGACAGCACCCAGGCCCAGAGTTCAAACCCTACGACCGACCAAAAAAAAAAAATTCCTTTCTCAGTCTCAGAGCATACTAATCAGCTGAGTAAACAGGCAATGTCAGGGGGGGGGAGATGATTTTTTTAAATTTAATTTGTTCTTGTGCATATGTATGTGCCAGTTCTGGTACTAGGGACTGTGTGCTGTCCCTGAGCATTTACACTCAAAGCAAGCACTTTACCCCTTGAGCTCTACTTCAGGCTTTTGGCTGGTTAACTGGGGATAAGAATCTCATAGACTTTCCTATCCAGGCTACCTACAAATTGCATTACTCAGATCTCAACATTCTGAGTAGTTATGATTACAGGCATGAGCCACTGATGCCTAACCTGTATTTAAATTTTAGTATTTGCTAAATGTTGAGGCTTATATGGAACTGTAGGGTTTAAGATAGAAATAATGCGTCTGTGCTTTTAATTGTTATTAATTAATATAATGTCTGAATTCCTGGCTTCTCTTTCCCATGTCACATTTCCTCTGACTTATCCTTCCTCAAAACCAGCAGGAATCATAATTTGATTCTTAAAAGCTGGTCAAAAACCAGGAGGGGTAGCTGCCGAGTCTTGAGATGGTCAGTTTTGGAGACACAGAGGAACATCCAGTGGATAGTGAGGATAGAGTGTTTGTCTTAAATATGCCATGTAGTTTCCTGCTATATGATGCATTAAACTTGATTGACCATTTCAAAAAAAAAAAAGCTGGTCAAAAATGCCAGGGCTGGAGTTGAGAAGGTGGCCCAGTGGTAGCGTACTTGCCTTACATGCTTGAGGCCCTAGGTTTGATTCCTCAGCACCACATAAGCAGAAAAAGCTGGAAGCGGCCCAAGTGGTAGGGCACTAGGCTTTGAGCTGAAGAGCTGAGGGATAACACCAGCCCAGAGTTCAGGACCCGACCCCAAAAAAAAAAAAAAAAAAGCGCAAAACCAGGGCTATCAGAAAATTAACGTTATCCAGAACCTTAACTGTTAAGCAACCTTGGAAAACTCAGTGCAACCACTTAAAAATGTTTATTAAACCAAACAACTCAAGATTAGGTGAATGGAAAGAGAGTAGAGGAAAAAGAATGTAGATCAGAAAAAGCAGCCTCTTCAACTCAAGACCAATGAGCTCTAAGGAAACCTGTAACTCCTCCAATACAAAAATGTGCCCAGGAATCCTTAAGGTTACAAATGACTTATTTGTTCATTTTCATTAAGCATCAACTATGTGCCAATGAAAATGGGCTTGGGAGGGAAAAAAAGGAAGCTTATAGAGTATCCACTGGGGGAGACTTCAAACAATCACACATACATAATGGTACACTGGTAGTCAAGATAACTTCATTTAGTCTTAAAATATGTATATTTTTTATGGACATAGGATTTTGCTATGCAACCAAGGCTGGCCACAAATTTTTTAAACATTTTTTATTATTATCTTTAAGTAGTTGTACAAAGAAGTTCCTATTCTGGCCACAAATTTTTAAGATCCTTCTGCCTCAGTCTACCTAGTACTGGGACTGCATGTATGCATGAACCACTTCTGGATTAAACAACACAACTACAATGATAAAGCAAACAATATAGTTGCTGGGGAAATGTAGAAGAGGGCTTTACCAGGTCTGATGGGAAGGCCTTGAGACTGGCTGTCCAGGCTGAGGAGTCACCTAGGTGAAGAGCGAGAGCTGGGGAGCAGCCTATGGCAGAGGGAAATGGCAAGTATCAAGAAGAAGCCTAGTTCAATCCTGGGGCAGGGAAGAGGGGGCTATCCAGTATAGAGAGTTACAGACTTTGTTATTGAATAATGTCTGTTTCAATCCCCAAATACCTCTTTTGTCCCTGTCACCTAGAATCCTATGCCTAACAGCAGATTTGGAAGCATTGTGCACACATCCCTGCAGTTTTCCATTAAACGCACATCAGGAAGATAAAGTTAGTCCATTAGCAAAGAACGCATCAAAAAAAAAAAAAGCCTGTGTCAAGCTCAGAATGGAACACACCATATTATCTAGTGCAAATTTACATTTTGTAAATCACGGATGAATTCAAGAACTGTGTATTTACATTTTCATTTAAGGGCGGGGGGAAGCACATGGGAAGATGCGGGCACAGGTAGCATGCACCTGCAAATCTCAGCAACTCAGGATGTAGAGGCAGGAGTTTCAGGGGTTCGAGACCACCCAAAGAGGATATAACTAGTCCCTCTCCTTACACCTGCTTCCCTACTCCCCCTACCCCCCCCAAAAAAAAAAGGGGTGGATAGGAGAGTAAGAGACAGACAGACGTCAAGAGCTATTTTTTTCTTGTGAGAAGGCTGGGAAAGCCTCTCAAGGTGGCAGAGGGAGCTCCTCCCCGCCCCCGCCCCCCCCTCCTCCAGCGGGCGGGCGGGGCGCGCTCGGCCCGGGGATTGGTGGCTGGTCCTCGAGGAGGCGGAACCGAGCGCGCGCGGTCGCTGCGGGCCCGCGGACCGTCGTCAGTGAGGCACCCGCGGGCCCGGAAGGAGCTGCCGGACGAGCTGGGGCCGCGGCAGCCATCGCGCTTTTGCAGTTCGGTCTCCGAGGCTGTGGGGCCCACGCCGAGCCGAGAAACGCGTCCGCTCCGGTGGCAGGTGGGTGGGGCAGCCCTTCCTTCGGTGGAGGTTGGCAGGCGTCAGGCGCAGGATCTCGGGGAAAGCGCACTTTTGGGGGGCCGTCGGAGCCTCCAGAGGAAGGGGGGGGAGGCGTCTGTTTTTCCGCCCTGGAATGAGGCGGCGCGAGGCGGGGTGGGGTGGGGGGGGACGTGGGAAGGGGGGGGTCCGCGCGGGGGGCCCGACCTGCCGCCCCCTCGGGCGCAGTGACTTCAGGAAGGGGTCGCCAGCCAGCTTCCTCCTGCCCCCGGGCCTCAGTTTCCCCCACTTGGCTAAAGTGGAGGCGGCGGCGATCGTTGACAGCTGGACGGGCTTCGATGCGGGGCTTGCTTGCGTGCAAGCTGTGTCCCCCCCAGTGGAGGGTAGGCCGAAGTCCCTTCCTAAATAGCTCAAGACGGAGTGGGTAGCTCGGTGAGGGGGGCGGGAGATCAATGATAACCCTGCTGGTGAGAGGGTGGGGGGTGGGGGGGGCGGGACATTAAGGATTTACAAAGTTCAGGATTTCCCAACAAGATGAAAATGTGTTTGAAAAACCAAGAAATAGATTTCACTGGAAAAGCTTTTTTTTTTTTTTGTCTCTTTTTAATATTGGGTCCAGTGGGTAGGAAAAAAAATCAAACCTACTCTTGTTTATATTTGCATGTTCATACATCAAGCTTCATGTTGCCAAGTAGTCTTACTTCGGAGAAGACTCACGGTTCAGTTACAGTTTTGATTGAGAGTAAAAAGTCGAGCCGAAGCAAATGATAGAAGGAAAGGAGAAAATTGTGACGGGAGTGTTCAGGCCCTACTCCGGAAGCACCACAGTACATCTGTTTTTACAGACGATGAATTAAGAGAGGTTTACAATTTGTCAAATTTGTCACTTAACTAGGGGGGTCATGGTAGAGCAACGTGTGCCTTTCATTGTTCTTTTTCAGTAGATTTGTGTTTGTGGCTAGAATATTTCAAACTTTAAAAAATTTTAAGGTAACACCTACCCAACAGTGTGACTAGTTCCACCTACTCAGGAGGCTGGAGCTTGGGGCTGGGGGCGGGGTAAGGGAAATCAATCACTTGGGCCCAGAATTTGAGGCCAGCTTGAGCTAGTAGCAGGACCCAGACTCAAGGAGAAAACAGTGTTAAAATTTGGAGGTACTTCATTGGTATTTTCTGAGTTTATATAAAATAAAAGTGCCGTCTTCATTTTTAAACAGCTTAAATGCATTTTAATTGGGCACTGGTGGCTCACACCTGTAATCCTAGTTACTCAAGAGGCTGAGATCTGAGGATCAGGGTTTGAAGCCCCACAGGGCAGACAAATCCAAGAAACTCTTATCTCTAGTTCACCAGCTCAAGTAGTAAAAACCCAAGTGAGAAGCCCTGAATTCAGTCCCCAATACCATAAGAAGTGCATTTTGGACTGGTAGGGGGCTTGCCTAGTATGCATGAAGCCCTGGGTTCAATACCTCAGTACCACATAAAGAGAAAAAGCCAGAAGTGGTGCTGTGGCTCAGGTGGTAGAGTGTTAGCCTTGAGCAAAAGAAGCTCCAGCACAGTACCCAGACCCTGAATTCAAGCCCAGGACTGGCAAAAAAAAAAAAAAAGTGCATTTTAACCTTCTTTTGCCTTGCAATATTGTGCTTGAATAAAAATTCAAGCAGCCAGACACCGGTGGCTCATGCCTGTAATCCTAGCTACTCAGGAGGCTGAAATCTGAGGATCACAGTTCAAAGCTTGTCTGAGACTCGTATCTCCAATAAACCACTAGAAAACTGGAAGGGGCACTGTGGCTCAAGTGATAGAGTGCTTGCCTTGAGTTGAACAGCGTGGGGTCAGCACCCAAGCCCAGAGTTCAAGCCCATGACTGACAAAGAAAAAAAAAATTCAAGCAAGACATGACACAACAGATTAGTCTATCAGAAATAGAAATCACTGCCACATCATTCCAAGCTTACACACTAGAATTCAATAGTCATGATTCATTTCTCCACTCCCTTCTTTAAGTACACAGTTGGCTGAACTCATATAAATTTTTCCCTGAGAAAACATTACTGAGCAGGTAATTTTTTAGGCAAATAATTTTTTTTTGGTCAGTTGTGGGGCTTGAACTCTGGGCCTGGGCACTTGCCCCTGAGCTCTTCAGCTCAAAGTGAACACTCTACCACTTGAGCCACAGCACCACTTCTGGTTTTCTGGTGGTTAATTGGGGATAAGAGTCTCCCGGACTTTCCTTCCCAGAGTGGCTTTGAACTGTGATCCACAGCTCTCAGCCTCTTGTGTAGCTAGGATTACAGGCATGAGCCACCAGCACCTGGCTCTTAAGCAATTAATTTTTAAATCACAGTATTGAAAAGTTTCTCTTGCTTGTGTATAGTTTTTGAAACATATGTCTATAAATCCAGCACTCAAATGTTTTGAGGATTGTATTAGTCATCAAGTGATTTTGATATTCTTAGTTCAGTACACAAGTTCAGGTTTAATACTCAGTCTCAAAACAACCTATGTTTTCTTTTTGTGTGTGTGTATGTGTCTGTGTGTGTGGGGGAGTAGTTATGTCTTTGTGTGTGTTTGTACCAATTCAGGGGCTTGAACAGGATTGGATGCTGTCTCTGAGCTTTTGTGTTCAAGTCTAGCTTGAGCCACCGCTCCACTTTTGGCTTTTTGGTGCTTAATTGAAGAGTTTCATGGATTTCTGCCTGGGCTGGCTTTGAACCAGGATCCTCAGATCTCATTCTCATGAGTAGCTACCTGCTCCTGGCTGTGGTTTTTGTTTTTTTTTTGTCAGCTACCAGGCTTGAACTCAGGGCCTGGGCACTGTTCCTGAACTCTTTTGCTCAAGGCTAGTTAGTGTTCTACCACTTTGAATCACAGCCCCACTTCTAGTTTCTGGTAGTTTATTGGAGAGAAGAGTCTCACAGACTTTCCTGCGTGGGCTGGCTTTGCACCATGATCCTCAGATCTTAGCCTCCTGAGTACCTAGGATTACAGGCATGAGCTGCCAGCACCTGTCTTTAAAAAAAAAATATTATTGGGGGGGAGGATGGGAAGGGAAAACAAAGAAGGAGGCTACAATGCTTGATAAGAAATGTACTCATTATCTTGCCCATGTAATTGTAACCCCTCTGTACAGTATTTTCACAATAAAAAATTATTATTATAGAGGTGATATACAGAGAGATTACAGTTACATGTCAGTACATATGAATACATTTCTTTTTGACTTTGTCACCCCTTCCCTCGCTCTCTGTTTTTCCCTCCCATTCCCCTCTACAAGTTTTATAGTTCATTTTCAACACAGTGTAAATTGAGCACCACTGCTTATAGTTTTTTGTTTTGTTTTGTTTTGCTTTTTTGAGATAGGGTCTTACTTGTGCAACCCAGGCTGATCTCAAACTCTCCAACATCCTACCTCAGCCATCCAAGTGCTGGGATTACAAGTGAGTACTACTATGCCAGGCAAATATTATGTTTTGTTGTTTCAGAGTAGTGCATTGTCTCTGAGCCTAACACAGGCTAGGCAAGTGCATTACTACTGAACTACATCTGCAGCATTTTGTTTTGTTTTATAGATGATCCTGCCATATAGCCCAGGCTGGCCTTCTGAATGCTGGAATTACTGTGCATACGCCACCGTGCCTGGCCAACCTTCTTTTAATATAGTTTTTGGTGTTGTTACTTTGAGGTTTTTTTGTTTGTTTTGTTGCTTTTCATACTCTGGAAAGAAAGCTATATTTGTCACGGTCCTAATATTCCTTCACTTGAGTGTCACTTCTAAAGGAAACTTGTGTTTTTGATTTCTTGAATGAGGCTAAAAGTTGAGTTAACTTGTAATTGTCATTTTTTTTGTGGAGGGTGACTAGATAAGGTTTATTTGTACTCTAGTTTCAAAACTTTAAAGGCTATAGAAAAAAATCCAGCAGTTATAGGAGAGAAAAATTATAAAGCCAGTATGGTTTTGAAACATTCTATATATAGGTTATGGTTCAGCAGACCTTGGCCTTCTTTGTGTTTCTAATACTATTTAAATTTAGGAGGATTCATAAATTAAGCTTACAGATAGAATGCTGATCTTGTAGAATTTGTTCATTTTTTAAAATGGTAAGCCTAGAAGCCTACAGTTTTTTGTAGTGAGGGCCTCATGCTTGCTTCGCTTGCTTGCTCAGCTAGCACTCTACCATTTGAGCCACACTTCTAGCTTTGCTTTTTACTGCTTATGTTGGAGTCTCAAAAAGTTTTCTGGGAAGTGGCGCTGTGGCTTAAGCGGTAGAGCGCTTGCCTTGAGCTGAAGAGCGCAAGGACAGTGCCCAGGCCCAGAGTTCAAGCCCCATGACTGACAAAAGAAAAAAAAGTCTTCTGTCTGAGCTGGCTTTGAACCTTGATCCTCCAAATCTCAGCCTTTTGAGTCGATAGGATTACTTGCATGATCCACTGACATCCCAGGAAAATATAAGATTTTAAATGCCAATTTGCAAAATAATGTATTACATTTTTGGGGAGCAGTAGGGCTTAGAGTCTTACTATGTAGCCTGTGTTGGCTTTAAACTCTTTTTTTTTTCTTTTTAAATTGTGAACATACCGTACAGAGGGGTTACAATTACATGGGCAAGGGCTTTAAACTCTTTATACTTCTGCCTCTGTCTCCTGAATACTAAGATTACTGGGTGTGTGTCATCACACTCAACTTAATAGTAACAACTTTTAGTACAAAAAAAGTTTTAATGGCATTCTGATTTCACATCAAATATTAATATACTATCACTGATTCTCCAGAAAAGGAAAGAATAGTTTCCTTCATATCAGATAGAGAAATTTCACTACAAGAAATTAACTGGAAGGTAGATTCTGGTTGCTCACACCTGTAATCCTAGCCAGCCAGGCAGGAAAGTCCATGAGACTCTTATCTCCAGTTAGCCACCAAAAGAGGAAATGGAGCTGTGGTTCAAGTCATAGAGCACTAGACTTGAGCAAAAAGGCTCAGGGACAGTGCCCAGGCCCTGAGTTCTAGCCCCAGCATTTGCACACACATACACATACATGAAGTGTTCAAATGTTTTCAGTTTCAATGCTGTAACTAATTACAAAATATCTTCATTACCTCAAAAAAGCAATCCAGCCTGATCCACAGTCACTCCTTAGTTCCCTTCCCCAGTTGGGCAAACTACTTACTCTAAGAATTGGCCTGCAGTGGCCATTTCATATAAAGGGTGTAATGGGACCAAGTTCTAAGAACTTATTTGTAATCTGAGAACTTCGATTCCATTACAGCCTTTGCACTGATTTTCCTGTTACTTGAGCAGATCACTTTTTAATCTGCCTAGGACCTTTTCCTGTTCGGTGTCCCTGCAATAAATAAACCTGCTGACGTGATGTGTTCCTTGTTCTTGACCTTTGCTCTTCACATGTCTGAATAGTATGTTCATGGTGTTGTGTAACCTGTTCTCAGGGCTCAGGTATCTGTTTGTAGCTAAATAACTTTTATTCTTAGTTTATTTTTCTTTCTTTAAAAAAAAAACCAATACAACTTGTTCTGTTTGTAAATAGCTCCTCGTTTGTGTTAAGGTTCTTCTAAATTACAACTTTGCTGAAGTAGAAATATCTCTTCTAAAGTAGAGTTTCTCTGTTATTTAATCTGGTACCATCCTTATGTAAAAACAGATCTTTTTCCCTCATTCCACATTCTTTTTTTTTTTTTTTTTTTGGGTCCGGTCGTGGGGCCTGAACTCTGGGCCTGATTGCTGTCCCTCAGCTCTTCAGCTCAAGGCTAGCACTCTACCACTTGAGCCACAGCCCACTTCCGGCTTTTTTCTTTTTTCTTATGTGGTGCTGAGGAATCGAACCCAGGGCCTCAGGCATGCAAGGCAAGCACTCTACCACTGAGCCACCTTCCCAGCCCTGGACTCTGACTCTTGTTTTCAGTCCAACATTCTACTATAATGACCTCTACTCTTGCCTGTCACCGTGGACAATGTCCCCTGTCCTGGCTTCTCTTTATCTCTTCTCCGAGAGCCAGGCCTTGGGGCTTACCACCACCCAGACCTGAACTTTTCTGAACTCTTGAGTCCATGTTCTCTATTTTGCGGTTACAATCCTGGCCTACCTTTCACCTCTCTCACCTCGTACTCCATCTCCACCTGTGTTTGGCTGGCAGCCCTTCCCCCTATTCTGGCCTTATCCTGTAAGAATCCTGGCTTTGGTCCCCACTCAGTTCCCATTCTGCACATCTGTGCCTCTATCTGCTCAGCCTGGATTTATGATCAGATCACTTCAGTCCCTCTCACTAGTGCCCTCACAGTCCTGTCACCCTGGTCCTTTTTTATCCCTACCCTGGAAGTCTCTAATCTCCAGCCATTCCATGTTCTAAAACCTGCATTGTGTGTGTGGGGGGGGGAGGAGAGAGATGTTGGAATTGAGGGTGGGAAATCAGGGCTGACTTGCAGTGCTATGAATATTTGCTTTTCAACTCCCACTGAGCCCTTAGATTGCTCTAGAAATCTTTCCCCTTCCAGTGCTGAGGACTGAACACAGCCCTCATAAATTTGAGGCAAGCTCTCTTAACACTACTACATCTAAGCTTCTTTAAAGTAGTCTTTTAACTGGGTCCATTCCTCACAGTAGCTGTTCTAATATTTGCTCCTCCTCTCAAAATTTCTCTACATCTTAACCCCCTTTGTTTTGGTTGTTGTTGCTGCTGGTAATGGTGGAGGTTCTGGGGTATGAACTCAAGGACTTTCACTTGCTAGACAGGTGCTTTACCACTTGAGCCACGCTCCCAGACCTTTGTGCTTTGGTTATTTTTCAAGTAGGGTCTTGACATTTCTGTCTAAGTCTATCTTCAGACCTTCATCCCCCTACCTATGGCCTCCCACTGATGAGAGGGTGCCTTTCTAACTTTTGCCTGAGCTGGCTTCAAACTTTGATTCTCCCCATCTTCACCTCCCAAGTGGCTGCAATTTATAGGTGTGAACCACAATGTACAACTTTCTCTCCTTCTTTTCTAGTGCAAGGAACTGAAGATTTGTCTGTATCCATCTTATACATAGCCTCCAGACTAATTGTACCTAGCAAGATATGTCATCTTGGATTAGCTTTGTTACATAGTCAGAAGACCACAGCTCCAGTTATGCTGGGCAGTCTTATGTAATTACCGTTAGTGCTTCCTTTCACTAAAAGGTCCTGATTTAGGTGATAAATTCTACCCTCTATAGTGGATGGAGGTATAAGGTAAACTCCCAGCCTAGTAGTCTAGACCTTGTATGGCTTCCCTCTTTGCTACCCTGGGAATCCTGGGTACCTGGTGCTACCTTAAAACCTCTGCCCATTCTCCTTCCCAACAGCAAAATCTTCTCCCTCTATGCCTGAAGTCTCCTGCCTCCAACACCAGCCTAAGAGTTCTGGGAGAAGTAAGTTCTCACTGGAGGTGGTCTGTGAAGGCACATGCCAATAGAAGAATGCATGGGATGCTAGGACTAGAAGAGACAATGGCAAAAACAATAACAAAAACTGGAAGGACAAGGAGCTGATTACAGAATCCTAGCTTATCAGGAGACTGAGATCTGAGATCATGTTTGAAGCCTACCCTGGCAGACAAATCTGAGAGACTTATTTCCAAGTAACCAGCAAAATGCTGGAAGTGGAGGTATGGCTCAAGTAGTAAAGTGCCAGCCTAGCCTTGAGTGAAAAAGCCGAGAGCGAGGGAGACAGAGAGAGAGAGAGAATCAAAGACAGCTGTTGAGAGGCCACAGCTGCCTGAGGTGACATGGTGACACTGTTGAAGCATGCGCAGTCTTAAGGGGAGCAGTATCCTGGGTGGACCTGTGAACAGTATTTAAAGTGGAATGGAGCTTGTCTATGACTCATAAATGGTGTAATCTTGAACTAGTTACAAGTTTCTTCTGAAATCTCTCAGGGTGTTGTAAAAATCAGATATGATAAAATGTAATAAGTAACCCTGTGAAGTGAATGAGAACAGGTTCAATAGTTTGAAGTGGCCAGGAACACCTGTAATCCTAGCTTCTCAGGAGGCTGAGATCTGAGGATGTCAGTTTGAAGCCGCCCAGGTAGGAAAATCTGTGAGTCTCTTATCTCCAATTAACTAGCAAAAAGTCAGAAGTAGGGTTGTGTTTCAAGTGATAGAGCACCGGCCTTGAGTGAAAAAAGCCGAGGGTTAGCACCCTGGCCCTCAGCTCAAGCCCTAGTACAGACACAAGCAAAACAAAACAAAAAGTTTAAAATGGAATGAGAGAAAAGAATATTTTAGAGTTTTGATAGTGACTATAAATTGAAGGTAAGGAACTACTGGTGGGGTTGGAGGCATGGCTTTGTTGGTAAAGTGCTAGCCAGTGAGTAAAAGTATCAGGTTCAAATCTCAGTCTTGGACCAAGAAAAAGGAAAAGAAGCTACTGACGAGAGAGGTTAAAGATAAGGGGAAAGGGACTGGGAAGGTGGCTCAGTGGTAGAGCACTTGCCTTGCATGCATGAGGCCCTGGGTTTGATTCCTCAGCACCACATAAGCAGAAAAAAAAAAGC
>NW_012267351.1:3477512-3494718 GCF_000151885.1 Dipodomys ordii
AAAAAGAAAAAAGCCAGAAGTGGCGCTGTGGCTCAAGTGGTAGAGCGCTAGCCTTGAGCTGAAGAGCTGAGTATAAACTTACATATATTCTCTAATAAATCCTAATTTCTTTTTGTTGTTGTTGTTTTGTTCTGGTTTTTGGTGCTACAAATCAAAGTCAGGGTCTTGCACATACAATGGAACCCTAATAATAATGGCAGAACTAGAGGTATAGGGGTATGTGTGTGTGTGTGCTTTATGCACGTGCACGCTGGGCCTGGAATTTGAATTTGGGGCTTGGGCACTGTCCCTGAGCTTTTGTGCTTAAGGTTGGCACTCTACCACTTGAGCCACAGCTCCACTTCTGGCTTTTTGTAGTTAATTGGAGATAAAGAGTTTCATGGACATTCCTGCTCAGGCTGGCTTAAAACCTCGATCCTCAGATCTCAGCCTTCTGAGTAGTTAGGATTACAAGTGTGAGCCACCAGCACCCAGGGATTTTCTTTCTGTTTCTGAAACAAGGTCTTGCTATGTATCACAGGCTGTCCTTGAGTGCACTGTGTAACCCAGATTGGCCTTGGTCTCACCATTCCCCTGTCTTAGCTTCTCAGTTGCTGGGATTACAGAACTGTGCCACCATGCCAAGTTAAGGAGATACAACTTTTAATCTGAGTGAAATAGGAACACCTAAGGTATTATATTCATATACATATATGTGATATATACATATACATATTTGTATGTGCGGATATATGTCTATACATATATCATATGTTGTATATCTCATTCTTTTGATGCTGACAATGGAATTATTCAGAAATTTGCTGATCACTTGATCTTAGGAACTGATTTACTGTAAAAACAAAATTCTAGCCAAATGTGGTACAACATACCTATAATCCCAACTATTCAGGGTCTTGTCACATACTTGTAATCCAAGCTACTCAGGAGACTGAGGTAGAAGATTGAAAGTTCAAGGCCCGTCTAGGCAATTCAGAGTGCAACTGTCTTTAAGAAGTAAAGATAAGGTGTACATCTGTGCCTCACTCTTGTAATCCTAACTACTCAGGAGGCAGAGATCTGAAATTTGAGGTTTAAAGCTAGCCCATGCAGGAAGGACTGTGGAAACTCTTATCTCCAAAAAATCACCAAAAAAAGAGAGCTAGAAGTAGAGTTGTGGCTCAAGTGGTAGAGCACTAATGACTTAAGCAAAAAAGCTCAGGGACAATACCTGGGCCCTGATCAAGCCCCAGAACAGGTACACATATAAAAATAGTAAAAATAAAACTAAGCTAGGTGCAGTGGTTCCTGCCTATAATCCTAGCTAGTGGGTGAGATCAGGGAAATTGCAGTTTTAGGATAACTGGGCAACAAGTTTGAGCAGCCCCCCCCCCCCCCCGCTTCCCCTTCCCCTTCCCCTTCCCTGTTCCGCTCATCTCACAATGTAGCCCAGGCTGGCCGTGACCTTGAGATCTTACCTCAGACTCCCAAGTACTAGTGTTACTATGGCTGGCTGCCACTTTGATTTTTGAAAAAGATTTGTACCAGTTTAACCTGCTACTAGCTATCCTTCTTTTACAACATTTTTTTTCTAGCCTTGGCTGTTGTAATTCTTTTTTACTTTGCTCCCTTGATGGGCAGAAAATAGTCTCTACTTGATGGCTTAATGGCATTTTGGTTTTTTTAATACATCAGTATAGATCAGGTTTGTTGTTAACACCATTAGTGTTTAATGTATATTAGTGTTTCCTGTTGTACTAAACCTCAAACTCTTCTTTTTCAGACCCTATAAGACTTGGATATGTCCTTCATATTTGATTGGATTTACAGTGGTTTCAGCAGTGTGCTACAGTTTTTAGGTAATGTTGGCTCTCTGTATGACTAATTACCCTATTTAATACTATATTTACAAGTATGCTTCTTTGTGTTGAACCACTTCATCTGTGAACCAGTTCTTAAGGAAAAGTGTTTTTAAATCATGTAGTCATATTCAATTACTCATTCTTTTAAGTTACATAATCTTGGCCAACTTAATTTTTTTCACCTTACCCCCAGTTTCCTTATCAGTAAAATGGCAACAGTAATTAGTGTTTCTTCAGATTGTTGTTAATCATATTCCTAAAAAAATATACTGTTTATTAATCAATTTATGTATATAAATGCTTTATTTCTTAGGAATCCAATGTTTTTATTTGGTTGATTTTTGCCAGTACCAGAGCTTGAACTTGGGCCTTTATACTCTTACTTGCTCAGCTTTCTTTTTTTGGGGGGGGTCCGGTCAAGGGGCTTGAACTCTGGGCCTGGGCGCTGTTCCTCAGCTCTTCAGCTCAAGGCTAGCGCTCTACCACTTAAGCCACAGTGCCACTTCCAGCTTTTTTCTTTTTGCTTATGTGGTGCTGAGGAATGGAACCCAGGGCCTCAGGCATGCAAGGCAAGTGCTGTACCACTGAGCCACCTTCCCAGCCCTTGCTCAGCTTTCTTAACAAACAAAAACCTCTTTTAGAACTGAAAATAAGGCCTACAGGCATGGCTCATGTGGTTTATAGCTTTAGCCATGAGCAAGAAAGCTCAGTGGGGCTGGGAATGTGGCTTAGTGGTAGTAGAGTGTTTACCTAGCATGCATGAAGCCCTGGGTTTGATTCTTCAGTACCACATAAGGAGAAAAAGCTAGACGTGGCACTGTGACTCAAGTGGTAGAGTGCTGGCCTTGAGCAAAAAAAGGTCAGGGACAGTGCCTAGGCCCTGAGTTTAAGCCCCAGGACTGGCAAAAAGAAAGAAAGAGAAAGAGAGAGGGGGGGAGGGAGAAGAAAGCTCAGTGAGAGTAGGAAACTTTAAGTCTTAATACCAGCATACAACATACACACACACAAACTGAAAATAACTTAGATTTTTTTTTTTAATTGAAAATGTTAGGAACCTAGACTTATTGGATAATCTGTTTTATAACACTTTAACCAATCATAGTTCTTACTCTGCAGGGTTATATAAGAAAACTGGTAAACTGGTATTTCTTGGACTGGACAATGCAGGAAAAACAACACTGCTGCACATGCTAAAAGATGACAGACTTGGCCAGCATGTGCCAACATTGCATCCCAGTAAGTATATTAATCTAGGACACATGTTTCCGTAAAATGACGCTGAGTCAGACACCAACCAAACACTTTTATGTTTTTGGGGAGGAGTGAGGAAAATGAAGATGGATAAATTATGAGGTAGGTAAATTATGAGGTTGTTTGACCTGTCCCTAGAATAGTACTAACATACTAAAATAGTGACCTCTACTTGCTTGGATTTTTCACTTGTTGCTAGTATTCTGCACTTGAGCCCTACTTTTCACTGGTGATTTTGGAGATGGAGTCTAGCAAAACTCTTTTGTCCAGGTTGCCAATAAACCATAGTCCTCCAGATAATCAGCTGCCTGAATAGCTAGAAGTACAAGCATGAACAATGGGGCAAAATAGTACTGGGGTTTGAATTAAGGGCCTCTACATTTGCCCCACACCCCTAAGCCCCCTTTTTTTCCCTTTTAGATAGGGTCTCATGCCTTTTTTTTTTTTTTTTTGTCTCTGTCTCCCAAGGAGCTGGGATTATAGATATAAACCACCATACCCAGCAAGAACAATACGATTGCCAGATACCAGTGGTGCAGGCCTGTAATCCTAGCTGCTTAACAGCCTGGGACCTGGGGGAGATCAAGGTTGGAAGACAGCCCAGACAGAAAAGTCTGAGACTATCTCCAGTTAACCAGCGAAATGCCAGACTAGAAGTGTGGCTCAAGTGGTAGAATACCAGCTGTGATTGGGGAAATAAAAAGCCAGAAAAACTTGAGTTCAATCCCAGGAGTGGCATAAACAAACAATACTATTAAAGAAAAATGATCATAGTAAAATTGAGTATATAAAATTGTCTACAAAAATAGCAGAATTGGAAGAGACTACAGAGTAATCTTTTTTATTATTATTTTTTTTTTAATTTTTTTTTCTTATGTGGTGCTGAGGAATCGAACCCAGGGCCTCAGGCATGCAAGGCAAGCGCTCTACCACTGAGCCACCTTCCCAAGCCCCCCTTTTTTTTTGCCAGTCCTGAGGCGTAAACTCAGGACCTGGGCACTGTCCCGGAACTTCTTTTGTGCAAGGCTAGCACTCTACCACTTGAGCCACACAGCACCATTTCTGGCCTTTTCTGTTTATGTGATACTGAAGAATCGAACCCAGGGCTTTATGCATGCTAGGCAAACACTCTACCACTAAGCCACATTCCCAGCCCTACAGAGTAATCTTGTGTTAGGTATAAGGTATAAGTCATTTGTTTACTTTTTTTTTTTTTTTTTGCTAGTCCTGAGGCTTGAACTCAGGGCCTGGGTGCTGTCCCATTGAGCTTTTTGCTAGTGCTCTACCACTTTGAGCCACGGTTCTACTTCTGGTTTTCTGGTGGTTAGTTGGAGATAAGAGTCTGAGGGACTTTTTTGCCCAGACTGGCTTTGAACTGCGATCCTCAGATCTCAGCCTCCTGAATAGCTGGGATTACAGGTGTAAGCCACCAGTGCCTGGCATCCTCGACTTTTATTTTGGACAGTGCTCCTTATCTAGTCTAACTTTGAACTCTTGCCTCCGCTTCCTGAGTCCTGGCTTACAGCCTGTGCCACCATACCTAGGGGGAGGGGACATGTCAACAAAATATTCCTTTATTAGTTTATAAATGTTTGGTTTGACCTTGCTTGCAATTAAAGTAATCCAACATTAAATTGATTTCTGCTTTGGCTTTTGTGTGTTTTTTGAGGCAGAGTGCTGCTTTGTAGTTGGGGCTGCCCTCACCTCAAAAGTGCTGAAAATTTCTAATTTTCATGTTATATAAGCATTTTTGTATTTTTGTTTAGCTTCAGAAGAACTAACTATTGCTGGTATGACTTTTACAACGTTTGATCTGGGTGGCCATGTTCAAGGTAAGAATCTATTCCTCTGTATTCTCTCTTTTTATTTTAACTTACTACAGGTATAGCCATTGTGTTTCAGTACAGGAAAGTTTAGTGATTACTATCCCAGATAAATGCTTTAAAAGCAAAGGGTAGGATTAGGGGTATGGTTTGAATGGTAGAGCTTTTGCTTTATAAGCATAAGGCCTTAAGTTTAAACCCCCCAATACTTCCAAAAAGAAAAAAAAATTCTAGAATGACTATCATGATAAACAATTGCTGAATTGCTTATCGTGATAAAGTAGATGGGCTTTTACTCACTTCTACTTGAATCTACCTAGTTCTAAATTTTTATTTTTCAGAGGAACCACCATTCTGATTTCCATAGTTGTTGCACTAATTTACATTCCTACCAACACTGTACAAGGGCTCATTTTCCCCCATATTCCAGTGGTGTTTGTTGTTTGTTTTCTTGATGATTTCCATTCTGATTGGTTTTCTTTTCCTTTATAGCTAAGGATTTTGAACATTTTTTCATGAATGTGGTAGCCATTTGTATTTCTTCTTCTGAGAACTGTCTCATTCATTCTCCATTAATTAGTCATGTTATTCTTTTCCTATTTACTTCTAGATATTAATCCTTTACCCATTGAATAGCTGGCAAAGATTTTGTCCCATTCTGTGAGTTTTCTCTTGGTTCTGAGAGTTATTTCTTCCACTGTACAGGAACTTTTATTGATTGAGTTTCATTTGTCCATTCTTGCTTTATTTTCTGAACAATTGGAGTCCTATTCAGAAAAGGATTCCTTGTGCCTGTAACTTTTCCAGGGTTTTCCCATATTAGATTTAAATTTTAAGTCTTTGAGTTCTTTGATCCATTTGGAGGTGAAGAGTATGTTGGTACTGGTGCTTGAACTCAGGGTCTCATGCTCTCTTGCTTTTTTTGCTCAAGGCTGGTTCTCTACCACTTGAGCCACACCTCTACTTCTGGCTTTATTTTCTGGCTAATTGATGAGTCTTATGGATTTTTCTGCTTGGTCTGGCTTTAAACCTGGATCCTCAGATCTTTACCTCCTGAGTGGGATTATAGGCTACTAGCATCCACCTTGCAGTTGAGTTTTGTTCACAGTCAGAGATAGGAGCCTAATTTCAGTCTCCTACAGGTAGATAACTGGTTTCCTCAGCACCATTTGCTGAACAGACTTCTTTCTCCAGTATTTGCTTTTAGCTCCTTTGCCAAAAATTAGATGGCAGTGGCAGTGTAACTTTATTTTGGGGTCTTCTGTTCCATTGGTTTGTGGTGTGTGTGTGTACCAATATCATGTTTTGTTACTATGGCTCTGTAGTATAATTTAAAGGCCAATATGGTGATACCCTCCTAGATGCACCGTTTGCTCAAGATTACTTTTGTCATATAGGGGCTTTTATACTTCCATGTGAATTTATTTCTGCAAAGAATGACATTAAGATTTTGATGGGCATTGAATATGTAAATTGATTTTTATACTACAAATCTATGACCATGGAAGTTCTTTCTATCTTCTAATTTTTTTTTCTTCAAAATTCTATAGGTTTCAATGTAGAGCTCTTACCCCTCCTTGATTACTTTTTTTTAGGTATTTTTTTTCCAAGACTGTTGTGATAGAATTTTTTTTGGCAGTACAAATTTGTTACTGGAAAAAATTGATAGACTAGAATGTCAGAAACCAATACTGCCCATTATGTATGCTTTGTCCTGCTTATATTATATAATTTCCTACAGAAAGATGAGATTTCTATAGTGGCAATCTAAAGAACTTACTGAGCATCATTGTCTAATGGTAGAAGATATTAACTCTACTTCTGGTAGGCAAATTAGAGAGTGAAGTATTTTGCCCACAGTCAAGCAAAGTCTGAAATTTCAGTTTTGGTGGGAAGCACCACCAGCTGAAACGTCAACTTGAGCATATAGTAAGCGGCAGCCAGGAGGCGCCTGCTCTGTGTTCTGTGATCACACCATCTGCTAGGTCTCATCAGCAAGTAAATTCTAACTCTTGATTGTTTTGTTGTTAGCCCGAAGAGTATGGAAAAACTACCTTCCGGCTATCAATGGCATTGTATTCCTGGTGGATTGTGCAGATCATGAAAGACTGTTGGAATCAAAAGAAGAACTTGATGTAAGTTGAATAATTAAAACTACTTGTGGTGAAGTCACTCCTATCAGCCTGAATAGGTTGGAGTTGAAGGTATCAAAGTACAACTTTTCTGCAATCTGTGGTGACACTCTTGGCAATTTATTGAGCTTGTGAATAGCAGTGGATTAACTCAATGATTACCACAAAAGTGGAGGGGAATAATGTGGAGTAATAGTAGCTATGAGGAAGTACTAACACATGTACTTTCTGAAAACCTCAGGACACTAGATTGTACTCTTCCAGGTTGATCATGAGTCCCTGCTTCCTAGGATGCCATTTCTTTACCAGTTAGTCAGTAGCCAGCATTTGAATAATATGCCATCATTGTCTCTACTTCTAGAAGAAGGCAGGTGCACGTTTAGCTCCCTCTTCTCCCTCTCTCAGGTCAAGAGCAGTTAACAAGGCAGAACTAGATCTAAGTCCAGAGAGTAGCAAATATGGAATTGGACTGAAGGTTGCAGGTGAATGAATACTTGTTCGTATGGAAATGTCCAAAGTAGAAAAGTTCCTGATTTTTTCCTTTGTGCCAGGCATTATTCATAGTATTTTGTGATTTAACTCTCAGCTCCAATAAGGTTGGTTCTGCTCTTTCCCTGCTCTCTCTAAGTTTTTGTGGAATTAACTTGCCCAAGATCACAACTCAGAAGCAGCAGAACCAGAAGTGAAATCAGGTCTGTCCACCTCCAAGGCAGCCACTCTACTTACCCATATACATACAGGCAATGTGAACTTTTTCTGAAAGAGCCTTAGGGAGACCAAAGAATTGAGTTTATGGCTTCATTTTACTCACTTTAAAATGTGGGAGCTAGGTGCCAGTGGCTCACACCTGTAATCCTCACTACTCAGGAGGCTGAGATCTGAGCAGTTTGAAGCCAGCTCAGGCAGGAAAATCTGTGAGACTCTTATCTTATCACAAAAAGCCAGAAGTGGAGCTATGGCTCAGAGTACCAGCCTTGAGCATATAATCTCAGGGACAGAGCCCAGGCCCAGAGTTCAAGCCCCAGAACCAGCAAAAAGAAAAGAAAACAAAAACCAAGATGTGGAGAAGTTAGTGAGCAAGTGGGCATATTACAACATGGTAGAATAAGTCCTGTTTTGTCAGAGTAAGCTTTTGTGTGGTCTCAAACCAACTTGTTTCTTTGTTGTTTTTCAGTCACTAATGACAGATGAAACAATTGCTAATGTGCCTATACTCATTCTTGGGAACAAGATTGACAGACCTGAAGCCATCAGTGAAGAGAGGTTACGAGAGATGTTCGGTCTCTATGGTCAGACAACAGGAAAGGTAAAAAAGACAGTTGTAGATATTTATTCCTGTAGGATAAACATGTCCTTAAGATAGTTTGCCAACAAATTCTGTGTGTGTCTGTCTGTCTCAGTGTGTCAGTTATGGGGCCTGAACTCTGGGCGCTGTCCCTCAGCTCTTCAGCTCAAGGCTAGTGCTCTACCACTTGAGCCACAGCGTCACTTCGGGCTTTTTTCTTTTAGCTTATGTGGTGCTGAGGAATGGAACCCAGGGTCTCTGGCATGCAAGGCATGCGCTCTACCACTGAGCCACCTTCCCAGCCCCCACAGCGCCACTTTTGGCTTTTTCTGTTTATGTGGTGCTGAGGAATTGAACCCAGGGCCTCATGCATGTTAGACAAGCACTCTACCACTGAGCTACCTTCCCCCCCCAACAAATTCATTTCTTAAGAAAACAATTTTTTAACACTTTTTTTGTACATTTTTATTGTAAAAATACTCTACAGATCTTTTTTTTTTTTGCCAGTCCTGGGGTAGAACTGGGTACTGTCCCTGAGCTTTTGCTCAAGGCTAGTGCTCTACCACTTGAGCCACAGCATCACATTTGGCTTTTTCTGTGTATGTGGCACAGAGGAATCAAACCCAGGGCTTCATGCATGCTAGGCAAGTACTCTACCACTAAGCCACATTCCAATTCAGTTCCTATTCAGTTCTTTTTTAATGTCTTCATTTCTATCTAGTAATGAAGAATGAGACCCAAAAAGTGTTGGACTCAGTTCTTCCTAAGGTTTGTGCTTATGGGAAACTTTTAATTATCATATCTTTTCAGAATTAGCCACTAGGGCTAGGGATATTGTTCAGTAGAAGCAGCCCTGGGTTCAATTCCCAATACCATCTAAAAACAAAACAAATATCCATCAAATAATATATTTAAATATTTAGGCATACCAATAGTATGTTCAATATTCTGAGTTTCACCAGAGGTAAGTAAGACATAAACTTGGACATAGGAGTGTTTTAGGGTTTCTGAAAGTATACCTTAGAATAATCTTTAAGGTACTATTTGAGGTGTTCTTTATAGCCCAGGTTGACATGGAACTTAGAACTCTTTGCCTCAGACTTCACTAGCTCGCATTATTTTTGTATTCATTTATGATGGATCCATTAAGAAGTCAGGGAAAGATAAGTCTAGAAAAATCTCAGATAGGTTTAAATGGAAGAATAGCTGATGGTGATGGCTTAAGCCTGTTATCCCACTATGTTGGAACCCTAAAAGGATTACAGTTCAGGCCAGCCTGGGAAGTAAGTACAAGATCCTATTTGAAAAATAAAGCAAAAATGGCTGGCATTGTAGCTCAATTGGTAGAGCACCTGCACAGCAACATAAGGCCCTGAGTTCAAATCCTAGTACTGCCAGAAATAATTACTAATCATGGAAGAACTTTATAGAATTTCCTTGGTTTACATACATACTTTCAGGGTAGAGCACTACTAAAGCATGTGAGTATTATTATGTTAGGTAACATTGATCTGGAAGATATTAATCTCTGCCTTGTGTGGGAGGGGGTTAGGGATTCAACGCAAGACCTTGTGCATGCTAATTTTTCTTACTCAAATGTCATAACAAGATTGGCCCTCCAAGGATTTTTTTGGCAGCATTAGAGTTGGAACTCAAGGCCTTGTTCTTGCTAGGCAAGTGCTCTACCAGTTGCTCTATCCCTAGCCCCTTTGCTGTTGTTATTTTTCAGATAGTCTTCTTTTTGCCAGTCCTAGGGCTTGAACTCGGGGCCTGGGCACTGTCCCTGAGCTGCTTTTGCTCAAAGCTAGCACTCAGCCATTTGAGTCACAGCTCCACTTCCGGCTTTTTCTGCTTATGTGTTACTGAGGATTGAACCTAGAGCTTTATGCATGCTAGGCAAGCACTCTACCACTAAGCCACATTCCCATCTTTTTTTCTTTTTAACTGGTCCTAGGTTTGAACTCAAGGCCTGGGCACTGTCCCTGAGCCTCTTTGTGCTCAAGGCTAGTGTTCTACTTGAGCCATAGCACCATTTACCATTTCCAGTTTTCTGGTGGTTAGTTGGAGATAACAGTCCCATGGACTTTCCTGTCCTGGATGGTGATCCTCAGATCTCAGCTTCCTGAGTAGCTAGGCGTGAGCCACTGGCACCTGGCTCAGAGTTTTGGTTTTTATTGTTTTGTTTTTGGCTTGGGTCCAGCATTGGATTGCAGTCCTCCTAATCCTGGCTGGTTGGGTTTATGGCTGTGTGCCTCCATGTCCTTGTCTATTTAATGTCAGCTCCACTTTTTTAAAATGCTTTTTTCCATCTTAAACCTAACTCAGTGTTTGTCTTTAATATCAGTGAAGTCAATTTGGATTTTATCTTCTTGAGTTTGTTTTGGTTTTGTACTGGTATGAGGGCTTGAACTCAGGGTTTTTTTTTTTTTTGCTTTCATTCCGCTTTGCTTGCTCAAGGGTCATGCTCTATCACTTGAGCCATGTTTCTAATTCAGCATTTTGCTGGTTAGTTGGAGATAGAATCACAGACTTTTCCACCCAGGTTGGCTTCCCGGTTGATCTTCCAGGTCCCAGTCTCTTGAGTAGCTAAGATTATAAGCATTCAGCCATAGCTTCTAAAGCAGAACCCAGAGCCTGCTGGTGAGAGCAGCTTTTATTCCACCAAACTTCACCGTCACGTGGCTCTTCCCTTGCAGGGCAGTGTGTCGCTGAAAGAGCTGAACGCCCGACCTCTGGAAGTTTTCATGTGCAGCGTGCTGAAGAGGCAAGGGTACGGCGAAGGCTTCCGCTGGATGGCGCAGTACATCGATTAGCCCCGGGGGTGACGGTACGGGTTCCAGGCGGGGTCTCCGGGTCAAGGTCTTCTCAGAGATTCGATCGCCCAACACTTGTAACTTGAATTCAATAGACTTTTGTTGGTTTCAAATAGATTTTTTTAAAGATATATTAATATATCAACTTAATTTGAGTGAGAATTGAAAACTGATTCACGTAAGTTTGAATACCACATTATTAGCTTTCAAATTCCTTCATAGTTTTTACAGTTTCTAGTCTGACCTTCTCCCCAGCACCATTTGTAAAGAGCAGCTTTCCAACAGTACATTTGAAGCACTTTTTAAAGATGTGAACCTACAAACATAAACCATATGTAAAGCTCATCATGTTAAATTTTTTTTATGTACTCTTTTGGAAATAGTTTTTAAATACTAGATTCTCTGTCCACCCATTAAGTATGCAGTTAATAATTGGCTTATCAGTGATTGCATGATGCCTTACAGTCCTCAAGAATACTTTTTCTTATGCAAACGTCATGCAATAAAACAAACTCTAATGTTTAGCATCCTTGTTGGGCAAATGTTTCATTTGAGTGTGTCTTATCTAGGTAGTATACTATGAAAACTCAAGTACTTAATAGTATACTTGTGAGAGGGATGTTGGGAAAATAGATCCCTTTGAATTTAGAATAATGTTTCAGACCCGAGGGCTTTGGTAATTGGTTGTACCAGATACCACATTTCTCCCTGAATCGTGTATTTTTATCAGGATGCTGCCATTGTCAGTGCTCTTTTCTATAGAAAAGCACATCTGTAGTACACAGGCTGAGTATCTTTGGAAGGCCCTGAAGTCCCATCCCAGTTCTAGTGTTCTTGGTGTCCAGTTTGGCAATCTGTGCTTCACCAGAGGTAGTGACAGGCACCAATCTCCCAATGTTCACAGGCACGTTTCAGGCTTCACACATCATCCTGGTATGGCGGTACACACCAGGCCAACACAGGCAGCATTGTGTGTGGTCATGTTGTGAAGATTGCAGGTCTAAGGAGAGGGGAGCAGTTTGTTCTTGGAGGAATTTGCTCCTGTCTTAGTTCTTTTTCATTTTTTGTTTTACTTCTTTGTAGGAAGAAAATGAAAGCTTATTTCTCATTTTCTTTTTTTTTTTCCTTAATTATTGTCAGCTCTTTATAATAGGAAGAATTTTGGTTTTGGATGATAATATTGTGATGGTGTCTCCAAGCCTCACTGCTGGGCAGATAGCCTAAGAAAATTGTAGTTTTTTGGAAAGCATTACAATTTCCTAAAGGATTGACTTTTTTATTTATTTTATGGTACTGAGGTGGGTTTGTTTTGTTTTGTTTTGTTTTTTGGTGCCAGTATCAAGGCTTGAACTCAGGACTCATGTGTTCTCATTAGGCTGGAGTTCTACCACTTGAGCCACACCTTCAGTCCAGCATTTTCCAGCATTAGTTTAAGATGGACTCTCACAGACTTTTCTCCCTCAGCTGGCTTCAAATCAGGATCCACAGGACTCAGCTTCCTGATAGCTAAGATTATAGGCGTCAGCCACCTGCACCCAGTGGTACTGGGGTTTGAACTCAGGATCTGCACACTTGCTAGGCAGGTTCTCTACCATTTGAGCCATGCCTCTACCCCAAGAAGTTATGTTCTTATTTTTCATTATTCTGAATTTCCCATCATAGATAAAATGAAACAAAAGGTAAGTGCCAAAAACTGTATTTGGGATTTCTCTTTATAAACCAAGTCTTTCTAGTATTCTCAGCCAATTCCACTGAGACAAGATTATTCCAGCAATATCAAAGTTAGTGCTTTCTCCAGCCTGTGATAAGTTGGAGACAGTATGGGCCTTCCATTATCAGTAATATAACCTAGGAAGCAGCAACAGTTTGAGAAATGTGACTAAATAGAATTCATACTTACCCAAGCTGACCAGGTCATTTCTCAGTAGTGGATTTTAGTAGTTTAGTAATTTCAGCTTCTTTCCTGCCAACAAACATCAGAGAACTGAAGGAAAAGCAGAAAATGACGTGTCAGCCTATGGGTTTGTCTGTCAGCTAGCCAGCTAAACTTCTGAAGTTTTGAGTTACCAGAACTAGGAAATAACTGCCTCTTGTTTGTGGGGATCTGTCTTCAGTGCCTTCAGGGACATGCCTTTCTTCCATATTTCCTAGAGGAGCTCTGGTGATAATCTTAATTATTTGTGTCATCAAGTGCTAGCAAGGAAAAAGCTTTCTGAGTTCTCTAGAGGAAAAAATACTCGCTGGCATAAAACAGCTTGCTCCAGAATCTTCTTCCTAGCTCTGACAGTGGGATCAAAGAAACAAAGTTGCTCTATGGACCACAGTTAAAGGTGGATATTTTCCCTCAAGAATGTTGAGGTTCTTAGGGGCTGAGGCTCTGGAAATGCAGCTGAACTTAGCAAGTTTCCTCTCAGCTCACAGGAAGGGAAAGTTCCAAGCCAGAGCACCTAAAATCCAGCCATGAGAAACCTCCAAAGGGCAGGCCGCCCGGGGCCACAGCTCATGGAGAAGACGACTCAGCAAGTCCTCTATGAGAGTGGGCCCTCTGAGCATTTCCCAGGTAACTGGGGACACAGGTGAAGCTTGTGCCTTGCACTGGAGGGTAGTTAGTTAACAGTTATATACAAGGTTATTGGCTGGAATCCACACAAGGCAAGCACTGTAAAAAGGATTTGTTGTTGTGTTGTTTTTTTTTTTTTTGGTCGGTCATGGGGCTTGAACTCGGTCTGAGCACTGTCCCTCAGCTCTTCAGCTCAAGGCTAACACTGCCACTTGAGCCACAGTGCCACTTCTTGTTTTCTGGTGGTTAATTGGAGATAAGGATCTCATGGACTTTCCTGCCCGGGCTGGCTTTAAACCGTGTTCCTCAGATCTCACCCTCCTGAGTAGCTAGGATTACAGGCATGAGCCACTGGTGCCTGGCTCAAGAAGAGGTTTGTAAGTGAAATTCCAGTCTAGAAAGAGAAGACCTCAGTCCTTTTTTTTCCCCCTAGTCCTGGAGCTTGAACTCTGGGTGTGGGTGCTGTCCCTGAGCTTTTGTGTTCAAGGCTAGTGCTCTACCATTTGAGCCACTACTCTATTTCTGGATTTCTTGTAGTTTAGTTGGAAATAACAGTTAACAGACTTTCCTGCCTGGACTGGCTTCAAATCATGCTCCTCAGTTCTCAGCCCCTGAGTAGCTGGGATTACAGGTATGAACCACTAGCACCTGTCTCTTTTTTGCTTTTTTTTTTTTTTTTTTGGGTCCAGTTGTGGGGCCTGAACTTTGGGCCTGGGCACTGTCCCTCAGCTCTTCAGCTCAAGGCTAGCGCTCTACCACTTGAGCCACAGCGCCACTTCCAGCTTTTTTCTTTTTGCTTATGTGGTGCTGAGGAATCGAACCCAGGGCCTCATGCATTGCAAGGCAAGCACTCTACCACTGAGCCATCTTCCCAGCCCCCCTCTTTTGTATTTTTAAAGGGATTCTTACTTCACATCTGAAATGCTGCTAGTTATACTTTGATCTAACTGGTTTTGAGATTCTAGGTTCTCACAGTGGATCTTTTAGGACAGACTTATAGCATCTTTGAATTGGTGAATAGTTCCTAAAGACATGACAAAAAGTAGTCCTCACTTTTGGCTTACTTGAGCCCATATCTTTGTGTGAGTGCCAAAAATGTTATGAATTCAGATACTGCCTACATAGAGCTAAATTTTAGTTTTATATGCTTAACTCCATATACAAATTTACTGTGGTTTACAACATAGAAGCAGATATTATTTCTTTTCTGTAGCTCTCAACTGGCTCCATTTTCTGTAGTGCTTTCTAGACTATTGCTACTTTAAAGTCATTAAACGAGCTAGCGGTGATGCTAGTGTTTCTTACCTTCTGGGATTAAAAAGGATTTCATTAACCACATCCAAACCCTTCCATGGGCTCAGTGGTACACTGCTTACCTAACATGCACGAGACCCTGGGTTAGATCTGCAGCAACACACGCTCCTCATCATACTTTCCATCATTAATGACAATATACTTCTATAATTTCAGGGTGAAAGGTTTACATTTTCTGAAGCTATTTGGTGATTATTTGGTATTGTGATATCTAGGTCTTGTTAGCCCCTTTACTTACATGACAAGTTCACAAGAGTTTATTGCCAAGTAGAATTTGACCAGAGTACACTGAGAACGGTAGCTCTTGTTCTGGTGGTTCACGCCTGCAATCCCAGCAACTCAGGGAAAGTGGAGGTAGAAGACTGAGAATTTATTCGAGGCTAGACTGGGCTTCATAGTGAGAACTGGTCTCCAAATAATAATAATAATAGCTCTGAAAATTTCCTGTGTATTTACTTGAGAATGTATTTGTTTGGTCATTTTAGATATATGTAAAAACTCAGTGATGCTTCAGAAAATCTTCATGAAAGCATGAAAAAAATAGCAAACATATAGTCTTTAATTCAAAATTACTAGGAAACAAAGGATAGCCTATATGAATATAAAAGCAGGTTTTGCTATAAATACAAGAGTTCAGAGAAACAGTATGTCTCAGTTGAGGACTACATGCTCTTGCTGTTGCTTCTCTAATTGCATTGTTCCTTTGGATTTAACTTAGTGCTTTATAACTTAAAAAAAAAAAGGACAATTTCTTGAACCATGTGACTGTGTGACTGGGATTTTGTTAAAGCCATGTTCCCAATGATGAACATCACCCAGGGCTCCTCTTCACACATCTGCACCCCATGCCTGGATTTCAAAGATTCCTCCTTTTATAGAGAACCTACAGAGGTCCATGGAAGACACAGTTTTGTACCCACTGACTTTCATTCTTGTAACTGAGTGAAGTAGCCAGTATACACCTTGCACAGACTAACTGTTCAATACTCTGACAGAAGTTTAAAACAGAACCAGGACTGGGAATGTGGCTTAGTGGTAGAGTGAAGCCCTGGGTTCAATTCCTCAGTACCACATAAACAGAAAAGGCCAGAAGTGGCACTGTGGCTCAAGTGGTAGAGTGCTAGCCTTGAGCACAGAGAGGCTCAGAGACAGTGCCCAGGCCCTGAGTTCAAGCCCCAGGACTGGCAAAAAATAAATAAATAAAATAAAACAGAACCAAAAGTACTTCAAGTCAGGTTATCCAAAACCAGCTTCATTTTACCTGTGCCCCTACCTTCAATAGAGCAGAAATGGGAAGTGATTTCATGCAGAATTAGTTTTCAGAAAGAATACACTGGAGCGCCTGAATTCCCCAGCATGGATTTAAAATGGATTTTAGTTAAGACTTTTTTTTTTTTTTTTTGCCAATGCTGGGATTTGAACTCGGGTCCTCACACTTGCTAGGCTGGTGCTCTTTCTGCTGAGCCACACATCTAGCCCTCATTTTAAATATTTTGAAGTAGAAGATGGTGCTGAGTGTCTAGTTTTTGACACTGTCTTCTAGCTGCATGTCTCTGTCTGAGCCCTGTGGCCCTGCACGGTCAGTTGCCACTAAGGAAGGAGCGCTCAGGGCCAATGCAGCCCAGGTACTGGAAAATGGCCTGAGGATTTGCCTGGATGCAGAGTATGTTGAAGTGGTAAGTTGCTGATAAATTATTCAACACTAACCCTGTTTGCACTTCCATACACCCTTACTTACCATAGGACCGTAGTGTGAATTTTAATTGTTTTTACAGTGTAGACAAGATTGTTAAGCGTAATTTATAAACTGTTTACTTTTGTGTATTTTTACAAAGAACAGCTATAATAATAGATGGTTAAATGTTTTGGAATTGTGCTTGTATGTTGTTTTGTTTACATTCTATCATCTTTTCACTCCCTATGAATTTGAGTGTCAGGATTAGAAAAATAAAATGCTAATCTGGTCTTTGAAGAACTCTAGTGTCCCATTCCATTTTTTTTGCTGAGGTGTTTGGTTTGGTTTGGTTTTAGTGCTGAGTACGGAACCAGGATCAAGTGCTCTACCACTGGGCTGCACGATACCCCCATCCTCTAGCTCCAATTCTGTTTTTATTACCCAAGTGTAATTTTTTTTTTGTTTTGTTTTCTTTTTTGTCCCGTTGTGGGGCCTGAACTCTGGGCCTGGGC
>NW_012267351.1:3494998-3495776 GCF_000151885.1 Dipodomys ordii
TCTTGCACAGCTGGGCACTAGTGGCTCACACCTGTAATCCGTGCTGCTTCAGAAGGCTGAGATCCTGAGGATTGCTGGTCCAAGCCAACAGGGACAGGAAAGTCTGTGCGATTACTCTTCATCTGTAACCATCCAAAAGTCAGAGCTGTGGCTCAAAATGGTAGAGCTCTAGCCTTGAGCAAAACAGCATAGGGACAGCACCCAGGCCCTGAGTTCAAGCCCACAATCAACAACAACAACATGGATCTTGAAAACTATAAGGATAGGAAAGCTTTCCTTCGTACAGGATTCTTATCTCTCTTGTAAGATAGAAACAACTTAGGGACAAACTGAGAGGACTCGGATGGAACATCAAAAGGCAAAAGATTTCGCTTTTTTGTTTTTCTCCCTTTTTGTGCTGGTACAGGGGCTTGAACTTGGGGCCTGAGAGCTGACTGCTCTTTTGCTCAAGGCTAGTGCTCTTCCATTTGTGCCCTAGCTCCATTTCTGGCTTTTGTGTGTGTGTGTGGTTAACTAGAGCTAAAAGTCTCTTGGAATTGTCTTGCCCAGGCTGGCTTTGAAAGAAGATCTTCAGACCTCAGTCTCCTGAGTAACTAAGATTACAGGCATGAGCCTAGAAGTTTAAAAGTTTTATCTGCATCACACCCACAAATCTCCTGATGGCAGGGGGTTGGGGGGGAGGGAGTGGTGGGAGGTGGGGTGAATTCTTTCCAGAGACTGAATAGGTAGATGGGGGGTGAAAGTAGGGGCAGGAATCTGAATCCTTATCAGATTTTTT
>NW_012267351.1:3496931-3552154 GCF_000151885.1 Dipodomys ordii
TCCGGGGCTGGGAAGGTGGCTCAGTGGTAAAGTGCTTGCCTTGCTTGCTTGAGGCCCTGGGTTCGATTCCTCAGCACCCATAAGCAAAAAAAAAAAAAAAAAGCTGGAAGTGGCGCTGTGGTGCTGTGGCTCAAGTGGTAGAGCGCTAGTCTTGAGCTGAGGGGCAGCGCTCAGGCTCAGAGTTCAACACGCACACACACACACACACACACACACACACACACACTTCGTATGGAGAATAACAGATTAAGTTGCTAATATTAAAAAGTTGTGGTTTCTTTGTTGTTGGTCATGGGATTTGAACTCAGAGCCTGGGCACTGTTCCTGCGCTTTTCTGCTCCCTACCACTTTGAGCCATAGTTCCACTTCTGTTTTTCTGGTGGCTAATTGGAGGTAAGAGTCTCATGGCCTTTCCTGCCTTGGCTGGTTTCAAACCATGATCCTCAGATCTCAGCTTCCTGAAGTCCTGTGAGCCACCCATACCTAGCTACAATTGTGTTTTTCTTGACTGGTTATCTTATAGGGGCTTGGACTAATAGGTAATAATTTTCCTCTAATTCCAGAACTTTGTTGTCCAAAATGAAGTGCCAAAAAAAAGGTACTAAAGGACGGAGAGAAATACTGTAGCTCTATTTTGTCTGGAAATAGCAATAGCTCAGAAACCTAAGAGGATGTATACATTACTAGGTACTAGTGCCATTTTTTAGTTTCTCCTGACTCCTTCCCACCTTCAAATCAGGACCTGGGAGCCATCCTGAGCTTTTGCTCTAGCCTCTCTACTACTTTGAGCCACAGCGCCACCTCTGGCTTTTTTCTGAGTAGTTCATTGGAGGTTAGAGTCAGCCTTTCCTGCCGCCTCTGGCTTCAAACTACTATCCTCAGATCTCAGCCTCCTGAGGAGTTAGGATTACAGGTGTGAGCTACCAACACCTGACTTCTCTTGAACTTTGGTTTTTTTGTTTGTTGTTGAGACAGGCTCTTGCTATGTGGCCCAGACTGGTCTGAAACTTCTAGGCTCAAATGATTCTATACCTCACCCTCCTGATTAGCTCCTAAATGAGGCTGCTTTCCTTCCCTACTGCCGACAGCAGGAACACAAAGCTATTTGGAAAGGTCTCTGAGGTTTCTTCTCCCTAGCTTGTGTTTGGGGACAGACTCAGGCTTGTCAAGTCCTCTGTCAGCCAAATGTCCATGGACCCCTTCTTGATCTTTGTCCTTGGAGAAGCAATGCCTTCACCTTTCCTATTAACAGGTGATTCTGACAGCGCAGGGCTGGGCAAACTGGGGGGGAGAAGGGGAGGCATTATTCATTACCAAGGATTCTCTTTTTCTTTATGTCACTAAATACCTTAAGTAAGGGCTGGGCACCAGTGGCCTATGACTGTAATCCTAGCTATTCAGGAGGCTGAGATCTAAGGTTTGAGGTTTGAAGCCAGTCCAAGCAGGAAAGTCTTTGAGACTCTTATTATCGAATTAACTACCTCAAATCTGGCAGTGGAGCTGTGGCTCAAGCGGTAGAGCTCTAGCCTTGAGCAAAAAAAGCTCAAGGACAGTGTCCAGCTCCTTTTCCCATTTAAAAAAAAAAGGAATTTGAAGAATATACGAAAAAATGGAAAAGATCTTCCATACTCATCAATTGTCAGAATACATGAAAATGGCCAGGCTATTGAATGCAATCTACAGATTCAAAACAATGCCCATCAAAACCTCAATGTTATTCATTGCAGGAATAAAATTGAAAAAAAAATCACTCCAAAAATTCATATGGAAGCATAAAAAGTCTGACATAGCACAAATAATTCTGAAAAAAAAAAAAAGAACAATGTGGGAGGTATTATAATACCAGACTTAAAACTAAGCCACGGAGCGATACTAACAAAAACAAGGCACTAGGTGGCTCATGCCTGTAATCATAGCTGCTCAGGAGGTTAAGATCTAAGGTATGAGGTTTGAAGCCAGGCAGAAAAATCCATGAGACTTCTGTCTCTAATTAACTACCCTAAAAGAGCTGGAATTAGGGCTGTGGGTCAAGTGGTAGAGTGTTAGCCTGGAGTACAAAAAGCTCAGTGACAGTGCCCAGGCCCCTGAGTTCAAGCCCTAGGATTGTCATGCACGCGCACATGCACACACAATGGTACTGGCACAAAAGGATTCATTAATAGCTCAATGAACATGCGTAGAAGACCCAGAAATAAAACCACACTGCCACAGCTATCTGATTTTTTTTCTCCTTTTTTCTTTTTTTTTCTTCCTTCTTCCTTTTTTGTTTTTTTGGCCAGTCCTATGACTCTCTGAGGCTTGAACTCAGTACCTGGGTGCTGTCCCTGAGTTTTTTGTTCAAGGCTAGCACTCTAGGTGCTAAGATGGTCCAAAATTTGACCCTGGGGGCTTTCTACAAACTTCTCACATCTTGGTAGTCAGTGCCCAACAAGTTTTCCACTAAATCACATCCTGGCATGAAAGGCTCTAGAAAGCTCTCCAGTATCCAAATAGTTTAGAATAGTGGACTATTAATCTAGGAGTTTGGGGTGAGGACCGCCCAGATTCTATCTGCATCTCCCAACTTGTTACTGAAACCTTGGTTCCCCATACTCAATGCCAATTAGAATAACAGGTTTAGGAGCAAAGGAAATAAAGGCTGATTAATTTTGCTGGCAAATTAAAATATTCAATGAGCCAGGCACCTCTTATCTATTAACCACCAAAAGGCCGGAAATGGAGATGTAACTTGTGTGTAACTTGATTATAAAAAAAAGACCAACCAAAACCAGATGCCAGTGGCTTATACCTATAATCCTAGTTACTCAGGAGGCTGAGATCTGAGGATTGGGGTTCAAAGCCAGCACAGGCAGGAACATGTGAGACTTTTTTTTTGGTCAGTCATGGGGCTTGAACTCTGGGCCTGGGTGCTGTCCTCAGCTCTTCAGCTCAAAGTGAGCGCTCTACCACTTGAGCCACAGAACCACTTTTGGTATTTAGAGATAAGAGTCTCCCGGACTTTCCTGCCCGGACTGGCTTGGAACCATGATCCTCAGCTCTCAGCCTCCTGAGTAGCTAGGATTATAGGCATGAGCCACTGGTGCCTGGCTTGTGTGAAACTCATAGCCTCCATTAACAACCAAAAAGCTGCAAGTGGAGCTGTGGCTCAAGTGGTAGAGTGCTTGAGTGAAAAAAAGCTGAGACAGCAACCAGGCCCTGAGTTTAAGCCCCAGTACCCATACAAAAAATAAAAGGACGGAAGACAGAAAGATGGAAAGAAAGACAGTAAGCAAGCAAGCAAGAAAGGCTAGAAGGAAGGAAGGTAAGAAGAAAGGAAGCAGGAAGGAAAGAAAGGAAGGGAGAGAGGGAGGGAGGGAGGGAGAGGGCGAAGGTAGACAGAAAGGAAGGAAAGGTCAAGCAAGAGTACAAGGCCCTGAGTTCAAGCCCAGTACCGGCACATACACACACAAAGAAAAAAGGAAAAGAAACAGTCCTGGAAAAGAGGTGTTCCCTAAGTTTTATTACATTCTTGAGCTCCTTAAGCCCCCCCAGGCCACCTGCTCCCCCTCTTACTTCTAGTAATTTAGGCTGGCTGTGGCAGAGGTCAAGCCCACCCATCCATCGGCCTCTAAGGGCTGTCCTTCAGTAAGGAAGGGACTCCCATATGATGCCGCTGGCTGTGGGGAACCATTATTATCTGGGCCAAAGATACAACAAGCACCTGACACCAGAAGCGGGCAGTCTCCCAGAGCCTCCAACGTCCCCAACTTGAATGTCCCCAGGTGAGGGGACGTTTGCTGACTCACTTTTCTTCCTTGGCTTCCCCTTGCAAACCGTTGGCTGCCCTTTCTGCAGTCCTGTGTGGTTCACAACATTTAATCAGAAGCAATGGAATATTCCTTGGCGTGGAAGGGTGGAGGAGGAAGTCCAGCCCCCAGCTACCTCCAAGGCTCTCAGGTTGCAGGGTTTCAGGTGTGGTGGAGGAACATTGCTGAGAAGAACCCCAGGCACGCAGAATGCTGGACAGCTGGCAACACGCATGCTCTGAGCTGCCTTCCCTGTGTCTACCAGCTATTTGCAATCAGCCCCAGCTCTGCCCCCCAGATCATTGTTGTTCTGTCTGGTTGGGCTTAAGAAAGGCCCAGGAGCCAGGCGCTAATGGCCCACACCTGTAATCCTAGCTACTCCAGAGACTGAGATCTAAGGATCATGGTTCAAAGCCAGCCTGGGACATTCATCTCCAGTTAACCACCAGAAAACTGGAAGTGGAGCTGTGGCTAGCTGAACAATCTTAGGGACAGCGCCCAGGCCCAGAGCCCAAGTAGGGCTCAGATTTCAGTAAGTTCAACTGGGCAATTAAATCCTTCTGGCCACCTCGCCTCTGGTCTGCCTGCCGCCCTGCTGCCCAAGCCACTGCCTCCTGCCCTTCTCAAACACCTTGAGGGGCTTACTCAGATGCTCCTGATCTCGATCCTTCAGCAGTAGCATCTCTGACCTGCCGGCTTTCAGCTTCAGACACATCCCGTTCCAATTATCTCCAATTAAACAGCCAAAAAAAAAACCCCAAAAGATGGTGTGTGTATGACTCAAGTGGTAGAGCACCAGCCTTGGTTGGAAAAGCCACACAAGAGCACAAAGCCTTGAGTCCAAGTCCCTATTAAAAAGTAAATTAGGCAGGGTTTGGGTAAAAGCGTGGCTAGCATCATGTCCAGTCTCGAAGCAGTCCAACAAGCAGGCCAAGGAGATGAATGAGAAAGACGAGGCCTCCAAACAGACACAGAAAGATGAGCAGAAGAAACTAGAGGAACTGAGAGCGAAGGCCAGGTGGGAAGGGACCCTTGGCCCCAGGTGGAATGAAGAAAGCTGGCAAAAAGTAAGCTGTTCCTTGTCCCTGAGATGATGGTGACCCTTGATTCCATTCCCATTAAACATCTGGATTTCCTGCATAATACCTCTGCCACCTATAGGTAGAATGAAGTTTTGTCTATGAACTTGAAGAGCAACCTTTCAAAATAACTCCTGCAGTGGCTCAGTCTCTAGTTTGTCACCACTGTATCAGCCATTGCTATCTTAGCTGTAAATTTAAAAGTAAACCCAGCCTAGATTCCTGCCAGAGTCTCCTTTGTCATGGGGCTTGAACTCTGGGCTTGGGTGCTGTCCCTTGAGCTCTTCAGCTCAAGGCAAGTGCTCTACCACTTAAGCCACAGCACCACTTACAGTTTTCTAGTGGATAATTGGAGATAGGAGTCTCAGGGACTTTGCTGCCTGGGCTGGCTTTGAACTGTGATTCTCAGATCTCAGCCTTCTGAGAAGCTAGGATTACAGGCATGAGCCACCGGCGCCTGGCTCTTTGTTTTATTCTTGAATTCCGTATCATTTTGAAATTAAACCAATTCTTTTAAAAGACTAAAAAAAAGAGTAAATTAGAAAAAGTAGAAAAAGAAGTAGATAAAATAAATAAAAACAAACCCTGGCACAAGTCTTCATGGATCGAGGGCAGAGCCTGAGGATTCTTCCTCATATTCACAACTTCGCAGGCACCTCATGACCTCACACACAACAATTCTGCTTTTGACCCATAGCTGTGTCTCCTAACCCTCTGAATTTAAGGTCAAACAAAAAAAAATACCACTCTTAAAAGCACAGCCATACTGGGTGCCGGTGGTTCACACCTGTAACCCTAGCTATTCAGGAGGCTGATTGCTGAGGTCATGGTTCAAAGACAGCCTGGGCAGGAAAGTTCTCCAATAAAGTATTCTGAAAGGGCCAGAAATGGTGCTATGGCTCAAGTGGTAAGTTCTAGCCTGGAACCTGAGAAGCTCAGGGACAGCACCCAGGTTCTGAGTTCAAGTCCCAAGACTGGCAAAAAAAAAAAAAAGGAAGCACACTTGTGGGCACATATTCACCCCCCACAATGACCAACCAACATGATTATGACTCCATGGCTACTGGTGGTCTCTAGATGATTGACCCCACTGTTGAGTGTGTGGTGCCCCAAATTCCCCGGGTCCCCCAAAGCTGATAAACACATCACCAAATGGGCAAAAGAGCTAAGGAGAGACTTGTAAGAAAAAGACCTAAGAATGGTAAAGAAACATAGGGGGAAATGCTCATCATCCCTGGACAGAAAAGAAATACAAATCAAAACAACTCTGAGATTCCATCTCATCCCAGTTACATTGGCCAACTTTGTGAACTCGAACAACAAACCTTGGCAGGTAAAAATGAACCCTACTGTACTGTACTGCTTATAGGAATGTAAACCAGTACAACCCCTCTGGACAGCAGTCTGGAGGTTCCTCAAAAAACTAAACATAGACCTTCCCTTTGACCCAGCCATGCCACTCCTAGGAATCTACCCAGAACATCACAAGCCAGAACACCGTGAAGACACTTGCACAACCATGTTCATTGCTGCACTCTTCATAGCAGCCAAGTTGTAGGAACAGGTTAGATGCCCAACAGTAGACTGAGTGGATCCAAAAAAGAAATGTGGTATCTATACACCATGGGATTTTACACAGCCATTAGAAAGAATAGTATGCCATTTGTAGGGAGATGGATTGACCTAGGACAAATCATGTTAAGTGAGATAGGCCAAACAAAACAAGTGGTACATAATTTCTGTCATAGAGACGAGCTAGTTCTAAATACACTGGCCCATGATAAATTATACAAGACTCTAGGCATTCACACAGTGAGACTAAAGAAGACTCTTGCAAGAGGAACACAAAGGCCCAAATGCTTATGTGCCTCTGATCATATAAAGTAATCTTCATTGAAATGAACTCCAGGAAATGGGAACAAGTTTTTTTTTTTTCTTTCATTGCTGTTTTTCTTTCCTTTTTGGGGGGGTCAGTCTTGGGGCTTGAACTCAGGGCCTGAGCACTGTCCCTGAGCTTTTTTTTTTTTTGGGTCCGGTTGTGGGGCCTGAACTCGGCGTGGACGCTGTCCCTCAGCTCTTCAGCTCAAGGCTAGTGCTCTACCACTTGAGCCACAGCGCCACTTCCAGCTTTTTTCTTTTTGCTTATGTGGTGCTGAGGAATCAAACCCAGAGCCTCAGGCTTGCAAGACAAGCGCTGTACCACTGAGCCATCTTCCCAGCCCTGTCCCAGAGCTCTTTTTGCTCAATGCTAGCTCTCTAGCACTTTGAGCCACAGCTCCACTTCCAGTTTTCTAGAGGTTAATTGCAGATAAGTCTCATAGACTTTCCTGCCCAGGCTGGCTTGACCCTCAATCCTTAGATCTCAGCCTCTTGAGTAGCTAGGATTCTAGGTGTGAGCCACCAGTGCCAGGCTTTATTTTTCATCATGTTTATTCACTTATCTGTCTTTGGGAGGGTTGGGGTGGGGGCACAGAAATGGAGGGACAAAGGGTGAACAAATGCAGCAGTGCTATTCATTAGACACTGTGGCAACTCTAAAACTTGTGGGTGGGGACAAGAGGGAGAAAGTGGGAGAAAGCGAAGGAAAAGGTGACTTTATCCAAAAAAAGAAACCTATTCATTATGTGACTTACATAACTATAACCTTTCTGTACATCACCTTTATCATAATTAGAAAATAAAAAAGATCCCCAGGTCCCCTACCCACCCAATACAAGAGAGCCTTACACCAGCCAGCACAGAAAACATCGCTTTATTAACTGCATTTGCCAACAAATGAGGAGTGTCGAGGGGTCCTCAGACACAGACCCTGGTGGAGGTCAGCGTCTGGAAGCCCCCCCAAGAGTGAGCAGGACAGGATGGGGGTTTGGGGGCTATGCAGCAGCAACACAGAACCATGCAGGGCACAGAGGTACTGGCCGCACGGGAGCAGCCGTACATTCTATTGCTCGTTGAGGCTGCCAACACAGAACAATGTACAAAAAGGAGAAATAGGTCTTTTGCAGTAATGAAAAATACATTTTTTTCTCTACAAAGGAATCTTTTCTAATACAAGAAAATAAATATTGCAACATAAGCCAAAAATAATTTAAAATTGCTCTTTTCAATATATTTTCAATATTTCTCTTGTATATTAACAAATGGCACATCACTTTTCTTTGAAACAAAGACAGAAGGGGTCTCCTCCTGTGACATTCATGTTATTTCCCCCCCACACCGCCACCCTCCCTCAACACCCCCCCCCAACCATTTGGACCACAAAAGGGTTTTGTGTCTCTGAGGGAGGGGACAGGAAGTTAAAGAACAACCAAAGGTCAGGCCAAGGGCTGAGCCTAGGTACTTCCCCCAGGGATCTTGCTACCAGGATCCAGATTGTTCTACAGAGCATGGGCAGAGATGGGCCCCATCTGGCAGCGAACAAGGAAATGCCCGGTCCAGCTGTTGCAAGTATTAGTTACCATGGGGCAGCCAAGTCTCCAGATATACCCCTGAACTGGTATGTGCCCACACTGGCCATACCATACCCTAGGTGGCCTCTCCCCAAATCGGAGGCTCTTTACATGATACCCGCTGCCATCGTCAGAGCGCATTTAATAAAATAAACGCATCTTCTACCTTTCTTCTCCTTATTTCAAAATACACTTACGATACACAAAAATACTTTCCTTAGAGGGAGGGAAGGAGGTGGACGGTGGCCAGGATGGGCAAGAATGAGTTAACAGAGTGGTGGCCGCCTCTCTGAGGAGGGGCGCTGAAGGTGGGTACGAGAAAGATCTGCCCCTAGGCTGGAAAAACCTGCCAGGGTCACAGGGGTGCCAAAGCCGTCTACATTGTAGACGTGGCAGGAAGAGGACAGGGGCTGGTGGCTAACAGGGAAAGGGCTGAAGGGAACTGGGAGGAAGGAAACTGATACCCCTCATCCTCCTTGTGGCCTGGAGGACTTCCTGGAGGTGGTGGACAGCTGCCTGATGAAGACTGGCCCGGAAGTAAAAGGACTCTGGTCTCATAGACACCTGGAGTCTGGTCAACAGGACATGGGCCAAAAGGAGGAGAGAGGCCAGCATCCAAAGCCAGACACAGGCCAGCCATCCATCTGCCTGTCTGCTTGGTCCTGGAGCTTGGCCAGCCCCAAAGCTAGAGACCAGATTCCTTCATCTCCCACCCACAGCCCAGCCCCTGCTGCCCCAGAATGCCACAAAAGGGTGAGGGACCCGAAGTGAGATCACAGCTGCTTCCTAAGCCCTGGTTAGCCACTCCAGCCCTGGCAGCGTTTGGTTGTTCTTTAACTCACCCCTTTGCTCGTTACAGGGTCAGACCAAGCAAGCCAGAAGACAAGGTTTTGACCCATAGTGACTGAAAGCACAGGGAAGAAAGGTCTGTTTGAAGGCAGTAAACAGAGACTGGGGGTGGGGATGCTGATGACAACACCACACTACTGCCAAGGCGGGCGGGTGGGCAGACTAAGTCTACGTGGTAGCCCATGCCATCCCCTAAGGCGCCCAGGATCCTTGGAGCCCACCCCATGCTCTCAGAGTCCACTTGGCTCAGACAGATGGGTCTGATGCCTCTGAACTGGAAAGAAAACAACAAAAAAAAAGTCATCATCTTTGTATCTGTATTCTGTGAACTGTCAGGAATCCAATGCCACTGTCGTACCTTTGGATAGGTTTTGCAGTCAGGGTGAGTAGACCAAGCTGTTCCCCTACTGCGCATTATTTGCTCTTTGTGCATTTGCGTGGGTCAATAGGTGTCAAGACAGGTTCCCACGCTGGCTTCACAGTCAGGACCCCCCCACTCCCCACTTCCCGCCTGGGGGGGGTGTATGTGTGTCTCAAAAAAAAAAAAAAAGAGTATAGGAACGCTCACAGTGGCCCAGCCCAGGGTCTGAAATCCAACGGCCAGCAACAGCAGCAGAAGCAGCAAAAGCCCCTTCCTCCCAGGGCCTGGGGTTCAGGCCTGGTCTCCACTCCTCCGTGGGTTGCGCCGTGACTTGTGTGTACTTTTGTTGCGTAAGAACTCCATTGAAAGAAGTCCAAGTGACAAGTTGTCAGGCCCAGACTGTGCTGTGAATTATGGTCAAAATATTCTTTGGCATCCACAGAGTGATTCGACGGATTTCACTGGACTTTTCCAAGGTTTCTGGTTGGAGAAGTTCTGGCTTTGTAACTTTTTTTTTTTTTTAATTTTTTTTTTAATTTATTTTTTTAAACCAGTGGTGGAAGTGACCCAGGAATCATTGATAAAAGCAAAAAAGAAAAAAAAAAAAGAAAAAGAAAAGAAAAAAAGTTCACGGAATTCCTTTTTGATTTGTTCCCTGAGCTATCACCCTGGGGCCACTCCATTGAAACTCTTCACAACAACCTGGGACTTGGAAGGGGGCGGGGAGAAGTAGGGGGGAGGGGGGAAGGAGGGGATGGGGTGGGGAAGAGGGGTTAAGGCGCCAAAGGGATGGAGGAACATAGGAGCATCCAGCAAGTCTTCAACTAGCCCCAGCAGGCCAAAATTGGCCTGCCTTGGGCCCCGGGATCCCACTGCTTGTTGGAAGGAGACGTTTCCAGAAGGAAACAGAGGAAGAAGCTCATCTCTTAACAGAACTAGGTAATTTGGAAAGGCAATGGTCTGGTCTGGCCAACTCCAGAGAGGAGTCATCAGACTTCAGCGGAGGCTGCCCCGAAGGAAGGAAGGAAGTTGGAGCCCCCAGAGTAATTCTCTGCAGTGGGCTGGTCTGAGCCCCACATCCCCGGCCCTGGCTGGGCACTGGGCCTCACTAGGAGCCCTCCACCTGCACTGGTGGCTGGCTGTTTGGGGGAGTCCCCTGAGTAAATGGCAACAGCTAAAGGAAGGATTTTGGGACATCCCTTCCCAGAGCCGCTGGGCTGGGCACTGGCAGGGGTAAAGCAGCAAGAAGGGGAGGGTGGCAAGGGGTGGGGCAGGCCTTACGATGATATGGGTTGGTCAGGAACCAGTTGGGCCCCCTGCACCCCCTCAGTGTTTTCTCATATAAACTCATTGTGCTTGTTTACAGTGAGTAGACTCTGGTACACTTATTATACTTCCTTGGGGATCAGTAGAGTGCAGCAGGACCCCCTCCAAAGAAAAAAAAAACAAAAACAAAAAAAGTAGGCCCCAGTACAATTTGGGGGCAAGGCGGGGCAGGCCCATCTGCCATAAAATAATGCCCAAACGAGTCTGTGTCACCTAGTGGCAGCGGGCAGGAGTCCTGAGCTCTTCCTCACCTTACCTACACCTAGCCAGAAGCCCAGCAATGCTTCATGGGCCAGGACAGGGGTGGTACAAGGCCTGGCACAGTCCCTGTGACCAGAGCCATGGAAGAAATCCTAATGTCCTAGGCCAGCACAGAGGAAAGACAACAGTGTGGAATTCAAAACTCTCTCTATATTAAAAATAAAACCACAATAGAGTGGCAGCGTCAGGGAGTCTGGGACACTCAGCAGTTGGAAATGGCAGTTGTAATCGGGCTGAGGCCTTATAGGGGTCGAGGGCAGGGCCCGGGGTATGGGTAAGTTAGGAGGCGAGTACCCCCATACGGACTACCTCCTCAGCCCCTGCCTCCCTGGATCCCTGCTGTACACCACTGTCCTCTGCTTCTATGTCCGAGTCGCTCAATTCCCCGTCAGAGAAGTAGCCATCAGCCTCGGTGTCAAAATGCAGGCTGACCTTCGGCCTCTCAGCCACAGGGGTAGGTGGTCCTGTCCCAGAATCGGGCCTGGCACCCAGTGATCGCCGAGTGACCTTGCTCTCACGGGGTGGCCGCAGCCGGCCCAAGGACTTGGGGCTCACCATAGGGCCAGGCACTTGGACATTCGAGTCAGCAGCTGTTGGGGCTGCCTCATCTGGAGTCCCCGGGGCCAGTGGTGGGGGGCTTTCCGGGACTGCTGGGACAGGACAGTCCCCAGCTGTAGGGCTGGACGGTAAGTGGGCAGATATCCGCCGTGGTGGTTTCCTGGTCGGGGGAGGCCCTTGCCCGCCCTTGCCATTGCTTGCATCCTGGCTCCAGGGCTTCTTCGGGTGCTTGTCTGAAGTGGTCAGTGAACCAGGCCCCTCCTTCAGTGGGGGGGGTTTCTTCTTAGAGGGGAGACGGGTACGGCCTCGAGCCTTCCGGGCAGGGTCACCAGGTCGCAGCGAGGGGTCCCTCATGAAGCTGAGCAGGGTCTCCTCGTCTTGCAGGAGTTCCTCTGACAGCAGCCCCGGAGCAGGGTCTTCGTGGTGCCCATTGTTGAGTGACCATTCGCTCATGGCCATGTCTTCTGCTGTGATCTGGACTGATTGTGCCAGCCAGCTGTTGAAGAAGGTGCCGTCGATGGGGAATGAGGTGGATAAGCCTGACCAAGGGGAGAAAGGAAGGCAGGTGAGAAGAGGCAGGTGTGGCCCGCCCTTTCAGACAGCCCTCGCTGACCCCCTAAGCCAGCACCATGATTCTTCCTTCCCAGTGTCCTTCCTGTCACCACCACCAAAGAGCAAGGTCCCCGCTCACCAGGACATCCAACCCCAGGACTGGGGGATCAAATGACACCGCAAGCTCCTTGTTCAATCAAAGTGGTGAGAGCAGAGAGCATTAAACCAAGTGCAACTGTTCAGGATGCAAAGGAGGAGCGGAGTTTCCTCTGCTTGCCACCAGGGGGTGCTGCATCTTATGAGCAACTCCCAGTAGCCTCTTATGCAAAAGTAGGAGAAAGTCTCTCATGGAGCCGAGGCTTCTCTTTAGACACGCAAGATGCCGCCTTGATACGTCAGGGCACATTAAAAATAAGAAGCTGGGGTTTTTGTGCAGAAGTGAAGTCAGAAGGGGGACTGTACCCTAAGAGTGTAGGCATTTATGACAGATCTTTTGGGAATCAGAGCCCAGTCCTGAGGTCCCTTGAGGACTGTTCTGTCCAATGGGACAGGAAGGAAGCCAGTGACAATGGCTACAGGACCTGTGGCCACTCCTCTGGGTCTCTCTGAGTAGTCCTAGAAAGGTTTGCTGGGATTGAAGGAAGAGCCCATTTCAGAGTATTCTGGTAGAATGGCATAGACAGGGGGTTCTGGGAAAACCTAGCACTCAGAACCAGGATACTTCCTGACATTTCTTGGGATGTCTCCTAGAGCCACCATCTCTACTCTGTGTGCCTGGCTTTACATGGGGTGACGATGGCGTGGGCTTTGCTTTGGCTGGGCTAGTGTGGCCCTTTACTCACCCAGCTGCCCCAGAACTGAGTCAGGCCCAGCCTTCACTTTCTCCTTCTTCTCAGGGCTGCTGCCCTTAGGACCCTCGCGGCCTTTCCTCTTAGAGTCGCTCTTCTTACCCTTCGCTCTCTTTCCGGACTGCTCTGTGTTGGGGAAAGTGAGGCAGAAGGTTACCTGGAGCAGCCTTGGTGAGGACCAACATTACCCAGTTGGCATGCAGCAGTGCTCATCCAGAACTCCCCACAGCTCCAAGGTCAGAGCCACAAACCAGGAGCACTGTCAGCTCATGAAAGACAAGTACAGTGACATACCACAGGTATCCTTTGGGGATAGAGGACTTAGGAAGTCCTGATGGATGAATAGTATGTCTGGACTGGCAGGGCCTTGAGTCCAGGAATGCTACTTCCAGCTTTTTGCTGGTTAACTGGAGTCTAAGGAAAGAAGTCTATGGACTAAAGCCCTGGCAGGTTTTTAACCGTGATCCTCCGATCTCAGCCTCCTGAGTAGTTAGGATGACAGGCCTGAGCCACCAGGCTTCGTCTCTCAGTCTGCTTCCGAGGTCAGCAGCAGATGGGAAGGTTCAGGATTTCCTTGGGTCAGGGAGACCTAATGGCCTTGAATCCTCCCCAGCATCTCAGCCAGAGATAGGAGAGCTTCCTGAACAAGGCAGAATGTCAAGGGATGTGGCCCAGCTCAGCTCTGCTGTTAGTTGTCAGAGTAACTCAAGCCAGGGCTTTGTCTCCTCACATGTGATCAGCTGGGGATGGGGGGGGGGGGTAGCAGGAGCTTCCTCACTGCTCTGAGTCAGTCTAGACTCCTCCAGACCACAGGGCCTTGCCCAACTTACTCTGGTTACCCTACAGTCTCATCTTAAGCACCTTGTTTTCCTCAGTTGCAGCCGTATCAAGGTCTTTCCAGTTTTCCCACCAAGACATGCTTTAGTCTGCAAATATGCTTTCCTGTCTGTCCTTCACCTGGTTTGGATCAAGGCCCTAATACCACCTTTAAAACCTCAGCCCATGCTTGTCACCTGCACCCCACGTCAGGCTCAAACCAGTTTTCTGTCCAAAATTTGCCTCGTCCTGAACTGCCAAGTCCCCAAACCCAATGTGGAGGTGTGGACCCAGTGCTTCTGCCCTGTAAGCACTCTGGGGTGCCTCTGCTGCACAGAAATGGGTGGACCATGCCATGAGATGCTGTTCATGTCACTGCCACTGACTGCACAACCTGGGTCGCCAGAAGGTAAGCTCCACGAGGGCAGGCACTCTGTCTGTGCTCCGTCAGCAATCTGCATGCATAATAAGCTTTGCGTGGTGCAATGAGCCCTGACTTAGCAATGTCCCCACTTGGCCAGAGTGGGTGGCAGCTCTTGGCAGTGACCAGTATTCCAGTCATTCTGCTCTAATGGTGTCTGTCTCTAGGAAGGACCCTGTGTCTGCCCATCTCTGACACCAACAAGGTCAAGGTCAGAGCTCCCTGGGCTTTGATTTCTACACCTATTGAATGCATGTGAGTGTAAGAGAAGACCACAAAGGAAAACCACTGGGGCCTAAATCCTGCCATATACGACCAGAAAGAAGGGACACACACACACAGGTTATCTTCTAATCCTGGGGTAGCTGCTTTCCCCAGAATTGACTTGCTAGGCACCAGTTGCTCACATCTGTAAGCCTAGCCACTCAAGAGATCTGAGGATCTCAAAGCCAGCCCCAGTGGGAAGTCCATGAGACTCTTATCCCCCAATTACCCAGCAATTAGTCAGAAGTGGAGGTGTGGCTCAAGGGGCAGAGCACTAGCCTTGAGTGAAAAAGCTGAGGGACAGTGCCCAGACACTGAGTTCAAGCCCCAGTGCTGGCACAAATTTAAAAATAAAAAAGACCACCAGGCACAGTGGTTTTCAAGGAAGCTCATCTGCCAGCCTGCCTCAGTCTCAATACAAAGCCACTAGGACTCAGAATCTCTAAGGAGCTGTGTTCCAGACTCTGGCTCATTGCCTATCAGCATTACCAGGACACCTGGCAGGGCTCCCTCTGGGTCTGGTAACTGCATGATGCAGATACAAAGTGGAGAGGAGACGGATCACCCCTTGTCTCATGCACATGTCTTGCTAGGACTCAAAGATATATGTATATACCCAGTCCGGTGGGGTGCACAGAAATGGCAGCCACAGGCAGCCAGGAAGGGCAAGTACCTCGAGACAAATCCTGCTCGACGACCTTCATCTGCAGGTGGAATATCTGCTCCTGGAGCTTGCAGATGGCCTGTTTCGTCCTCTCGCGTCTTGTCACCATGTAGCACAGATTTCTAACCTGAGGAAACAGAGACATTTCCTACCTTAGTCTCTGATCGCCAGCCTTCAGGCCTCCATGCGCCTGAGGCATAGGCCATTGCTGTCTCCCTTCCAGGGACTTCTGGGACTCCATTTCCAGATCCTGAGTGGGTCCTGGGCCTCAGCTCCACATTTATCATCCACAACATGGGACCAAAGACCTCAGGCTAAGTCACCAGTGAGCAGGGGGCACCAGGGCATCTCAGCCTGGCAACTCTGCTTTCCTCTGATTTTAACTTCTCCATGACTAGCCAGCCAAGCGGCATCCCACGGCCTTCCCAGCCTGGTTGCTTCTTGTCTACATTCACAGTGTGTGTCTGAGGCTATCCAGGTCTCCCCAAGTTCACCTCTCTAGCTTCTAGCTCCTCACTGTCTTTGCCAGCGAAGCAACTCTTCAGACACAAGTAAAAACTCAGTCTGTCCTGAGATAGGCAGGGGCCGGAACCCAAAGTTAGAAGGATCCAGAATGGCTTTGCACGGGCAGTCCCTACCAGTGTCTAGTCTGCAGAAGCCCAGGTCTGTCTACCTGCTGCACTGAACTAGGCCCCAGCTGATTAGCCAAAGCTTCCTCCAACTACGTGGCCACATTCACACAGCCAGCGAGAGAACTCAGCAGAAAGCCTGGAAGCCTAGGGCAGCGAGGAAGAGCCCCATGAAGACCATCTTGCTTATTATACACAGGTATGCGTCCTGCAGGCCTGTCCCCCCAGCACCTTACCCCAGCATGCTGGTTTTCCTGACTGGTTGCTCTTTCACACACTTCTGAGACCAAGACCAGGCCTGGCTTGCTTTGCAAAGAGCACGTTAGCTCAGGCCAGAGCCTCCTAAAGCAGGGACAGCTGGCCAGGCCCACTCAGCTTGAACCCTGAGTCCTTGCAAGGTCTTCCTAGCTACAGCCACCATCTCTGTCTAACCAGACTCATCTTCCAGGCAGTGCTTGGTCTTCTTGTTCTTAAGCTTAGATGGGAGCGGCCTCTGGTTCAAAGTCCTACTCGTCAGCAAGTCCACTATTCCTCCTGGCCCAGACTCTGCTGACAATGGGTGACTTTTTCTTCTTGAGCCTAGTGATAAAGGAGACCCTGGAAGGCCTTCTTCTGTCTCCAGCTCTGACAGGATGCATGCATTGTGTATAGACTCTCTGCATCACAGGCTAAACAGTTCAACTCCCCCGCCCCCCCACACCAAGCCTACATCTTTAGGTTTTAGATCTTAATAAAAGTGATTTGCAATCATCAACTCTGCTGAGTTTTTTTTTTTTTGGGGGGGGGAGGAATGTGCTGGTCTTGGGGCTTCTGAGCTTCCATGGGAAAAGGGTGCCAAGGCCTAAGGCAAGGTTGACTGTGGTCATCCGTGCTGCCACGGCTGGTGGATGAGGATGAAGAAGTAGAGGCTGTTGGTGGTTGGCCTGCAGGCTCTTGTAAGAGTCCAGCCAGCACAGCGAGTATATACACTTTGAGGGAGGGAGGGCAGGAGAGATGTGGTTGACAGCAGAGGAGCTGAAAGTGGGAGGGGGGAGAGAGAAGGAGGGGAGGGGAGGGAGTAAGAGGGTTCAACCAACTCAAATGCTGGTGGGATAGGTTGGTTCCTCTGGACTGAGGAACCACAGAACTAGGTGCCTGCTAAGAGAACGAGGGAAGCCAGGCACTGGTGGTTCACATCTGTCATCCTAGCTACTCAAGAGGCTGAGATCTGAGGATCATGTTGCAAAGCCAGCCCGGGCAGGAAAATCCCTAAGCCTCTTATCTCCAATGAATCACCAAAACAAAGCTGTAAGTAGAGCTGTGCCTCAAGTGGCAGAGCACTAGCCTTGAGCAAAAGAGATCAGAGACAGCACCTAGGCCCTGAGTTCCAAGCTCCATGACTGGGTGGGGGGGGGGAGGGGAAGAAAAGAGCCATGGGAATCAGGTAAGAGAGCCCCACATGCGGTGGACACATGACTCTCCAAGGCTGTTCACTGCTGTGGAATCTCTCTTGGGGGGGGGGGCAGAGGATAGACTGTGTTCTATGCTATGAGGCTCTGTCGGGGGTACATCCTCAGGACAGGAACAGAGGAATGGGAGAACAATGAAAATGGGAGGCCAAGGCCGAGTGGCTGGCTGGGGTGGGCAAGTTCAGGTAGGGTAGAGGGAAAATGGGTTAGAGAAGTCCAGGAGGTGGGAGTCTGGAGGCTGGACGACCCAGGCGATTGGGGAGAAAGCAAATGGACCACAATCCAGGCATTGAGAGCTCAGCAGAAGACAGGGTGGAAAGTGACAAGGAGCCGGGTGCTAGTGGCTCACGCCTGTAATCCTACTTCCTCAGGAGGCTGAGATCTGAGGATCCTGGTTCAAAGCCAGCCTGAGCTAGAAAGTCAGTGAGACTCTTATCATCAATTAACCATCAGAAAACCACACAGAAGTGGAGTTGTGGCTCAAAGTAGTAAATACCAGCCTTGAGCAAGAAAGCTCAAGGACAGCGCCTAGGCCCCGAGTTCAAACCCCACGACTGCCCCCCACCCCACCCCCCAAAAAAAACAACTGACAAGGAGGTAGGTGGCAAGTGTGGCAGAAGGCAGGACCCACTGAGCCTCTGTCCCCTAGAGACAGGTGGCAGAAGTGAAACTTCTGGAAGCTGCCACATGTCCATCTGGAGAGAGACTTCCATCCTTTTGACCCCCTCGGCAGGCCAAGTCAGGCTTTGGAATAAACAGAGAGCAAAGGCCCTGGACAGTCTGATTGCTAGCATGGTTGGTTCTGGGGACACTAGCCAGCATTTGTAGGGTTGATGTTCACTGCTGTAAATTTTCTGTCAGCTGTGAACAACTGGGAGGTTCCAGTGGCCAAGCCCTTCCAAGCTGCCTGTCAGGGCCAAGCCCATGGCTCTAAGTTTCAGGAGGCTGATCGTAACATGGGGTATCAGCCAGACATCAGTGGCTCATGCTTTTAATTCTAGCTACTCAGGAGGCTGAGGTCTGAGAATCACAGTTCAAAGCTATCCTGGGCAAGAAAGTCCATGAGGATCTCATCTCCAACTAACCACCACAAAGAGAGTGGGGGGGGGGGAGAGAAGGGAAGGAGAGGGGAAGGGAGGAAGAAAGGAGGGAGGGAGAAGAAAGAAAAGTTGCACATGAAGTATGCTCAAGTAGTAGACCACTAACTTTGAGTGGAAAAGCTCCAGACCCTGAGTTCAAGCCTTAGTACCAGCACATCAGCACAAAAACAAGTATCAACAACAAAACACTCCAAAATAAACAAAACATGGGTTGTCATGCTGGTAGCAGACCTAACTTCTCTCCACAGCTCCCTGGCTGGCTGTGGAGGGGCAAATCCTTCAGGCAAGATGCTGATTCCCAGGCCTCCTTTCTGAGTTCAACTGCTTGCAGCCAGCATCATCTGAGTCAGCAATGGAGGTCACTGTGCTCAGCTCAGTCCTCTGTCCTAACTGTGACCCCTAGGTGAATTTGAGTCTTCTTGCCACTTGCCACAAAGCAGGCACAGGGCTGGGAAGCGCCACTGGACACAAAGCCAGGTCCCCAAAGGCTTCGGGCTGGAGACATACACCTCCCAGATGGATCCAGGCCTAAGTTGGCTTAGTGCCCGCTCTCAGGCTGGATACTCTTCTGCTGTTGGCAATGGGCCGTAGTTGGGGACCAGTCCTGGTGGCCAGGTCACCAATGCCCACAGGGCTTTGCAGCAAGTTGCCTTTCCTTTCCCCTCCAATGCACAGCTGAGTTCCTGATGCTGATCGTTCCCTTAGGACACCAACACATGGCCCTGAGAGGCCTTGAGGCTGGGACTCCCCGGGGTTGACAGCTGGCTCATGCTCGTCTCCAGGGCTGTTCCACCCCTTGCCCTGTTCTCAGCCGATGCTGTACCAGCCCAGCCACCATCGCTCTGAGGAAACAGCATTTGGACAGGGTCCTCCCGAGCCATGAGAAGCTACACAGCCTCCAGAAGGTCCCGACTCTTCTTTCTAGAGGATTAGACTGATGACACCTGCCTTTGGATGGGTTCATGGCAGCTGTTTGCTCTGGGCTCTGCCAGGCTGGCATCCCAGGCTTTGCCAGCCTCAGATTTGGGTTCCATCTGTACCAGCTGACCCTAGAATTAGGAGGCTGGAAGACTGACTTTCCTTCTTTCCCTCCCTTCCTTCTTTCCTTCCTTCCTTCCTTTCCCCCCCTCTTTCTTTCTTTCTTTCTTTCCTTTCTTGTCCTGGGGCTTGGACTTGGGGCCTGGGCACTGTCCCTGAGCTTCTTTTACTCAAGGCTAGCACTCTACCACTTGAGACACAGTGCCACTTCTGGCCCTTTCTGTTTACGTGGTAACTGAGGACTATTACTAAGCCATATTCCCTGACTGACTTTCTGCCTGGGCCATTTATACACTAGAGAAAAAGAATGAACAGACCCTGCTGCCCCTCCCTCCCCCAGCTCAGATGTAAAGTCAAACACCAACCTTCCTCTAAGGCTTCCTGTTATTTCATAGAGCTCAGAAGTATTGCTTTTCTTCCTTTCTCAGGATGACAGCTGTGGACGTGACTCAGCCCTGCACCACCCTGCACAGCCCAGCCAGGGCCAGACACCAGGGCTGACCACAGACCGAGGAGGGCTCATCTGACTGCAGAAGGAGAGCTGGGCACTCTGGAAGCAGCTTTGGTCTCCAAGGGCTCACAGCTGTCTCCCCCGCCCCATGTGACATGAGTCTGGGTTGCCTAGGATACTGTGGTTGCAATGTAGGTGGCCATGCCCCCCGCCCAGGCTAGACTCGGAGACATGGGATCCTCCCAAACCCCTTTCTGATCTGCTACCACCAAGCGTTGCGAGTCCTTCGAAGCCATCAGAGTCATTTCCCTTTTGCCCAGGGCCAGGGCAGATGAGTGGGGTAAAGAGGAAATGAATGGGAAAGTGGGGTCTGGTCACTCCTTCCTCCTTAGTGCAAGAGACAAGAAGGACCACTCCCTTTTTTTAAAAAATACAGATTTGTCTATAAGAAAAGCAGTTGACCCCAGGTCACAGATCTCCCTGGAAGCTTCCAATCACAGCCTAGGCTAAAGGTGACAACATGATGTCTATGTCCCACAGCACATGCTCTGGGAACCCCAGAACTAAATGTCCAGAGAGGAGGTCCCTGGGGCTTAGAGGACTGGAGCTAAGAGTCAGCTCACTCAGATGTAAATCTAATACCCTACACCGAGCCACTATCTTGTCTCTGCTCCAGGCCACCTAGGGGGGAGTGTTTTCAGCCATACTCCTGCCAGTCTGTGTGTGTGTGTGTGTGTGTCCACTTCTGTTTTTTTGCTAGTTAACTAGAGGCCTGGGCAAGCTGGGTTCAAACCATGAACCGCAGATCTCAGCCTCCTGAGTAGCTAGCGTTACAGGCCTGAGCCACGGGTGCCCAGTTCCCCCTGCCACATTGAAGATTCCAGTCTTTCATGTGGGGGGCCCAGAAATCTCAGTTTCTGCAGCTCAGACAAGATACCACGTAACCTTGTGTGGTCCAACAGCCCCTTCACCCTCTTCCACCACCTGGGGCATGTGGCTGATCGATCACGCCCCCACTGCATGCTTTGTGCTCCTGCTGTCAGACACCCAAGAGCCACGTTCCCATCTACCAACCCGAGCTCACCAGCACAGGTTTGACTGGATACTTCTTACTGTCAATCAATGTCCAGGCACTCAGCAAAGACCAGAGAGGGCGCAGCTGGGAAGCCCCACTCCACCCCAGCCTTCAGTCTCAGAACAGAAGTTCATATGTTTCGGACCAGGCCAGAGGTGACAAGGTGTCAAAAATCTGGGTCCTGGTCAACTCTGGGGGCTCCTTAGCCACCCATTCACAGCTGGGCCATTTTCACCATGCTTGTGGTTAAGTGCGAGCCCCAAGAGCTGAATCTTTCTGTGTTCCGTAAGTATTAGTCACCCCCAAACTGTGGGAATCTATGGAAGCCAACTTCTTGGTGGCTATCAAACATGGCCGGGAGGCCAAGGTTCACAGCTGCGTCCCGCTCAGTCTCGGCTGTCCCAGGACAGCGATGTGGGGTCACCAGGCCCCCAGGGATGGCCCAGCAGGGGCTACTCACCCTCTCCAGGTCCTGCCGCAGGTGAGTGAACAGCTTTAGGCGGCGGTACAGGACATCTTGTTCCTGTTGGGCCAAATTGTCCACCTCATCCGTCTTGGGCGTCAGTAGTGGCTGGTTGGAGTTGGCTTTCCTCTTCAACTTCCAGTACTGGTAGATAAAGTCAACCAGGGACTCAGCCAGGTCCAGCCGCTCGGCCACCTCAGCCGGATCCACCAGCTCGTAGAAGTCTTCCTCCAGCTGCTGTAGCCGCTGCTTACGCAGTGTCACCTTCTCCAGGTCCTCCCCGGCCTGGCTGGGCTCCACGGACTCCGATGGAGGCTCGCCCCTTGGGCCTCCATCACTGTGCTCCTGGCAGAATGACTTGAACTTGACCTCATCGTTGTCTGCTAATATAGTCCGCATTTCCAAGCTGTGGTCAAAGGCGCATGTGACGTGAAATGCCGTGACGCAGGAAGGCATGGAACACTGGAGAGGGACAAGAAGGATGGGGTCAGGTGCGAAAGGAAGCCCTCGGGGGTGGGGTGAGGAGAGAATGGGGGACTTCTCCCACGGATCCACTCAAGAGTGTAAAATCTGGGGACATTCTACATTACATAGCATGGGTTGCCAGTTGCCATGGCTCACGCCTGTCATTCTAGCTACTCAGGAGGCTGAGGTCAGAGAATCACGTTTTTTAAATTTTTATTTTATTTTTGTCGGTCATGGGGCTTGAACTCGGCCTGGGCACTGTCCCTGACCTCTTCAGTTCAAGGCTGGTGCTCTACCCCTTGAGCCATAGCACTACTTCTGGTTTTCTGAGTGGTTTATTGGAGATAAAGAGTCTCATGACCTTTTCTGCCCAGGCTGGCTTTGAACCATGATCCTCAGATCTCAGCCTCCTGAGTAGCTAGGAATATAGGAATGGCAAGAATCACAGTTTGAAGCCCGGGCAGGAAAGTCCATGAGATCCTTACTTCCAATGAACCACAGAAAACCGCAAGTAGAGCTGTGGCTCAAAGTGGTAGAGCACTAGTCTTGAGCATAAGCACTCAGGGAACCCAGACCCTGAATTCAAGCCTCACGATCATCAAATAAACAAACTATGGGCTCCCAACATCCTGCTGGGTTTGGAGAATGAGGGCAGATAGGATGGATCACCTGGAAAGGCAGAGAGCCTAGCACCATACAGCTGGGGGAAGCCATCAAGAGCCTGGGTCTGGGACAAGAAGCTTTTTTTGTTTGTTGGCTAAAGGGTGTTGCTATGTACCCCGGCTGGCTTCAAACCCACCGTCCTGTCTCAACCACAGGTGTGAGCCACCATGTGCCTGGACCAGAGCAAAGTTTTTATATGCCAAAAAAAAAAAAAAAAGAGCTGAGTGCTGGTGGCTCACTCCTGTCATCCTAGCTACTCAGGAGGCTGAGATCTGAAGATCACAGTTCAAAGCCAGCTCGGGCAGGAAACTCTATGAGACTCTTCTCTCCAATAAATCACTAGAAAACCAGAAGTGGCACTGTGGCTCAAGGGGTAGAGCACTCGCCTTGAGCTGAAGAGCACAGGGAAAGTGCCCAGCCCAGAATTCAAGCCCCACGACCGAGACACACACACACACACACACACACACACACACACACACACACACACACACACACACACACACACACAGAGGCTGGGATTAAAAAGCAGCAAAAGAAAGGTTGAGTGGGCATGGTAGGGCACAACTGTAATCCTAGCACTCCTGGGAGGCTGAAGGAAGATCATTTATCTATACAGCAGTTTGAAAATAAATATATAAAAAGGACCACTGCTCTTGACTCCTGTAATATTATCTAGGGTGGGGGAATTTGGGGCCCATCTTTCTCCCCTGGGAGGAGGGGTTACAAGGGCTACCAGCCTTGGATAAAGACTTTAGTACCCAACATTAGGGGCCACAGATGCTGCCTACAGGCAGTCCCTCAGGCTTGTGTAAATGGATGGAGACACACCTGATGTTGCCGTGACGATTCATCCAGGAGAGAGCAGAAAGACAATCTGCCTCTCTCACAGACCAAAGGCAGCAGCATCCCTTGTCACTCTGTTAGCCATGTAGAGGCTCAGATCTATTCAACACAGGCTCTATTGAAACCTCTGGCCTTGGGGACTCTTACGCATACCAGGATGTGGGAGTCACTCACAGGCCGACAGTGGTTGAGTCTCCAGTGGCAACGGTGGAGTGTGCTAATGTGCCATGGGTGCTGTTCCTGGCTGGCATGTTAGGGGGAGACAGACTGCGTACCTGGATGCAGGTACCTGTGCACTCCTTGCACAGGCTGCAGGACAGGGCCCAGCGGCTGGCTGGAATATGTGAGATCTTGGTGATGGGCTCCATCTTCTCTGGGCAGCCGATGCTGACCTGGGCCAGGACACAGGGAATTCCATCAGTTCCCAGTCTGCCTCCAAGGTTCCCCAAGTGACAGACTGTCTTTTTTTCCTTGGTCCAAAACCAGGACCTGATGCTTTTGCTTACTGGCTAACACTACCAATTGAGCCATGCCTCTAATCTTGAGACTGACCTGCTGAACCCAGGCTCTGGGCAGAGAGAGCAATGGCTGAACCCCCTAAATCCCCGGTTCTTCCTAATTCCAAAACAGACATATTTAAAGTCTAGGTCCTTCCTCACCAGCCCAGTGACTGGTGGGTGGGAATGCCGGGGAGAGTGCCTGTGTGGGTCTCAGAGGAAAAGAGAGAGAGAGAGAGGGGTGTGGGGGGGATAGTTGGCTCAGTGGTAGAGCACTTGCCTTGCATGCATTGAGGCTCTGGGTTTGATTCCTCAGCACCACATAAGCAGAAAAAAGCCGGAAGTGGTGCTGTGGCTCAAGTGGTAGGGCACTAGCCTTGAGCTGAAGGACAGCGCCCAGGCCCAGAGTTCAGAGAGAGAGAGAGAGAGAGAGAGGGAGAGAGGGAGAGAGGAAGAGAGAGAGAAACTGCATTGCATGGGTATACACATAGGATTTCCCTTCTATACCTCAGGCCTTTGTTAGTTTAATGGCACCTTTAGAGTTTTGTGATTTTTTTTTTTTTTTTGTCGGTCGTCAGGCTTGAACTCTGGGCCTAAGCAATATCCCTCAGCTCTTCAGCTCAAGACTAGTGCTCTAACACTTGAGCCACAGCGCCACTTCTGGTTTTCTGAGTGGTTTATTGGAGATAAGAGTCTCACGGACTTTCCTGCCTGGGCTGGCTTTGAACCACAATCCTCAGATCTCAGCCTCCTGAGTAGCTAGGATGACAGGCACGAGCCACCGCGTCCAGCAACCTTTAGAGTTCTTGTAACTTGTCACTTTTCACTAAGCACCAAGAACAGGCCTCATGGCAGCTTCTCTTGCGGGGTCTCTTTAGGGCTCTTCTGGCCAGTGGGAATAGACCTTGGCTAAGCTTCTCTTAAAGGGACTGTCCTGACATTGTGCTGAGTAAATTGGACCCCAGCTCCAGGAAGCAGGCACAATGGCTTCCCTACAGCCCATACCAGACGACAGAAGGAAGGGCCCCTTCCAAAGTGCTCTATGGTGGGCTCTCTGTTGGGTCACTGAGCTGTGCTCAGTCTAGGGAACACTGAGAGGCAGTTCCAGCTATCAAGCGGGAGATGTGAGAGTAGGTACTATTGCTAATGCAGTAGTGGGTCCCAGCAGGTGACCTTTGGGCTAGGAGCCCGGGAATGGAAGTGCACACACTGACCGGACCCTGGCTTATTTCTGGGCACAGATAGCATTGGGATGGGCTGCAATATGCAGCTTTCTAGTGAAGTTCAGTCATTAGTATTATTTTGGCTGGTCCTGGGGCTTGAACTCAGAACCTAGGTGTTATCCCTGAGCTTTTTTTTTTTTTTTGTCGGTGGTGGGGCTTGAACTCAGGGCCTGGCCATTGTCCCTTAGCTCTTCAGCTCAAGGTAAGCGCTCTACCACTTGAGCCACAGAGTCACTTCTGGTTTTCTGAATGGTTTATTGGAGATAAGAGTCTCTCAGAGTTTCCCGTCTGAGCTGGCTTTGAACAGCGATCCTTAGCTCTCAGCCTCCAGAGTAGCTAGGATTACAGGTGTGAGCCACAGACACCCGGCTAATCCCTGAGCTTCTTTTGCTCCAGGTTAATGCTTTAATCACTTGAGCCATAGCTCCATTTCTCACTTTTTTGGTAGTTGATTGGAGATAAGTTTCACCAACTTTCCTGCCCAGGCTGGCTTCAAATTGCAATCCTCAGATCTCGGCCTCGAGTAGCTAGGATTACACGTGTGAGCCATTGGTGCCTGGCTTTTAAGAAAATGGTCTCCACTCACCCTGTAAATCCAGAGTGTTGTCCCCAGCCTTCCCAGCTGGCCTCAACCATGGGCCCACCCCTCCACCCCAGTCATTGCCAGAAGAGCAAGCCCACTATCCAGCTTCCATTAGGCTGGGTGCCTAACTTTGGTTGAGATCAGCTGGGTTGTTTTAAACATGCAGCTCAACTGTGGTTTACATGGCCTCCTAACCTATGTCCCCTACCGTGGGCTGTCTGTTATCCTTGGACCAACATCCTGACCCTGCCATCACCCATTATTACCTCACCTACCCACAGAAACCACCCCTCAACAGTGCCTAAGTCCACCAAGTTTCCGTGGGCAGCTGCTGCTCCAGCTTCCCAGGCCTGTCACCCCAGATCTTTGCATTCTATTCTGGGCTTACCTGATACCCTGCCCACTTTCCCACATGCTATCCCCTGGGCCTGCCCTCCCCACCCCAGCCCCATGCCTACCCACCTCAGGAATCCACAGGGCGCAGCTGACGTGCACCCACTTGGTCCCACTTCTAGTGGGCTTCAGGGCTCCTCCTCGCTTGGGGCAGAGCAGGCACTTTGGCTGGACTCCCAGGGCACACGTCCGGCACAGCCAGCTCCCCGTAGGCACCTTGAGGATCCCGTAGCATGCCTAGGGAGAGAGGGAGGTCATGACTTGGCTGAAAATGGTGCCAGGCCCAGCCTATGGGTAAAGCAATGAAGACTCCAGCCTGGCAAGAGACTCCGGGGGGGGAGGGTTGTCATCTAAGGGCTCCTAGAGGGTTCTTTGCCTACCTAGCATGGCTGAAATCCCTCCATTTCCCCTTCTTCTGGGAAAGGACTCAGAGATGCCCTCTGCTGGGAGGAAATTCATTCTAGCCAACTAGCATGGATTTCAGGAGGATCCATAAACCGCACCTCTTAGGTGGAATATGAAGAATTGCCTCTAGGCTAGGTATTGTCAAGTCACACCTGTAATCCTAGCTACTCAGTAGGTGGAGATCACAGTTTGAAGCCATCCCAGGCAGGGAAACTGTACGAGACTCTTACTTCCAATCAACCACCACACAGCTGGAAGAGCTCTGTGGATCAAGTATTAAAGTGCTAACCATGAGCAAAACAAAGTTCAGGGACAGCACCTAGGCCTTGGGTTCAAACCCCAGTATCAGAACATAAAGAAATTGATTTGATGCCTTCTTGTAAGATCAAGGCCCAGCGCCTTCTTCTTTTTACAGTTCTATGAGCAGGGTTCTTTCTGGTCATGTTTAAGTTGGGAGGGATCAAGCGTGGCTGGGTGGAAGTAGGAAGTCAGAGCCAGCTCGGACTTCCCCAGAGTCTGGTGCAGCTGCAGTGTGAGCCTGAACGTCAGAGCCAGAGTGCATTCTTGGGTCCTAGCCAGGACTTCCAGAAACAGCCTGAAGATATCCAAGCCTTCTCTTATCTTGGGGAGTTCTGGATAAGTTGGTGATGGGGCTTGAACTTAGAACCTGGCTATTGTCTCTGAGGATTTTTTTTTTGCTCAAGGTTAGCACTCCACCACTTGAGCCACAGCTCCAATCCTGAATTTCTGGTGGTTAACTAGAGATAAAGAGTCTCATGGACTTTCCTGCCTGGGCTGGCTTTGAAAAACCGTGATCCTCTTAGATCTTTGCCTCCTGAATAGCTAAGATTACAGATGTGAGCCACTGACACCCAGCTGTACTTATTTCCTAATAGCACTAATGGTAACAATGGCTCATAGTCTTGACTGTGTTAAGAACTCGTAACAAGCAACTTAATCTTCTCAAACTCACTTTCCTTTTTCTGCAGTGCTGGTACCCTGGTGGCCTATGAAACCCTACAATCACACACAGCCTGTCTGCAGTGTGGGGGGAGGGGGGTCCCCTACCTGGTGGACACAGACGTTGCATTTGTCACAGAAGACCATCTCGTTGCCGTCCTCACCCTCAGGAGAGCGACACACATCACATACGACGTCCTCGTCGTACTCGATGCCCAGCCCCTCCTGTGTCTCAATGGCTCGTGTCATATTCTGGTGGCACAATGTCTCCAGCTCTTCCAGCACACGCTCTAAAGTCAGCTCATCCAGCTCAGGTCTCTCTACAAGGAGGAAAACAGGGTGTGGGGAGGAGAGATAGTATCCGTGTTAGGAAATCCAGCATCCCTTGAAGTCTGAAGAGGCCTCAGATCCTGGGGCTGCAGCAGACTGAGAGAATGTCTCCAAAGGTTCATTGGCCTACTGGGACAACTAAGGAAAACTGGGCATAGGAGGGACTTTCTAGCAGAGGCCAGACCATCCACCTTGGCCTCTGATCTCACTGAAGACAGGCTGCCTAAGACCACATGGACAAATGTGTGTTCAGAGAGCGTGGAGTGTATAGAGTGGAGCTGGTTTAAATACACTCCTGCTATATCCCCTGGTGTTGGCTAGAATCTACCGCTGGAGCCTCTGTAGGATGAAATGTTCCAAAAGTGGTTGAATACCAAAAAGCTGGGCTTTCCTGGGTGAGGCCAATTACTGGGCTCCAGCCAGAAGAACCAGCCTCCCCCCACGCCCCACTGATTAGCTCCATCATATGCTCCCGTATTCTTTTATTTTCTTTTTGGTTGGCTGTGGGCTTGAACTCAGGGCCTGGGTGCTGTCCCTGAGCTTTTTCATTCAAGACTAGCGCTCTAGCACTTGAGCCACAGAGCCACTTCCAGTTTTCTGGTGGTTAATTGGGGGTAAGAGTCTAAGAGTCTCACACTTTCCTGCCCGGGCTACCTTCAAACTACGATCCTCAGATCTCAGCCTCCTGTGTAGCTAGGATTACAGGCGTGAGCCACTGGCGCCCAGCTCCCTTATTCTTTTATTTGCCAGTTCTGAGGTTTGGACTCAGGGCCTCGGGATTGCTTGGGTGGTGCTCTACCACTTGAGTCACACCTCCAGTCTGGCTTTTGCTGGTTATTTCAGAGATGACAGTTTTAAGGATTTTTCTGTCCAGCCTGGATCTGAACCTCAGTTCTCTGGCTCAGCCTCCTGACTAGCTAGGATTTTAGGAATAAGTTATCAGCATCTGGAAAGTTCATTCTTATTCTTCATGTGACATGCCATCATTCATTCCCCTCAAACTCCATGAATACCTATCATTGCTCCCAGCTGATGGCTGCAGAAGCTTCAGATATAAAGAACCAAAACTATAGCCATCGGAGAGCAGCAGGACCCCCACCCTGTCTGGGCCACTGTCTTTCAGGAGGGGAGGAATGTGAGGCTAGAAAGAAAATGCCAACCCCCTGTCCCAGCCCCATTCCTGGCACAGTGAACCACCTACCCATCAACTTGAGCTCTGAGTTGAGGATTTCCAGCCAATAGACATCAATCTCATCCAGGTCATAGCGGCTAGTCCAGGCAGGCTGGGAGCCCTCACCAAGTGCAGAGTTGCTTGAGGATGTAGAGGGGCCTTCCAAGGGTGGGAGGAGCCTGAGAAATCAAGAGAGAGTGTTGTAGAGCAAGGGGCATTAGCCTGCTCCTCCATTAGCCTGGAGAATCCAGTGAGTTGGTGGACCAACTCACTATTAGTTGTGGGGCTTGAACTCAGGGCCTGGGCGCTGTCCTTGAGCTTTTTGCTCAAGGTTAGTTGCTCTAGCACTTTGAGACCCAGCACCACTTCTGGTTTTCTGGTGGTTAATTGGGGATAAGAGTGTCATGGCCTTTCCTGCCTGGGCTGGCATCAGATCATGATCCTCAGATCTCAGCCTCCTGAGTAGCTAGGATTACAGGCGTGAGCCACCAGCATCTGGCTGAGCTGAGATTTTTTTTTTAAATTTATTATCTTTAAGTAGTTGTACAAAGAAGTGCCCATTCTACAAAACAGTATATGAATACAAAGTGTCTGACAACATTGCCACCCATCGCTCCTAACCCAAACCTTCTCTCACTTTCTTTTCTTCTTTTTTAAAAGAATTGTGATTAGGTGACTATATAAATTTCACAGATTTTACAGTATTGTGGGATAGTGACACTTAGTTAAAGTCACAAACACCTTTTAACCTTCACAAGGCAAATTGTCATTATCATCGTCTATAAAGTTTGTAGAATTCTATGAGCTTTGACAATACAATTACTTCTTCCACATCAGGTGATATTTACATTTCTTTCTTTTTGCTGTTCCCTCTCATTCTTCCCTTCCCATCACTGTCTTTGAGTTGCTTAGTTCATTTTCATCTATGTCCAGTGCAGCTGATGGGCTCCTCTGTTGTATGTTTTCCCATTTCCCACTGATTCTGTCCTCCTCCTGGTGTCCCTCCATTGAGCTCATATATATACCATATATGTGGTCAGAAACATGGAGTCATTTAGCAATGATATGACAAAATGAGTGATGAGTACCAGTCCTTTGTTTCTCAAGTCCGTTTACTTTGTCATATCTCTACATTTTGGCTTTAGCATCCACATATTAGGGAGAGTATGTGTCGTTTGTCTCTCTGCTCTTGGCTTACCTCGTGAGCTGAGATTTTTTTTTTATCATTCATGGGGCTTGATCTCTGGGCCTGAACGCTGTCCCTCTACTCTTCAGCTCAAGGTGAGCGCTCTACCACTTGAGTCACAGTGCCACTTCTGGTTTTCTGGTGGTTCACTGGAGATAAGAGGTTCACAGCTTTTCCTGCCCAGGCTGACTTTGAACCATGATCCTCAGATCTCAGCCTCCTGAGTAGCTAGGATTAAGGCGTGAGCCACTGGCACCTGGCAGTGAACTGAGATGTTAATGCCCAGTAGAGCTCGCTCTCTTCTCTCCCCTTTCCCCTTCCTCCATTATCTGCCCACCATACAGATCAGATGACTGCGGGTTACACAGGATGAAGAAGACCCAAAAGGCTGTGCAGAAAAAACTGACCTGCAGCTTTGGTTCACCATACCCACATCTACCCTGCTCAGCCAGAGCCAATTCCACTCTCCTCGCCTAAAAAACCTAGTGGGATAGAGCCAGATATGTTTCAGGACTTTAAGTCCCTTTGGTCTTAAAGCCTGAAAATGCCAAGGTCTTCAATAAAATTGAGTCTAGGCCAGGCACTAGGTGACTCACGCCTGTAATCCTAGCTACTCAAGAGGCTGAGTTCTGAGGGTTAAGGTTTGAAGCCAGCCTGGGCAGGAAAGTCTGCGAGACTCTTATCTCTAAACGAACTACTCAGGGGCTGGGAAGGTGGCTCAGTGGTAGAGCGCTTGCCTTGCATGCATGAGGCCCTGGGTTCGATTCCTCAGCACCACATAAGCAGAAAAAGCTGGAAGTGGTACTGTGGCTCAAGCGGTAGAGCTAGCCTTGAGCTGAAGAGCTGAGGGACAGTGCCCAGGCCCAGAGTTCAGGCCCCACGACCGACCAAAAAAAAAAAATAAATAAAAACGAACCACTCAGAAAAAGCTGGAAGTGGTGTTGTGACTCAAGTGGTAGAACGTTAGCCTTGAGCAAAAGAAGTTCAGGAGAGTGCCCAGGCTCTGAGGTCAAGCCCCAGGACTGCTCCCCACAAAAGGAAAAACTGAGTCCAGCTGTCCTCTGGCATCAGACGGACAGATGGTTTCACCATCACTATACACATACCTGGCTCTTTCTCAGACAGGTTCACAAGCAGCAAGTCGGAGGCCAAGCTAGCTCTCTGCAAACAAATATGCACCTGCTACCAGCCCCAGATCACCTGGGAGCTCAACTCTCCTTCAGTTCTTGGGGTCCCTGAGGCCCCTTGGTAGGGCTCTGACTGCAGGTGTAGACCAAAGCCCACCTCTGCCACTGAAAGGCTCTGTGTCCTCACAAAAATGAGCTAATAACATACATACCTTATGAGAGCTGCTTAGATTGTCAGGATTTATGAAAGTAACCTTTGATAAACACAGTGTGTGTGTGTGTGTGTGTGTGTGTGTGTGTGTGTGTGTGTGTGTGTTGGAATGAAAATGCTTTGGGATCTCTACCTAACACCTCCTGAAATGGAAAGAGGCTATTTTTCCCCCCTGGGCAGGGTGAGTGTCCCGTCTATGCAGCTGTGTGCTGCTCCTCAAATCCTGACACCAGTTTAAAATGCCAGCTCTTTCCATACCCCCGCCCTTTGGTTGCCATGGTTATTGCCTGGAGCCTGGCCTCCATCTGGCCAGCCTGCCAGGCCTGAGAGGCCCCCCTCACTTGCCTGGGAGGCCTCCTGGGGTCGAAGGCAGGGCTGCCAGGGGCTGTGACTCAGCGTAGGATGTGCAGGGGAGGGCAGGGCTTGAGATGGCACACAGACATGACTGAGCTGTGTGTGAGGAGGGCGCAGGCTCCAGGAAATACCCCATGTCAGCACGGGGACAGGAAGGAGGCAAGGCGCAGGGAAGCAGGGGCCCAAAGCAGAGAGAGGGAAAGGCCTCTTTGCAAGAAGGGAGGCTTTGAGGAGGTTGAGTGGGTAAAGGAGAAATGGAAAGGACCCCCAACAAGAGGAGCATATAAAGAGGTCCTTAATGAATGATGGTGGGCTGTTCCCACAAAGCAGGCCATTCCAAACGAAGCAATATTAACTCTTAGTCCAACCAGTGCAGTTGCAAACTGTCACTTCTTTTTCCTTTTTAAAGCACGGCCTCATGAATTTGTCACAGCCTGGCTTATGGGTGCCCTAAGCATATGCTTAGTCAGAATTTGGGGCACTCTTTGTCCAAAGGGTCACCTACCAATATAACACCAACCACTCCTGGCTTGCCTGCCAGCTAGCTACACCCCTGGGAACCAAGATCCAGGTCTTCCCTCTGAGGAAGCAGAGCTCAGAGCTGCCTTACAAACCAGAAAAGGCACTGCCTGTGTTTCTTGGGGTTTCCAACTATGAGCTACCTGCTCCGATTGGTCCCTGGAAGGCTTACCAGGGTAGGACATGGCTGTAGATCTGCCTCTCAGCCAGCAGCCCTGAGCTTTTAGCAAGGAGGATGCAGAAACTGGGCCGAGATCTAAGGGGAGGGAGGGATTTCTAGTCAAGAGGAGCAAACAGATATCAGAGGTTCATTTTTGCCCTGGGCTGAGTCTTCTGGCCACATTGAGCAGGGGCATTCATCCAGAGAGCTTTGAGACCAGGAGATGGGTACATGTGTCCAAAGGCTGGGAAGGAAGCAAGAGACTGGGACTGTAGCATTCAGGCCCATCATTCTTGCTATGGGCTTCACAAGGACAACCCAAGGTTTATTCTTGTGGCCTGTGATTTCCTGGCCCCAGCAGCCCTCCCCAGGCCCCCTGTGGCCTCTGCAGGAAACTCCCCAGAATTTCCCGACTTCCTCTCATCTAGCTAATCTGAGTAGTTTGTAAAGCAAGGAAGATCATTCAGTGAGAAGATGAACACCAACAGCTGTAGCACAAAGCCAGGAGTCCAGGCAGGAAAGTCTGTGCGATTCTTATCGCCAACAAGCCAGCAAAAAGCTGTGGCTCAAGTGGTACAATGTCAGCTTGGGGTGAAAAAGCCAAGCAAGAGTGTGAGGCTCTGAGTTCAAGCCCCAGTTCCGGTAAGAAACCAAAAGAGGCTCAGCACAGCAAGGCCTTAGGTACAAACCCTCCAATCCATGGTGATTATGGCTGCCCAGGTTTCCAGGGAGACAGAGGGGCTGGGCTGGGGGAGATAGCGAAGGGGCTGGGAAGAGCAGGGAGAACTCTCTAAGAGGATCCCTGTCCCTGCCCCCCAGGCTATTCTCTCCAAAGCTCAGACAGGCTGCGAGTGCCTGGCTCAAGTCAGCCCAGCTCAGCCATGTGTATGCTGGGAATGCACCTCATAAAGCCAAGACAATGCAGACACGTGTTCCCTTCCTGATGTCAACAGATAAAGTACCCGTCGGGCAGACCAAAGCCAAGCTACTGGTGTGGAAGCATCTGTAATTCATTACCCAGGCCAGCGGATGTTTCCAGAACCACCTGATATTGGCATCAAGGAGAAAAGACAGATCTGATTAGAACCTGCCTCTCTGCCTGGCAGATGGCCTGCCCCGCCCCACCATCCTAGACGCACATGGGGACAACATGCCATGGGTGTTCTCATTTAATCCTCACCGCTATATCCTCCAGCAGGTACTGGAATTATCTCTATCTTACAGAAGAGGAAACTAGCCCAAAGAGGTCCAATCACAGGTCTTTGGTCTGACAAGGAACTTCACCCATGATGCAGAAGGGGATACAGAGAATTAAAAATCTTCCATGCAGGCTGGGCACTGATGGCTCATGCTTGTAATCCTAGCTACTCAAGAGGCTGAGATCTGAGGATCACAGTTCCATGCTAGCCCAGGCAGGAAAGCCCATGAAACTCTGATCTCCAATTAACCACCAGAAAACTGGAAGTGGTCCTATGGCTCAAGTGGTAGAGCACTGGCCTTGAGCAAAAAGAGCTTAGAGACAGTGCTCAGGCCCTGAGTTCAAGCCCCATGACCACTACCACCAGCAAAAAAGTCTTCCATTCTTTCTCACATTGAGCATTTATCTCCAAGCTTACATTGAGCATGTATCTCCAAGCTTTCTAGTCAGTCCAGGGTTCCTCTGACTCCCAGAAGGCCCCACGCAAGTGTCACTGGCACTCAGCCCTCAGCGCACCTGGGCAGGGCCACAACACCTGTGATCCATACCCAGCACAGGACTGGCACTAAGCCGTTTGTGTGGCACATACAAACCAGTCATAAAGCTGGTCGCCAGGAAGTGATGGTGCCAATGTCAAGAGAAGGGACAGCTGTGATCTACACGGGCTCAAGGATAACCATGCGGCTGCCAAGGCTGGGAAGGGCCTGCCAATAACCCAAGCTGCCCAGCTTAAGCAGGCTGATGGGGAGAGGGGGGACACCAGGCCTCTTTGCCCTGAGGGGTCCCCAGGGTGCCGAGAGAAACACATAGCACTGTATCTAGAGGCAAAAGCCACATGGATGTCCTGCCAACGGCTTCCAGAAGTCTCTCTACCCCTTAGACCAGCAGGCTTTGCAGTCCATTGAGGACTTCCTTTCTGACTCAGTCCTACAGGCAACTCAGAGGCTGGTCTACTAGCAACAATTTCCAAAGCATCTACTGTGTGGGCATCTGGCTCCCCCTCTTTAGCCCCTCTTAGAGGGTCCTTTATAAGAAATGAAAAGCTGGGCACTGATGATTCATGCTTAGAATTCTAGCTATCAGGAGGCTGAGATATGAGGGTTGCTGTTCAAAGCCAGCCTGGGCAGGAAAGTCTATGAGACTCTTTATCTCCAATAAATTACAGAAGAAAAAAAAAAAGCAGGAAGTGGCACTGTGGATCAAGTGGTAAAGTGCTAGCCTTGAGCAAAAGAAGCTCAGGAACAGTGCGTTGGCCCTGAGTTCAAGCTCCAGGACTGGCCAAAAGACAAAAAGAAAAAAGACAAATGAAGATCCAAGGATGGAGGTGCATGCAGCCCCCTTCCTTGTCCTCTGCCTCAACAGCGCCCCCCAGCCTGGTGATTTGGCTCACCTCACCACAGGCTCTGGAATAGCTTCGGCCCCAGCAGGAACCTGCACACCTTTCTCCCATTCCTGTCGCCATGGGTCTGCCAGGATGTAATAATCATCTGGGCTGAGCTGGTATGAATCTGGGATCTTCATAGCTGTAATCAAGTCGGTCCGGAAAACCTGGCAGGGGAGAGAGGGGCAGGAATGGAGTCAGGGTGACCTGCTCCACAGGCCAGCGAAGAGGCAGAGAAACACAACGGAAGTGAGCCTTCTGCCTGCTCTCTTATAAATACAACAAACGCAGTAAGAATAATGCAAGCAGGGCACCAGTGGCTTATACCTGTAATCCTAGCTACTCAGGATGCTAAGATCTGAGGATTGCTCTTCAAAACTAGCCCAAGCAGGAAAGTCCATGAGGCTCTTATTTCCAATTAACTAGCAAAAAGCCAGAAGTAGAGCTGTGGCTCAAATGGTAGAGCACTCAGCCTTGAGCAAAAAAAGCTAAAGGACAGTACCCAAGCCCTGAGTTCAAGTGTTTGTATTGGCACTGGCATATATACACACACACATACACTCCAAAAATTGTGACAAACTTAATTCATGTTGTTTTTGACTCACTGAAGTACAAGTTACAAGAAGAGAGAGATGGGCTGGGAAGGCGGCTCAGTGGTAGAGTGCTTGCCTTGCATGCATGAGGCCCTGGGTTCAATTCCTCAGCACCACATAAGCAGAAAGAGCCAGAAGTGGCGCTGTGGCTCAAATGATAGAGTGCTAGCCTTGAGCTGAAGAGTTGAGGGATAGTGCCTAGGTCCAGAGTTCAAGCCCCACGACTGACAAAAAAGGAGAAGGAGAAGGAGAAGAAGAGAGAGATGGAAATGGACCTGAGAGAGAAGGGTAGGGGCTGGCGGAGGAAAAAAAAAAGCAACAGCAAAAAGACAAAAAAAAAAAAATCAAAGGGCAGAAAGGCTTCTGAGAATGTAATACTAACAGTATGTTCAGGGAATCACTAGGGGAAGTTTAAATCGTGTTATGGATTCACACTAGATAAATCTTAATGCTGGGGTGTGGGGGAGGGGCGTTGGCCTTCCCCAGGCTCCCTTCTATCAGATTCAGCACGAATGTCTGCCATCAGGGGGCGTCGTTACTGACTGTGTGCAACCTGCTGGAACCCAAGACCATGTGGGAAGCAGCTGAATGGGTGCACCGGGTGGGCCTAAAGGCAGCAACCTGCAGAATCTAATTACTGTCTGCCTCTAGCTGGGGAAAGCCCTGGCTTGAAAAAGGTCAAGTTTCTTGAAGACTCTATTTGCCAATATAATTTAATTGTTAAGACTAACACCCTAACATTTAATTAGGGTGCCAGTGTGAAAAAAATTAAAATCAGATTACGATTAAATGTTAATTAAACAGAAGATGGAATGTGGTGAAGATTTCACAGCCCTGATAATTTGCATATGTTATTAGCAAGCAGTAAGACGGCTAATGGGAGAGTGTAAACTCAAGCAACCCACACTCTTAGGCACCGCGTGCTTTGGGGGGTGTTTATAAAAGCAGCTGCCTTTGCTGACAGAGAGACCTCTTCTCACAGAGGCCTCTGGAGATTCTGCCATAACCAGCAGAGCAAGGGACAATATTAGTGCCCTAGGGGTACTCAGCACAGAATTTGGCAAACCTAGGATCTAAGCTGACCCCCAAAAGGGATCTAGGATGGTTGCTCTGAGCTGGAGTTTGTCTACCTGAGACAAAGCTGTTAGCTAACCTTCTATTAGCACCTAGAGGATACTTCTCTAAAGAGGCCTGGATGTGGGTGATTACAACCTGCTTGTAAGAGCCATGCTCTTCAGCCCTTTGTGGCATACTTTTCAAGCGGGATCTGGCAGTGTTGTTGGTTTGCCTGGGACCTGCTTCAGATGACAATCCCCCCCCCCCCCCACAGAGCTGGGGTGACAGGCTTAGACCTACCACACCCAGATCCTTGGTTAAGATGGAGGGTCTCCCTAAAAACTCAAGGTCTACATGGTAGAAGCAGCAGAGTGGACCAGGACAACATCCTGAGCCATCCAGCCCTCCCCCACAGCCTCGCCACCCAATGACTTGTCACAGAAGCCAGATCAGGTGGATTTCCCAAGAGAGGGCCTTCCAGGCCTGTGTCCACATATATGTACCTATGTCTGGCCTCTCCCAAGAACCCCTAAGCCTCCCATCCAGGAAACCCAGCCCCAGGTGACACTCTCCTGGGAAGTGTTGCTCAACACCAGCTTCTGGGCTTTAGCTGAACTACCATGGCCCTTACATTAAAATCTCCTGGCTTTCTGCCAGGTCTTCCTCCTGCAGGTGAGCTCAACCTGGCACAGCCAAGGTGCTAACAAATGTGGTATGACTCAAGATCCTTCCATAGATCAGACTCTTGGACTGCTACCCAAGGCCCTAAGTGAGCAGCTGGGGACTCCATTACCTTCCAAAGTAGTCTGTCCATTTCTACGAAACCTGTCCACAGACAAGGCACCTACACATCTGTTTGTTCTGAATTACTGAGAGTTAGGCTTGGAAAAGGCTAACTCTTCTAAAACTCCTAAAACACTTAAAGAAAGGGTAAAATGGACACTGAAGAATGGGATTCTTGCTGCAGCAAGGAAGTTAGGAGCTGGAGAGCAGCAATTTTCCTAGAATGTGAATGGTTACTACTTTTCTCTTTTAGCCGAAATTGACAAATCGTCTTTCAAGGGTTTTGCTGCCTAGCAACCAAGTTGTACTGAGCTACTTGGGAGATATTAATTGCAGCTTCCTCAAACAGTGTAAAAGATGTTTAAAGGCCTCAAACTCTTATTTAATAATCAACCTGAGTGCTGGGGGTGCCCCATTACCCTGGACAAGGGGGGAGACCCTCTGATGCTCAGATGTGTCACCCAGGAATATACTACATGACCCTGACTGGCTGCTCCTTTTCCTGTCACAATGATCTGAAAGTTTAGCTCTTTATACCTTTTTCCCCGGGAAGAGCTGAAAGCAAGCAGTTTAGTAAAGCCTAAGTAACATCTCAGTGACTTCCAAAAGCAAATAATGACTACAGGTAACTTCTGCTGACACGGGCCAGGAGTTCCAGGACACTGTAGTGTGATTTATGGCTGCCATTTGAACATTTCATCCTGAAACCTTGGTTCTTCGCTTCCTTAAGAAATGAATTACTAGCTGGGCGCCGGTAGCACATGCCTATCATCTTAGCTACTCAGGAGGCTGAGATCTGAGGATCATGGTTTGAAGCCAGCATGAACAGGAAAGTCTGTGAGACTCCAATTAATCACAGAAAAAGCCAGAAGTGGAACTGTGGCTCAAGTGGTAAAGCACTAGGCCTTAAGCAAAGAACTCAGGCCCTTTGTACATCACCTTTATGATAACAATTTAAAAAGAAAAAGAAAAGAAAAGAGCTCAGGCTCAGATTTCTAGCTCCAGGACCAGCAAAAAATAATAACAAAAGAAGAACTGAATCACTACAGGGTACCAGTGTCTCACATGCCTGTAGTCTTACTCAGAAAGCTGAGATCTGAGGATTGTAGTTCAAAGCCAACCAGGGATTGGAAAGTCCATGAGACTCATCTCCAGTTAACCACACACACACACACACACACACACACACACACACACACAGCTAAAAGAAGAGCTATGGTTCAAGCGGGAGAATATAAACCCTATGATAAAGAATATCTCACTCCAAAGCAAATGTACAGTTAAAATTAAGTACAAACACCAAAGAAGGCCTCTTGGAAAAGTCACCCGCTACCTAGTCATATTTCAAGCTACTACGAGGTTAAGTTGGTTTTATTTACTTAAAAAGAATAATAACTTAAAAATCCACTCAACATTTCTTTCTCTTATTTTCCTAAGGATAACATCACTTCCTGCTCTTAAAGGAGAATTTATTACGCACATTTCTTTTGCAAGACAAGTCCCAGAGGCCGGAGGCCCTCCCTTCCAGCTGGCGGAGCAGCAAAGCTCCCGACAATACTGAAAGTGGATCTCACACTCACACACACACTCCAGAGTGACGCTCAGAATGCAGGTGTCTGGCTCAGCAGAAGGCTTCTCCCCTCTTCCCCGTGGCCTGCTAGGAGGTCTGGAAACCTAACCTAAACCACAGGGCAGGCCCAGAACCTGTGTGCGGTTCTCCCAACTTTTGAGAGCATTTTACATAGTACTACAACAGATATCACCCTTGTTTTAATATACACTAGGTTACTCCAAACTTCTGGGAAATATCTCTGCTCCTCCTCTGCTGCTTTTTAGTTATTTATTAGAGAGGATTACTGTGTTCCGTTTTTTGCCAGGACTAGCTTCAGACTGTGATCTTTCTATTTCCCTCAGCCTAGAATCACAGGAGTGTGCAACCAGGCCTTATGGCAGGCTTAAGACCCTCCCCCACCTGTTTTTGTGCTAGTACTAGGGTTTGAATTCAGGGCCTGGGCGCTGCCTTTTCGGCTCTACCACTTGAGCCACAGCTCTACTTCTGGTTTTTTACTGGTCATTTGGACATAAGGGTGCCCTGGACTTTCCTGCCTCAGCTGGCTGTGAATGGCAGTCCTCAGATCTCAGCCTCCTGAGTAGGTAGGGTTACAGGCGTGAGCCACTAGTGCCTAGCTAGGAACCCATTCTTAAAGACTGGAACAAGTTGCTGCACTTTTACTGCCACTAGAGTCAGGCAGGGGAGAGGGAAAGGGCGTCCTCATACAGGAACTTCAGAGGCCAGAGGGTTTGGGGACATCCCTTGCTGAAAGCAGAAGTTGTTTTCTCAGGCCCTGTCCCTGAGGACATTCTGTCCCTGGTCATCTGGAAAGGGCTCCTGGGCAACATGCAAAGGCCCCATTTCTTCCTCTAGGTCCACACTGATTTGTCACCAAGGGCTACAAAACAGGTGACCACTGGATCCCAATGCCCACGCCCTTCTGATTCTGGCACCTCCTTATTCTGTCTCAGGAATGGCTTGTTTACTTGATACCCCCAAAACCCTGGCTCCCTTCCTTCACTTTTGGCTGCCCCATCCCCAGGTTGCTTGGATCCCAGGGAAAGGATCTCCGGAGTAGGGTCCACAGAGGACTCTACAGATGATGATCCTGAGGTGAAGAAAGAGAAGTATCACTTGCCAAGAGTCAGAGTTCCTTGGTGGCTAAGCCAGGGCCCTCAGGCAAAGCAGGCTGCATCTCCCATAACCGACACTTCCCTGCGCAAGCACCTGCATCCTGCTGACAGCCAAGAGGACAAGCTCCCCAGGGAGAGGGCCTGTGCTTGCTTTCCTCTGGCACTGGCCAGCACTGGCCTCCTAGGGCTTACTGATCTCATTCAGTGCCAACAGTAGCACTGGGGTCCACATGTGCTCTCTGGCTTCGCTTCTGGGGATGATGACTTCATGAAAAGACTGATTTCTACGCCTCCAGCCAGCCTGCCAGGGGAAATCCCCACTGCTTGCTCTGTGTTTCCTGCTTCTCAGTCTACCCCCAGGCCTGAGGAAGACACAGCCTCCAATACAAACCACAGGGCTGGCTTCCAGGTCTCTAAGGTCTCTTCCCCAACCGTCCTTCGCACCTGGTAGAAACATGTCGGTTTCTGAGCACCAGTGAGGAGAAGAGCTGGAGAGTGTGACCACCTACCTGCATGCTAGGGCCAAGCCTGAAGTTCCAGAACCAGGCTGCCACAGCTTGTACTATCCCTCCCCGACCCACAACCAAGAAGCTTCTGGGGAACAATAAGCCAGGAACTCCTAACTTAGGCAAATGAAGGGGATGTCTGCAGCTGAAGCTCTAACCCAGACCCCCAGCCAGAAGGTTTCTATTTATTTAAGTATTGGTACCTCCGTCTGCCCCAGACCACTTAAAACCAGTGGGGATGGATGGAAGACTGTTTCTAGCAAGTGCAAGAGTTATCTCCAATCAGACAGCTTCTCCGAGGTGAGATCCACAAAGACCAAAGGCTAGGTTACCAGGCAAGACAGGCCCGGCCCACCCCATAGGCTCCAGCAGAATTGACACAATAATGCCAACAAGGCACAACAAAGGCTCTCTAGGCAGAGCTCCTCCAAGCAGAGGAAGGATGCACGCTGTGACCCAGGCTCCATTCCTTTCACTGCTCAAGGAGATCCTGGGGGAAGATTTTAGAGTTTTATGGATATCACCAAAATCCCAACCCAGATTCCTAGTATCCGAGAGCCATCCCTTCTCGGCACTCCAGATTAAGGGCTAGATGGGAAGCTGGGCCAGAGGACCCCAGCCCTGTCCAGGGTCCTGACTCCTGGTCAGTACTTTCTTCAGCCCAGGGACACTTCACTCTGTGTTCAAGGAACCACCTGTTAGACACATTGGTCCATACTGGGAATGGTGTCTACCTTGCCTAAAGCCCCAGCCCCAGACATATTAATAGTGGTTGGGGAATGGGAGGCTGAGTGACCACCGTCAGTGTGATGCTGAACACTTGCATCCTTAAATTCCCTACCCCACCCAGGCCGCAGTGGCTCATACCTGTCATCCTAGCTATTCAGGAGGCTGAGATTTGAGGATCATGGTTCAAAGCCAGCCTCAGCAGGAAAGTCTGTGATACCTTTATCTCTAAAGAATCACCAAAAAAGCCATAAGGTGCTGGGCAAATGGGTTCCAAGAATGTCCCTTCTGCCAGGATGCCCTATGCCCTCTCAGACCCCAGTGACCAGCAAGGTCCCCTCCCTCTTCCAGCCCATTCACAGAAGAGCACACAGTAGACCAGAGAGCAGATTTAGTGCCAATAGTTTCGACAGCCAAGTCTTTGCTTTCCTCTCCACCCTCTTGTGAGCCAAATATTTTGGAAGCTTTCACTAACAGCTTCTTCTCTACCCCACCATAACTCAGAATTTATGCCGGCCACAGCTCAACCTTCTCATTTAGAGGGTGAAGGAAACCTCACAGGTTGCTCTCCAGCTGGCTATGCGAAGAAGAGCTTGTCCTTGGCCAGGGTTCAAGGGAGGGAAGACTCCTCAGCCCTCTAGGAGCCCAAAGCTGGGAGGAGGAGGGGGAAGGGAGAAGAGGAATGCGTCTAGGTAAGAACTCACAGCCACCTTCAGAGTCTCTGGGTGTTGGCCTGGGCCTATAAAGCCAGTCCCCAGTAGGGCCCTTACCCACAATTCCACTCTATTTTTAGGCACAGAGGCCCTGGGCTGGAAAACCCAAGAGGCAGGGGAATTTTCTGCCCTATGCAAATTGTTCTTTCTGTTCAGCGTTGGCTGACACCTGTTTCCTCCCAGTCAGGCCTGTGATCCTGGGTATAGACAGCCTCCCTGCTTGCCCTCCCTTCTCCCCCCGCCCCCAACTAATTGGGACCTGGATGGAGAGAACTGGACAGGGGAAGGGACCCGTTTTAACTGAGCTTAGCATCAAATGAAGGGGCCAGCCCTGGAGTTCCCCCCCCCGCCCCCCCACCTCCACTCCCAACTGAATAGCCCTAGAGGGAGTAGGCAGGATTCTGTGAGGATCCTCAGTTTTCCAATGGGTACAATAGCACCTGCCTCTCAGGACTACATATATGTTCATCTTACTTTACTTATTTTAATTTTTGCTGCTCCTAGGGCTTAAACTCAGGACCTGGGAGCTGTCCCTAAGCTTCTTTTGCTCAAGGCTAGAACTCTACTAATTGAGCCACAGCTCTACTTCCCACTTTTTTTTTTTTTGCCAGTCTTGGGACTTGAACTCAGGGCCTGGGCACTGTCTTTGAACTTTGTTTGCTCAAGGCTAGCACTCTACCACTTGAGCTACAGCACACTTCTAGCCTTTTCTGATTATATGATACTAAGGAATTGAACCCAGGGTTTCATGCATGCTAGGCAAGTGCTCAACCACTAAGCCACATTCCCAGTCCTTCCCACTTTTTTATATAGTTAATTGGAGGTAAAAGCCTCATGGACTTTCCTGCTTGGGCTGACTTTGACCATCAATCCTCAGATCTCAGCCTCCTGTGTAGCTAGGATTGCTAGGCTTGAGCCACTGGTGCCTGGCTAGAGGAGCTTTTAATTACAGTACCCGATTGTGTCATCTGGTCTACCATCCTTGAAAGGCCCCTCTCAAATCAACAGCATCAGCTTTCCAACAACTTACCAAGTGCAGGTAAACTGCCCTATAGCCACCACCATCTCCCCACCACACTGCGGTGTCAGCCCTCTCCCAGGAATGCTCTGTCTCCCTATGTCTGACAATCTTGGTATCAGGCCATACCTGGGACTAAGACAATCCAATTCTTCCTCCACTTAAACATAACTGTCTGTCACAGAGCGCTAGTGGCTCACGCTTGTAATCCTAGCTACTTAGGAGGCTGTGATCTGAGCATCATGGTTGGAAGCTAGCCAGGGCAGGAAAAGACCATGAGACTCTTATTCCCAGTTAACTACTCAGAAGCTCAAGGACAGCACTTGGGCCCTGAGTTCAAGCCCCAGGACCAGCAAAATAAAAGCTCCAAAAAAACAAACGCATAAATGTCTGTACCCCTCCTCCCCCAATGGACCGAATGCTTCCTTTGTCCCTTCCCATGGTACACTTTCTCTGTGTTAATCTTTCTCTGCCCTTCACCACTTCTCTTTACTTGGAATTCTAGGGTGATCTTTAAAACATGTGGAACCCTTGCAGTTAGACCTCCAGACCACAGGTGTCAGCTCCGGGCACCTCTTCTGGAGGCTCCTCACCACCCACCTCGGAAGGCTTCTTCTCGTTCTGCCGGGGCCAGCCCGACTTGGTACTGCTGGGCAACTTGGAGCATCTTGAGCCTGATGCAGACACGGATGCAGATGCTGATGCAGATGTAGCATGACCTGCAGACAGAATTGAGCTTGTGAGGCAAATTAGAAGGCCAGGAACACCACTCACCAAGTGTAGTTTGCCTCTAAGCTGTGGAATGCATGATCAGGAGGTGGAGGCCTCTCTAAGCAATGTCCAATGATGAATTGGAGACACAACGCTTCTCTCTTCCACTCACCAACTCCTGGGGTGGTTTTCAGGGGTCTGTGTTAGCTTACTATGTGGCCCAGACAAATCCTAGCCCTTTTGGGAGCGCTGCTTGCTCCTCAGTTAAGAGTAGAACAAGTTTCAGGCATGCTCCACATAAAGAACATCACCAGAGTCTGGGAGGATTCCAGGAGGATGCAAAGGCAGGGAGCCAAGAGCAATGGGAAGTGTTGCTCTGAAGTAGATGCAGAAACTACCAGGCTCGGGGCTGGGAAGGTGGCTCAGTGGTAGAGTGCTTGTTTTGCATGCATGAGGCCCTGGGTTCAATTCCTTAGCACCACATAAACAGAAAAAGCAGGAAGTGGCGCTGTGGCTCAAGTGGTAGAGTGCTAGCCTTGAGCTGAAGAGCTGAGGGATAGCGCCCAGGCCCAGAGTTCAGGCCCCAGCACAAAAAAAAAAAAAAAAAAAGAAACTACCAGGCTCTATCTCTGACCCAGTATCTTATGAATATACCACCATAGGGTTAATAGGATTCTGCAATACAGTCTTCTATGTAGCCTGGGCTAGACAAGATCCTTCTGCATCTACTTACTGAGGGCTGAGATCAAGCCTCAATTTGCGTTTGTTTGTTTGTTTCTTTTTTTCTTTCTTTCTTCCTTCCTTTCTTTTTTTTCTTGTCAGTTATGGACTTGAACTCTGGGCCTGGGCACTATCCCTGAGCTCTTTTGCTGAAAGCTAGTACTCTACCACTTTGAGCCACAGTGCCACTTCTGCTTTCCTGGTAGTTAACTGGAGATAAAAGTCTCATAGACTATCCTGCCTGAGCTAGCTTTGAACCGTACTCCTCAGATCTCAGCCTTCTAAGTAGCTAGGATTACAGAACTGAGCCATGAGCACCTGGCTAGTTTTTCTATAAAGTTACAGTGCTATGGTTTAGATAAATGCCCCCTAAAAGGTCCATGTGTTAAAGATTTGGCCCCCTGAATGGCACTGTAAGGTGTCCCATGCGTTTTTAGGACAGAGAGCCTTATGGGAGATCTTGAGGTTATTGGGGCCAATCTAATCATGGACTGAAATCTCCCAACCTGTAAGCTAAGGAAACCTTAATGATAATTATCTCATATATTTGGTTGTAGTTACATTGACTAAAGGGACAAGATGAACTGTCTTGAAAGGGAGGATTAAATGTACTATGTTCATAAAATCTTAACATAGTCTCTGGCATATAACAATTACTCAACACCAATAGTTAGTCTTGAGGCCCCTGCTAGACTACAGGACTGCAGTCTTAGTCCCCCAAGGAGCAGAAAGAAGGCCTAGGGAGACCCAATGTGACAGTGGTAGAGACTGGTAGGGCAAAGCCAGAGTTCAGATGCTCAGATGCCTCCTTCCCTGCCTTGCATTTGCCTGGCCCTTTCCTGAACTGAAGTTAGAAGTAGAGGACATAGCTATTCAGTCTAGGAAGCCAGGCCGTGAGCATGTAGCCAAAGAAGGATGATATGTTATAGGAAGGATGGGCTGGCCAGGTTGGACATCAGAGGAAAACCAAGGCATAGGTGAATGAGGGTAGGGGAAGAGATGAACCTTCTGTCTCTTGAGGGATTGTGCAACTTTTGAGAACCAGGGTAAGGAAGAGCCCTCACTAATTGGGCTGGGAAGGTGGCTCAGTGGTAGAACGCTTGCCTTGCATGCCTGAGGCCCTGGGTTCAATTCCTCAGCACCATATAAGCAAAAAGAAAAAAGTCGGAAGTGGCGCTGTGGCTCAAGTGGTAGAGCGCTAGCCTTGAGCTGAAAAGCTGAGGGACAGCACCCAGGCCTAGAGTTCAGGCCCCATGACAGGACCCCCCCCCCATAAAAAACAAATGCCACAAATTCACCATCTGCATGAACATGTCTGGAGGCACAGGGCTCCAGACCTGGCCTCCCCACTAGTATAGCTTCTTCTTTAGCCTTGGCCTCCTGCAAGGCAGTCACTGTGAGGTGAGATTGTCTTTGGCAGACTATTCCTCCTACCCATGGCAGACAGAACTCCTCAGACACAGGCAGGCCTGGCTTCCTGGGCCATTGAAGAACAGCTACTTTATGACTTCATCTCCCTTCCTTCTGAATTTCAGAGGAGGCTCCCTAAACCCATTTTCTCCTAGATAACAACCCCCTACCACCAAGCATTCACCTGGCACACCTATCCCAGACACTGAGCAAGACGTAACTCATCAGGGGAGTTTACCACTGGCTAGGAAATGATACCTATCAGATAATTATAATAGTGACAAGCTTTGCATTGATACTATAGGAATTTTCCAGAAGGGCCCTGACTCAAAAGAAAAGCCAGAGGGACTTTTTCTTCTTGCATTTCTTATGAGCAGCAAATAAAAGGTCCTTAAAGGGGCCAAGCAAGACCTAGAGAGTAGAGTGAGTATGAGAAAGGGGACAGCCAAGGCTTTGGAGGCCATTGTAAGGGCAAATGCTAGCACTCAGGAACAAAGGGGCTTGCCTTGACTTATGTTTTTGTCAGCATAGCCCTGGGTTGAGTTAAGACCACGGGGCAGCCTCCTTCCACCCTGGCTCTGGACCTGGTAACTATTCCAATGCTTTTCCAAGTGAAAGGGACTTACTGTCAGTGGTGTCCGAGTTGTCGCTGCTGATGGAGTATTTTCGCCTCTTCTCTTCCATCTGTAACGAAAGGCAATACAGGCTCACTATATTCGTGGAAGGCTTGGGAAATCCTCAAGCTCTCAGAAAAAGACTTCCATTCTCTACCTCTCCACACTCCACGAAAGACAAGACTCAACCTACCTGCCTCACCTGCTTCCTACCCCACCACCCACAGAGGCCCTATGGTGGGAAGAGGAGGAACTAGACTTTGATTGCCAAGGTAGTCCATCGAGGTTAAGGTACAATCCTAGGCATAACAGCCAGCTGGCTATGGAAGTAGGGCTACTTTCCTATCTGCCACTGTCTTTGCCCAGATCAAGTACAAACCCAGGGTATCTCAATTGGACTATCTAACTTCCAAGTCCCTGAGTAGTTCTTTTGCACGGCCCTTTATCCACTCTGTCTTGGTGAGCTGTGAGCTATAAGCTCCTTTTATCGGTGAAGCTGTGACTTGTCCTACAAGGAACTGGCTCAGCAGAGATTTGAACCCATGGTCTGAGGTCTGATCTGTGAACCTACACTGAGCTGCCTTTTGTGCAATCCATCAGCTGCATGCAGTCCATTAGAAAACTTTGCCCATACTTTTATTTCCTCTAATCCTGGGAGCAGACCCTGCTCTTGTTTGCTTGGAGGGAGCAGGCAGAGTGGCTTGATAATCTGCTCAGGGTCACACGGCTGGTCTGTGGTCAAGTTCAAGTGAGATGGATTGCATTGCAGCTTCCACACGTTCCTGCAGGGCCCAGAATGGCCTCGTTGCTCATAACCAAACACAGAGAGCCAGTCCCTGTCTTTTGGAGAAAGCCTTCAGTCTAGCCCATCTGCCAGCTATTACCGGCTGCTGCTATCCCTTAGTCTTTTCCTGTTAAGCCCTGGAGTGCCCCTATCTTGTGTGTATATGTGTGTGTGTGTGTGTGTGCGTGCACGCGTGCACATTTGCCATCCTGGGGCTTGAACTTGGGACCTGAGTGCTGTCCCTGAGCTTTTGTGCTTGAGGCTAGTACCCCACCACTTGAGTCACAACTCCATTTCTGGCTTTTTGTTGGTTCATTGGAGATAAGGATCTCAGAGACTTTTCTACCTGGGCTGGTTTTGCCTTGCAACCCTCAGATCTCAGCTTCCTGCATGGCTAGTGTTGCAGGTGTGACACCAGTGACCAGTACCCCTATCTTGCTCCAGCCCAGCAGAAACCAGGAAGCATTTGTTCATGGAACTGGAGCAAAGAAACCCACATCGCTGGAGCAGACCTGGATAATGCCCCTGTCTGGAACGTGCCTTAACTATGAGCTTCTCAGTACTCCAACAGCAGGAAGGTTCATCAGGGCTGATGGCTTGCTGTACAATTTCAGAGGTATGCAGGGCTCTGCAGAGGGTGACAGACTGAAGGGCAGCTGTCAGAGTAAGCAACTCAGGTGCCACTGCAGAAACAGAGTTAGCACAGGCTCTCAGGCACTCACTGCCAGCTGGGCACTGGTGGCTACACTAGCTACTCAGGAGGCTGAGATCTGAGGACTGAGGTGTGAGGCCAGCATGGATAGGAAAATTGGAGAGACTCCTCAGCTAACTAGCAAAAAGCCTGAAGTAGAGCTGAAGTGGTAGAACAACAACAAACAAACAAACAAACAAACAAAAACACGAAAAGACAGTGCCTAAGTTTTTCGTTCAAACCCCAGTATAGGCACAAAAGAATACCAAACAAAATATATTCACAAGCACACACACATACAAACACACACACACACACACACACACCTTTTACCAAGGGAGATTTTGTGGTAGTTTAGTTGGAATAATAGGTAGCCTATGAGGGAACACACGATTGTATGAACAAAGCTTTCTTCTTTTGAAGTAAAGTCCATTCTGAAGGCTTCCTTTCCTACCTCCATGACAAAACATCACCCCCGGCCCGCCCCCCCCAAGCTGGCCAATGAAGCCTGAAAGAATCCTAGGTCCTCTGTGAGGCTACCCTTTGCTCCACAAGTTACCTCCTGAACCCAAAGAAGACAGGAGGACTCACTGACCCAAGTCCAACTCCAAGGCTGCCATGCAAATAGTCAGGATGAGGAGGCTGAGACTTCACCTTGGCCTCTGATTTTTCCCTATCAGTCCTCCAATTTCCATCAAGGCAAAGATCTCTTCTGGGAGATGACCTCAAACAAGGCACTTAACTTTGCAAAGACAGAAAGTAGTCCTAAAATCATTTCTATAATGATTCAAGAAAGGAAGGGTCTTGTTTGTTTTTGTTGGTTTGTTTTTGCTGGTCCTGGGGCTTGATCTCAGGGCCTGGACTCTGTCGTTTAGCTTTTCTGCTCAAGGCTAGAGCTCCACCACTTGAGTCACACTTGAGCCACTTCTGGCTTTATTTGTTGGTTTATTGGAGATAAGAGTTGCATGCTCTTTTTCCGGTCTGGGCTGGTGTTGAGCTCCAGTCCTCAGATCTCAGCTTCCTAAGTAGTTAGGATTACAGGCATGAGCCACAGGTGCCTGGCTAGGAAGAATATTCTTTTGCTGCCAATCGTATCAGTAATTTGCAGGCCCCTTAAGCCTCCCCTCCCACCCCCAACATGGAGAAACTCAGCTTGGGGGCTGGGCTATGAGGGCTCACCTTTCAGAACGTATGGCTTTGTCTAACTCTACTGACCCACACCTGCCCTCATACCTCTTGCCTCATACCCCAGCCCATCTCCTTTCTGCTTGGACCCCATGTTCATTGCCTGGCTTGCACTATTACTCTCCCGTAATCCAGGGCTCCACAGGTAGGCCCAAGGGATGTTTAAAAAACATAAATCAGATCACATCGTGGCCCCACAGAAACTCTTTCAAAGGCTTCCTGCTGATCAAAGGACACATCTTGAAGTCTTGACCACAAGAGCCAGCAGAGCCCAGCTTTTGCCCACTTTGACTAGTGTAATACACTAGTGCCTTCCTCACTGCTTTCCAGCTACAATGGCCCCTTTCACTTCCTCCCACAAGCCCAAGACAGCCCATGTTTGGAGACCTGGGCACCAGTTTGTTGGCCTGCAGTGTCCTTTTATGTGGTCTATTGAGTTTCTGACTGTGCAACCTTCAAGTCTGGCTTCAGCATCATGTATGTTCGTTTTTACCCATCACTCTATCTAAAGAAATTCATCAAGCCCGGAGCTGGTGGCTTACACCTGCAATCCTAGCTACTCAGGAGGCTGAGCCCTGAGAAGATCCAAGTTCGCAGCCAGCCTCGGTAGAAAGGTCTAGGAGAGTCTTATCTCCTCCTAAACAGTAAAAAGCCATCTGTAGCGCTCAAGTGGTAGAGTGCTAGCTTTGAGTGAATGAGCTAAGAAACAATGTCCAGGCCCTGAGTTCAAAGCCCAGCATTGGCACAAACAGAAAAAAGAAAGAAAGAAAACAGAAATTCACCACCCTGCAGAATTGCAGTGAGCTACTTGTTGACTGCTCCTCCCCTTGGGAGTGGGGAAGAAGCAAGTCTGGCTAAATGTCCCAGCAACCCCTAACCTTGCACTCAGTACACAATAGGAAGTGCTGGTGTGTTCTTGTCTATAGCCCAGCTGGCCTGCCTGTGGCTGACAGGAACAAACACCCCAGTCCAGGATTCCGTGCTGTTTTCACAGCCTGCCTTCCCCATCTTGACCTCACACATTCTCCAGGAGGCTTTATTTGGCTGGGCTCCTGGCTAATGATCAATGTCAACTCAGTAATAGGGCAGCCAATTTGGTGGCAGATGTTTTCTTGGCAACACTAGCCATTGGGTCTTTGTGGGGGCCTCAGGTCTGGCCTTGAACACCACTGGCCAATGCCAGCCCCCTTTAAAGACCTCTCTGTAAATAAACTCAAATAAACACCCTGGGCCTCCATTAACGCCCCTCCATCTGACCTTGGGAACAAGTGGGCCTTTTAGACCTAGCTACTGCAGCCTCTGGAGGGGCAGTTAAAACACCCCCCCAGCCTGGCCTCGGGCCTCTCCTCTTCAGAGGCCACCAGGCCTGCCCGACCCTGCCACCACACACAGCAGGATTTCGGCCGCCTCCTTAAAACTGAGAGGGGAAAGTGGCTTTCAAGCAGGCAATTTACCATTCCAGACACAATCTTTCAAAGAGAAACAAAAACTCTCCCTGTCTGAAGCAGACTGCTAAGGCGTGTGTGTAATAAGATGCTAATACAATTTAATGATATTTCGGCTGGAAAACCTGTCCTCAGAGCCTCCTTGTGTCGGGAAGGCCAGACATTCAGAAAACAAGAGCGGCACACTCTTAAAACTGCTCGAAACAGGGGGTCAGAGCCCCACTCTTTCCCATCTCTCATTAACTTTAATGCCTTCTTAGGGACAGTAATTGCAGTTACAAAAAGGATTTTATGCACACAGGGCCCAGCGCTGCCGTCTGCCATCTTTGAGTCTGCTTCTCCAAGCCTAGGGGAACCCAGCTGCACCTCCCTCTTCTTCCATCACTACCCACCTGCAATTCTTAAGCACCCCAGTGGGACCCAGGTCCCCTAAACACACTGCTCACACCCATTCTCCATCTACTCATCGACTTGGTCTTTTAGTGTTTACTCACCCTGCTCTTCATCTCAGAGAGGGAAAAGTTTGGTCCGCTCGCTTCCATATCTGGCTGCCCATTGGCATCTGCTGGCTCCTGCTGATCTCTTCTTCAGAGAAGGAAGCTGGCACTCTGGCCAAGCCTAAAGGTGAGAGATCAAAGGTCAAAGGTGCTTTAGGTGCCCTTCTAGGTCACTAACAAGAACAGTAAGAATGGCTAGTACTAATCAAGCGCTTACCACAGGTATAACTTTGGGCTTAGGCGATCCCCCTCCACTTCCCGCCCCTTGCCTCTTGTTCTGGGGGTTGAACTCAGGACCTTACACATGATAGGTAAGTGTTCGACCACTTACCTATATCCCCAGCCCTGGGATTGGTCTTTTTTAATACACTGTTATCACTTATTACACCAGTGGTGGGCAAAGGGACTGTGGATTCACATCTAGGCTGTCCCACCTTCCAAGGGGATAATCCATTCTCAAAGGACTAAGTATATACGTAGGCTGACAATTTTCAGTATGGCTGAGAATATTCCCAACCACAGGATTGTCTAAGAGGAAACTAAGAGTACCCTGTACTCCAGAACCAGCCTTCTTCTCCTTCCTAAGTTTTGACCAAGGATGGAACCTGTGAATGTTAAGCAATTCAGGCACATGGTATGAGTTGGGTATTGGGAACACAGCCAAGCCCAGGGCTTCTCCTCTCAACTCTGTCCTGGCTTCCTCTGGCGGAATCTGAACTGTTCAGTCCCCAAACAGCCTGTTGCACGTGTTGTAAAGCACTGAGTGGAAGTTTCTGACCTGAGTCATGAGCAGGAGATAATCACCTCCCTGTTCACAGAAACACCAACTTTAACCAGAACATCCAGCCCACAGTCTCAAAAAGATGAGGGAGTCCATGTTCAAGACACTGGCTTAAGACTCTAAGACACAGCTAGGCACCAGTGTGGTTCATGCCTGTGATCCTAGCTACTCAGGAGGTTGAGATCTGAGGATTGCAATTCAAAGCCAGCCTGGGCAGGAAAGTCTATGAGACTCTTATTTCCAATTAACTACCAAAAAGACAGAAGTAAGAGTGGTGGCTCAAGTGGTAGAGTGCCATTCTTGAGCAAAAACAACAAACAGCTAAAGGATAAAGCCTAGGCCCTGAGTTCAAGCCCCTCCCCCCAAGAAAAACCGAGGTGCATCTGGAGCTTGGGGTGCAGCAGCCCCCTTCCTCCGTCAATGAGAGGTGGAAGAGATTTCTGACAGCATCTTGGATCTGAGTCACTGGCCATTTTGCCAGGCAATTTAGGAAAAGGAAAAGCATGTTGGATGGGAAAACGTTCTGGAAACATTTGCTACATCCAGAGTCCAAACAACTCTGTCCTTCAACACTTCATCTCCAAAAGTGCTGGGAAGACCCTAAGCCAAACAGTTTCAAAACCTACATTCACTGTAAGTTCCCGCTGCCTGGGGCAAGGACTTCCCTCTGAGAAGCATTTGCTGTGGAACCAAATGCTTTTCCACTCAAAACAACAGCCAGCAGCATTCAGGATACTCAGAGGGCTCCAGATCAAACAAACATCTTTCTCTCTCTCTCTTCTCTCTCTCTCCCCTACCATGCAAACTTTCTCAATAAATTATTCGCCCACTTCGGATCAAAGCCTGTTTTTGCAGCCTGTGACCTAAAAAGCAAATAGCATCACTTAAACATGAAAGTCTTCCTCCCTGCCTGGGTCAGCTTTATTACTCATTCCTTCCCCCCTTACAGTTATTCTGTTGTTATTTCTCCTCCTCTGCTTGGTAGATCGCCCTGCGAGTCCCAACCCGCCTGAAGAGGACGGGACAGGAGGACTGGTGCGTTCACTTGGGCCCTAAGGTGAGAAAGGAAATTAGGGAAGGGGAGAAGGCAATACCCCAGGAGCCCAGGAACCAGGGCCAGGCCCGGTTGGCAACCTTCTGCCGGGCTCTTTTGCCAAATGTCCTACTGGGAATTTTACCAGTGGAGAGAGAGAGTCGGGGCTACCCTGGGAGGAGCGGCTAGGAGGTCTTAACCTCCTTCCAGGCCCAGAACTCAAGTTTGCAAACAACTTTTGTTGGGGGTATCCTAACACCTAGTCTGGACCAACCCAGGCCCCTTCCCTAACCCCTTTGGAGCTGCAATGAATGCACACACAGGACCCCCCCCCCCCAGCAAACTCTGCCTCTGGATACAACTTTGTGCCTCCACATGCACTGGAAGATGAGCAGGGAGTGAAATCTGCAGATCAGGGTTGTTGGGTGCGACATGCCCTTGGCATTAAAAAAAAAAGCTTGGAGCTTCTATTCCAGCCCCCTCTACACCAGGCCCAGCGGCCAAGCTGGTTAAAATAATAATAATAATAATAAAATTGCCCGGGTCGGCTGCAGTGACTAAAGGGATTAGAAGGGGGGTTGCGCGCGCCTCCAGCCTGCCCCTAGAGGCAATCGGCGGGATGGCAGGCTGGAGGCGCGCCGGCGTGATTCCGACCGACCGCGGGAGCTGGAAGGAGGAGCCGGAGGTAGCTGCGGGGGGCTCCGGCCCAGGCGAAAGAAGGGCACGAGGCGGTTCGGGCCAGGGGAGGCGCGCCAGGAGGTGGGTGGGCTTGGAGCCCGGGGAGGAGGAAAGATCGAGGAGCCCTCGGGGTAGCCCCGCCGAGGCCCTGGGGGAGGGGGGCGCAAGGGAGCGGTGTGTGCAGGGTTGGGGAAGGTGCTGGGCCTCTGGAAGGCAAGAGTGTGAAGCCTTTCCAGCCCGATCTTTGCAGACATCCTCACCCCCCACGGCAGCACAGCCACGAGTGGACAATCTGACTCCGGTTCATTCCTGGGGCCGGGGCAGGGGGCGTCTCCGAACCCCGGGATGGGCGGGAAGATACCGCGGGGAGCCACAAGTCTGCACCCCGGAGGGGAGGAGGAGGGCGGGAGCCGCTCCGCAGGCGCAGGCGAGTGGGTGGGAAGGAGGGAAGAGGGGAGGAAGGAGGTGAGGCCGGGAAGATGCCGCTGCGGGGGGCGGGGCGGGGCTGGGCCCGGGGATCCGGCGGCGGCGGCGGAGGGGGGGGGGGCGGGTGGGGGGGAGAAACTGCAGCATTGCTTGCTTGGGGGGCGGGGGTTGCAATGTCACTCATTGGGGGGGAGGGGGTCAGGTGCGTGTGTCCCCTGAATTCGGATCCCGCCACTGAACCCCGCTCCCCTCGACCACCCGAGGGGAGGAAGGGTGGGCAGAGGAGAGGTGGGAGGTGGCACCGCCGTCTCTCCCTCCGGCGGGACGCGAACCGGCGGAGTTGGGAGAAGGTAAACAAGGGCCACGCCCCCTGCCGTCGCCCCGCGAGCGCGCACCCGCCGCTCCGGCCCCGTTGCCGGTACATTTCCACTCTCTTCCCCCGCCGGACTCCCGCGCAGCCCGGGAGGAGGGAGGGAGGGAAGGTGGTGGTGGTGGTAGTGGTGGCGGCGGCGACTGTCCCCGACCCCCATTCCACACCCCAGGTGCTGGGACTAAGCACCCTCCACACTCACCTGGAAAGGTTGTCCCCCGCCCTTCCAAGAGGAAAAAAAAAAAAGAAAAAACACGCCAAAAAGCAACTGTCTTAATTTGTGCAAAGCCTCTGAGCCCGAGAGCCGAGCATGCTGCCCCCGCGTGCAGCGCCCGCGTGCACCCAGCGGGGAGCCAGGGGGCGCAGGGCGGAGGCGGTGACCCCCGCCCTCCCCCTCCCGGAAGGTGTCTAGGACCGGACTGGTTTTTGCACGTGAGCCCAACGCGGGGTCATGTGCACCGGCTCAACCCGGTTCGGGCGCCCGGACGTGCTGCGTATCAACAAAATGAAACTCGGGGCCACACCGGAGAGCACGATCGCTTCCCGGGTGATCGGGAGCTTCCCCCCCCTCTCCCCTTGACCACCACCCCTCACCCCGCGGGCGACCCTCCCCCTCTCCCACCCCACCTCGGCATCTCAACCTCCCCCCTTTCATCCCTCCCCCCCCCTCCCGGCACCACTCTCCCTAC
>NW_012267351.1:3552245-3588039 GCF_000151885.1 Dipodomys ordii
GGGGGGGGGACGCCTTGCCGCAGTCATTAATAAAAGAAGGTCGCCAGGCTCACCCTTCCAAAAGTTGTGGTTGCATGCGCCCCTGCTCAGCCTCCCCGCACTGTACTCTTTAAAAACATGACTGACCAACATGCGCAATCTCTCAGCCCTGTGCTTGTGCATCGTCCCCCCACCCCCCGCGCTGGCTTCCTAGAACAGGCAGCCAGCGAGAGAGAGAGCGAGCGAGCGAGAGAGAGAGGAGCGCAGGCTGATCTGTTGCAAACACACACTCACTCACACACACACACACACGCACTACATACCGCCGCGGAGATGCGCAGGGCCCATCGGCCGCGGGGCCGCCTCTCACCTGGCTCCGCCGTGGCCCTTCCCGAGGGGCGCTGCCCTCCGCTACGCGCCGCGGCGGGGGCCGGCGCGGGAAGGATGCTCCCGAAACCAGGAGCTCCTGGGGCCGGCGCGGGAGGGCGGGGGGCGCGCATCCATCCGGGGTCGTGGCGAGGGAGGCGGTGGGGCCCCGCGGCGTCCCCGGCCCCGCGCGCGCCCTTTACTGGGGGTGGTGGTGGTGGTAGGGGTTGAGTGGGGGGGGGAGGAGGAGGAGGAGGAGGGAGAGAGCGAGGGACGTTTTCAGCCCGCCAGACCCCAAGCGGGTGTCGCTGACGAGTGGGCGCAAAGTAACTCCATGGACGCTCCTCACACCCCACCCCGCCACCACCACCCTCCCCCCCCAAAAATGAAAAATCAAATAGCCTCGGAAGGCGATGGCCGCGGTCGGCACCATTCACCAACCCCCTGTGTATGTTTCTGTTTCTTTTTAAACCAAGACTTCCTTGTGATCTCTTTTTTGAAAAAAAAAGAAATGTGTTGGGGTGGGGGTGGGGAGGGGGCGGGCAGAGGGGGGGAGTAGCCACTTTTCTTATTCACTCCCATCTCGGCTCCTGACACCCCCCCTCCTCTTATTTGTAGCCGCCCCCCCCCACACCCCCGGCCCGGCTTCCCAGTTGTGGGGCTCGGGAGGCGGGCTCCAGGTAGCGCCCTGGGCCCCAGGACGCCCTCCCCTCCCCCCTTCGCCATGCACCCCCTTCGCTTGGCACCCGGGGCGCGCACTCCCGCGTGGACTCTGGGGGGCGCCCCCAGGGCCGGGCCCGAGCGGGCGGCAGCGCCCCGTGCAAGTCCCATCAGGTCGGCTCACACTTCGCACACTCACACACACACACACACCCCGCCCCTGCGCTCACTCACACTTTCGGCTCACACCCCGCCCCCTTCGCACCCCAGACCCCGGGGCGGCGCCCCCACCTCTCCTCTGCCACCTTAAAAAGAAGAAAAAAAAAGCCAGCTTATACTTAAAAAAAAAAAAAAGCCACACACACAAAACCCCTTTTGGCGCCATATTAATGACGTACTTAAAATTTGCCATTTCTCCCTGCGTCAAAAAGACGTTTCTTTTGCAAATAACAGCCCGGAGGCGACACTGGCGGAGGAAGCGAGGGTTTGCGCGGAGCACCCCGCCCCCCTCCGGGCTGGGGAGGGGTGAGGGGGGGCCGGGCAGGGGAGGGCGGGGGGGGGGAGGACGGCTCCAGCCCGGGGAGACCCTCGCCCTCCGCCCTGTGTCGGAATCGCTGGTGGTGTTTATTTATTTATTTATTTAACCCCCCCCCAAAATCGGAACCGTACACAGCGAGGCGGCGTCTGGCAGCGCCCCAGAAGTGCACCCCAAAGTGTTTGGCAGGGGCGCGGGGAGAGGGGCGCGCACGAGTCCGGAGAGGGGTGGAGGGGGGGGAGGAAAGGGGGCGAGGCTCTGCTCCCCCCCTCCCCATCCAAATGGAAACTCATGTCTCCCGGGGCCTGGGGCGTATGGGGGGGGTCGAAACTTGAAATTGTGGGCGACCTCGTGCAAAGAGGTTTGGGTCCGTAAGGCGACAGGGTGGGGGGGAGAGTGTCCCTCTTAAACGTGTCGCCCTCTCCCCTTGGGTATCTCTCTCTGGGGCGCCCGGCGCTGCCCCGCATTTCCGGGGAGGTGTGTGTTTGGGGGGGATGCAGTGATGGGTGGCGGGGTGCAAGTCCTGGGCCTCCGAATCTGAGTTAACCCCAGGGGCGGGGAGGAGGGGGCCCCGAGCCCCGGCCTCCCGGCTCTCCCCTCCCATGCCTCCCTCTTACAGGGTTAAAACCCCAGGGAGGGGGCAACTTCCCAAGGGTGGGCACTTGGTGGAGAAGTGGGGCGCCCCTCTCCCCCCACCCTTCGCCTCCTCTCCTCGCCCCTCCTCCTCCACCGGCTCCACTTCCCGACTTGACCTTGTGGTGTACAAACAGTGCGCTTGAATCCTCGCAGTTTCTGGAAGCAGAGCCGGGCGAGAGGGAGGGAGGGCGGGCGGGAGGGAGGACGGCTCACCCGGCCGCGGCGGGGCCTTGGGTCGGTTCCCGGAGCTCTGGGCCAACCACACCCACCCGACCCGCGGTGCCCGCGCCCAGCTCACCTCTCTAGGAAGGAAACAGGGCTGGGCTGGATGTGGGGAGCTGCAGGGGTGCAACCTGCCGCTTCCACGGAATGCCCTCAGGTGGAGGGGGGGTGGGGGCGGAGAGTTTGGGAGCCTAGACATTGTTGCTAACTTCCCCCCCCTCCCGCCCTCCTTCTTTGCCTGCCCCCCCCCTCCAAGACGATACAATATTGGTGGTGGTGGTGGCTGGGTTTTGTGTGTGTGTGTGTTTTTTTTTAAGTCTTCAATTCACCTTTGGCTTTTGAAGTTATGAATCCCTTTCCCTCTCCAAGACTGAAGGTTGTTTCTTCTTCCTTTTTTTTCCCCCTGTGCATTCCCTGCCTTTCCATAGGAAGATAAATATGCAGTTTACATAAGATGACATTTATGGGACAATTAAGAAGATTTCTCCCCCTCCCCCATGGAGTATTGTGAACATATTTGCTTATAGGAGAAATAAATCTAATAAGAAAGTCGTAATAACAGCTCAAGTCCCTCTGACGGAGTGGATTGTCTGTACAATAAAGGAGATGATGGATACTGAAATAAATTTTTTTGGTTTTTTTTTTTTTTTTACATCAAGAAAGAAATATGAGCTCAGAGCGAGACACCAGGACATCTCTCCTGGGCCTTCATTCATAGTGTGCAAGGAGACTTGTCTCGTAAGAGGAGAGGCTGGCTAACACCTGGCTTTGGTTCTCTGCTCAGTCACTAGGATTTCCCCAGGCCAAGGTCAATGCCTGGGAACAGGTGTTCATGTGGGAGTACTTACCAGGTGTTTAAATACCTAAGTTCTTCTTCTTTTTCTTTTTAATACCAGTACAGAAACTTGAATTCAAGTCCTCATGTTCTTGCTTGGACTTTTTTTTTCCCCTCAAAGTTGCTGTTCTATCACTTGAGACATGAGCTCCACTTCTGGCTTTTTGCTGATTAATCGGAGATGAGAATCTCTCAGACTTTCCTGTCCCAGCTAGCTTTGAACCAAAACCCTCAGATCTTAGCCTCCTGAGTACTAGGATTACAGATGTGAGCCACCAAACTCAGCCCAAAGATCTGAGTTCTAATGATGATTTGCAATTCAGAAAGAACACACTTCTCTAGGTCTGTTTTGTCCTTTCATAGAATGGTGGTTGGAAGACTCTTGAGGCTATGTGAACACAGATTTACAGATACACACACACACACATATAATATTATATATATATATAGAGAGAGAGAGAGAGACCTCAGAACACACAGTACCCATGAGCACTTTGCCCAGTTCCTTCTTTTGTTCTGTTGTTCCTTCTTTCCTTCCATTTATTTTTGATGCTGGAAATTGAGCCAATAATCCAATGATTTTTAGTTAAGCCTTTATGAAGAGAAGGTGGACATGTTGTCAACGTTCAGAAAACAGGCTCTACTCCATGTCTGGAACAGGAATGGAGGCATGAGGCTCCTTCAGTTTTGGTGGCTCCAGAGCTACTCAGGAGATCTGAGGATCAAGGTTTAAAGCCAGCCCCAGCAGGAAAATCCAGGAGACTCTTGTCTCCAGTTAACTACCAAAAAAGCCAGAAGTAGAGCTATGGCTCAAATGGTAGAGTGCTAGTCTTGAACAAAAAAAGCTCAGGGACAGCATCCAGGCACAAAAATAAATTATAAATAATGAAAATATGTTTGATAAATATGATAGAGCAAAATGAGGTAGGAAAGAAGACCATAGTATGGGGATACAGATTTCTTTTTGGGGGACTGGTACTGGGTCTTGAACTCAGGGCCTCACACTCTTGCTTGGCCTTTTTCTCTCAAGGCTAGCATTCTACTACTTAAGCCACAACTCTACCTTTGGCTTTTTGATCATTAATTGCAGGTAAGAGTCTTATAGACTTTCCTGCCCAGGCTGACTTCAACCTAGGATCCTGTGATCTCCACCTCCTGAGTGGCTAGAATTAGAGCTACCAATACCTGGCATAAGCCAGGCCTTCTTAACCCAGACACTCGCTTCCATAAGCCTGTGGGTAGAATTCATGAGGTTGGTCTTGATGTTCAATGAGGAGGAAAAAAAAAAATCCCAGTTTTATTTTCACTAATTAAAATGTGGTGTGTTCTTCAATTATGAATACAGACAACAAATCAGTGGTGTGAGCAGCACCTGTGACACTGTGGCTGGCAGAAGTCACAGCTATTTTCATGTCACATTACATTGTGACAAATACCTTAAAATATCATTCCACTCATCACCACTTCAGGATTATGCTGCTACTCTTGTAGTTTAATGAATTAATAAAGAAACATGTAGATTACACATTTTTTAAATATGAGAGTTGTATTTCAAGGTACGGGGTTTCCTTTATAATTTAGGAAGTTGAACTTATGAATTTACAGATCACAGGGCTAGGAATATAGCTGCATGTTAGAATGCTCATCTAGCATGCATGAGGCCCAAGTTCAATCTCCAGCACCAATACATAAACAAAAATAAACAGGCTCAGGCTCAGGTCTGTCATCAGAGCTATTCCGGATACTGAAATTTGAAGATCCTGGTTCAAAGCCAGCCACAGCAGGAAAATCTGAGAGACTCTTTTCTTTTGGTCAGACGTGGGGCTTGACCTCTGGCCTGAGCGCTGTCCCTCAGCTCTTCAGCTCAAGGCTAGTGCTCTACCACTTGAGCCACAGTGCCACTTCCGGTTTTCTGGTGGTTTATTGGAGATAAGAGTTTCACAGACTTTCATGTTCAAAGCCAGCTTGGGCAAGAAAGTTCGTGAGACTCTTATCTCCAGATAACTACCTGAAAACCAGAAGCAGGACTGTGGCTTAAAGTGATAGAGCACTAGCTTTGAGCTAAAAGAGCTCAGGGACAGCACCCAGGCCTGAGTTCAAACCCCACAACCAACAAAAAGAAAAGAAGAAAAAGTATACACACCAAAGAAAGGTTAAGAATCCCCGTCTCTACAGAGACTAGCAAGTTCAAAGCCTCCTGGGCAGAAGTGTGCTTACTGTGTAAAATGAAAAGATTACTTAGCACCTTGTAGGGCACTGTCAGGAATTTGGCTTTGGCTAGAATGATATGGAGGATTAATATGAGCAAGAGAGTGATATGATCTGACACTGGAATTTACAGGTCACTCAGCTGTGACTCAGAGGACAGATGGACGGGGGCTAGGCTGGAACAGGAAGAGCATTTAGGAGGACAGAGCTATGTAAGCGGTAATATTACAGTGGACCAGAGAAGGAGCTTGGACAAAGATAACAATTTTATAGTGTGTGTGTATGTGTGCTTGGTATGTATCACAGCCTGAGTGATGTCCCTGAGCTTTTGTGCTCAAGGATGGTGCTCTACCACTTGAGCCACAGTCCCACTTCTGGCTTTTTCCTGGTTAATGTAGTGATAAGTCTCACCAGGAAATCCTCAGCTCTCAGCTTTTTTTTGTTTGTTTGTTTGTCAGTCATGGGGCTTGAACTCTGGGCCTGAGCACTGTCCCTCAGCTCTTCAGCTCAAGGCGAGCACGCTACCACTTGAGCCACAAAGCCACTTCCGGTTTTCTGGTGGTTTATTGGAGATAGGAGTCTCACGGGTCTTTCCTGCCCAGGGTTGGCTTTGAACCACGATCCTCAGATCTCAGCCTCCTGAGTAGCTAGGATTACAGGCGTGAGCCACCAGCGCCCGGCAGCGCTTAGCTTCTTGAGTAGCTGAGATTTACAGGTGTGAGGCACCAGGTGCCCGGCTATTTATGCATTTTGACAAAATTTACCAATGGAATAAAGAGAAAGATGTTAAGGAGGATTACAAGATTTTTACCTAAAGCCAAAGGAAAGATGGAGGTATCATTAGCTGGTAGGGGAAACATGAAGGAAGAAGTTGAGGGGGTGGGGGCAGATCAAAAGCTTGTTCCCTGATGTTGGTGGCTCATATCCATAAACCTACTATTTTGAAGGCTGAGAGCAGGAGGATCACCCTTTGAGGCCAAGCCCTGTGCAGAAAAGTTCACAAGACCCTTTCTCATCCCATAGCTGGACACAGAGGCATGTGCCTGTCATCCTAAACTATATGGGAGGCTGAGATTGGGAAAATCACTGGGCCAGGTCAGCCTGGACAGGAAAGTCTGCAAGACACCATCTCCACCAAAAGAAAGCTGCATGTGGTGGCTCATACCTTTAATACCAGCAATGACTAGAAGGCTACAAGGAGGCAGATCACAGCTCCGCTGAGGGGGGTCCAGGCAGGAAACAAGACCCCATCCAACACATTACTAGTGAAAGATACTGAAGACAGGGCACAGCAGTATGGCACCGGCCTCATAAGCAAGACTCTGAGTTCACGTCCTCAGTACTCACACAGACACACAGACACACACACACAATGCAGGGCTAGGGTGTGGTTTAAATGATAGAGTGCCTGTCTAACAAACTCAAGGTTCTGAGTTCAACCCCCCCCCCCCAAATACAGGCAGGTGGGCCATGGGTGGAAGGAGAGCATCCAGAGAGAAAGAAGGAATATTCTACAAAACCACAGGAAGAGAGAGTTCCAGAAGAGATGAAATGCCCTCTGCCCTGAGGGGGCAGATAAGGTGATGACTGCATATTGAAACAGAGCGGTCATAGTGACCTTGTCAAGAGCCATAGAACTGAGGGGAGTAGGCAAAAGTTTGCTTGTACTCGGTTCAAGGCTGGCAACGTTGGCCATTGTTACAGCTTGTCCCAAGAGGCTGCCCAAGAATGAGATATCTCTGCATATGCTTGGGATATCTCTGCATACACTTTGGGAATAGGCAAGCGATGGACAGTCATGAGGCTGCAGAAATTCAATTCAAATGACGAGGGCTGGCTATTGTTAAGGATGCTGTAGATAGTTCTGCCTTCCAAGACTTCACAGTGTTACAACCTTTGTTCATAAATGAAACACACACACAGTCAGCCTGAACATCAGCTATAGCTAGTATACATAATAGACACTAGGATTAAAGCTCTGATTCCAGAGGTAGGTGGTACCAGGTTTGAGTTCTGTCTCCACCATCTACCAGCTCTATGACTTTGCACACTTCATTTAAGCTCTCTGTGTTTCAGTTTCCTCCTCTATAAACTAGGGATAAAATGATCTCCAACTTCTAGAGTGTTTGGGGTGCTTGCTAAAAAAAATAAAAGGCAGATTTCTAGGCAGGCACCTGTGGCTCATGCCTGTTATCTGAGCTACTTGGGAGACAGGTCTGCAGGTCTCAGTTCAAAGCTAGCCCAGACAGACAAATCCATGCGACTTTACCTCCAATTAAGCAGTAAAGCCATGAGATTTTTATTTCCAATTAAATCAGCAAAAAGGCCATGAGACTCTTATCTCCAATTAACTCTGAAAAAAAAAAAGGTGGAAGTGGAGATGTGGCTCAAGTGGTAGAGTGCCAATGTTGAGCAGAAAAGCTAAGGAAGATCATAAGGCCCTGTGTTGAAATCCCAATATCAGTACACACACACACACACATAGAGAAGATTCCTAAGGATTGGGATTAGCCCAATGGTAGCACAGTAGCCTACCATGCTAAGGAGCTGGGTTTGATTCCCAGTCCTGATGAGACAAGAAAACTGGAAAAGTAAAACAATATAGATTTCTGAGCCTTATCTCTTGGGTCTCTCAAGAAGCAGGTCTGAAACAGGATCCAGTGCCGGTGGTTTGTTGTTGTTGTTGTGTTATTTTGTTTTGTCACTCCTAGAGCTTAAACTCAGGCACCAGCTACTGTCCCTGAGCTCCTTTATTTTTTCTTTTCTCGAGGCTAATGATCTCCTACTTGAGCCATAATTCCATTTCCAGCTTTTTTTTTTTTGATAGTTAATTGGAGATAAGAATCTCATAGCCTTTCCTGCCTGGTCTGGCTTTAAACCATGATCCTCAGATCTCAGCTGTCTGAGTAGCTAGGATTACAAGTGTGAGCCACCAGTCCCAGGTCCCTAGGGATCTCAATAAGCAGATCTGAGACAGAGTCCAGGCTCTCTCTATTTTTTTTTTTAACAAGCACTGGTCATTCTTCCCACCTTTGTCCATGAACCATGCTTTGTGAATTGCTCAGGGTTTGTCTATATGGACTCAGGCCCCTACCTGGCACCTAATAATTGCTCATTAGACAAGAGCTATTCTTCCAGAGTCCTTATTGGGGGGCAAAAAAAATATCTTTTCAAATAACTTGCAATTTATGTCCAGAAGCAGAGGTCCAGTATAAACTTCAAACTCTTTAATTGCGGGGTTGGGGGGGGGAGGAGTGGGGGAGGAAGCAGCTTATGATTTGTTCAACATGCATTCATTGAATATTTATTGAGTGTCTGCTATGTTTTAGGCAGTAAGTTATTCACGGGCTGGAGACACAGAAAATATCCCACTCAGTAATTTGTGTGAGTCATACAGATAGGCAAGAGCTCCAGATGTAATTCTGCTCGCCAGCAGGCCTCTGTGCCAGGTGAGAAATCCTTCCTAGGTTCCAGGCCGATGCTCACCCCTTCCTGTTTGAGGTGGTGTTTATTCAATAATATCAGTCATCTGAGATCTTGTTCAAGTGCAGATTTTGATTCATGAAGTTGGGGGGGGGCGGATGGGAGGGGGAAGCCAGGATTTGAGTGTTTGCATTCCTCCCAAGCTCCCAGAGGCAGCAACAGCTGATCAGACTTGAAGTACCACTGGTTTCAGAGGTTAGGAAAATAAGATCCAAACACCTGCCCTCACCTGAAGACTCCTGGAGAATTTGAGAATCCTGAAGGGGAAATAGTCAAATCTGGACTTCTTCCTGATTGTGCACAGATGTCATATTCTCACTTCTTCCTGTCTCTTCTGTGTCTAGAATCCATCTTTCCCCTCCACCTACACTCAGGGGCATAAAGGATGACAAACAAATGAACATTGGGTTGGTCATTCAGTAAATGTTCCCTGAATACCTTCTGGGTGCCAACAACTGCACAAAACACAAGCATTCAGGTTTTGTCAAAGCAGCTGCCTCACTCTCCTGGGCTTCTCTGTAGCTAGCTCCATAATGGTACCGAGCAGACCCAGGAGACACTGGGATCATGTGCCAGCCGGGCCACCTGTTCCTTCTCAGACTCTCAGACCTAGCTCGTTGGCCACAGATGGCATAAGGCAGTGAAGATCCCTCCAAATGCCTTCCCCGAACCTGGCAGCAGCCAATAAGGCCAGCCAAGTCAGTGGCCTGTCCAACCAGAGTCAACATGTGACACGCCCCTCTCTGAGCTGAGGGGCCAGGCCCAAAACAAGATCCACCAAGATCTCCTATCCCCCTATCCCCCCCACGCCCCACCCCACACCACTGGCTGTGAGTCAAGCTGAGCAGTATAAGCAAAACCCTTTCACCTTTTTCCCAGAGTTTTTGATAAATCAAAGCACAACTTCCCAATCAGACAGTCTTGCAGAGAGCCTTCCCATGGGCTTATGATGTGTTTAGTCATTACTAGAAGTAACTGGGCCTTCTTAGAAATAGCAAATATACACCCACAGAAACAAGGCTCTAATATTAGGGCAGTGGGTTTCAGGCCCAGTTCCTTTCTTCATGGGCCTTGGGTCCAAGTAAGAAGATAGATCCTTAGCATAGGTAGAATTGATCAGGTAAATGCACTCCTGTAATCCTAGCAACTCAGGAGGCTGAGATCAGAGCACTGTAGTTCAAAACCAGCCTGGAAAGGACAGTCCATGAGACTCTTATTGTCAATTAACCACCCAAAAGCCAGAAGTAGAGCTGTGGCTCAAGTGGTAGAGTGCTATCCTTGAGTAAAAGGCGTTCATGGGAAAAGTGCCCAGGCACTGAGTTCAAGCCCCAGGACCAGCACAAAAGATGTAGAAGTCCATTTACTATTACATCAACAAAATCCACTTTGGGCTTGGAGTATAGCTCAGGGGTAGAGCCTGGTATACACAAGGGCCCTGGGTTCCATCTCCAGCACCACAAAAACAAACCAGAAAAATCAAACAAGTGAACAAACCAACACTGAGGCTGGGTAAGTTATTCCTTTCTTTTTCTTTTTCTTTTTTGTCAGTCCTGGGGCTTGAACTCTGGACCTGGGCACTATCCTTGAGCTTCTTTGGCTCAAGGCTAGCACTCTACCACTTGAGCCATACCACCATGTTCAGCTTTTTCTGACTAGTTTATTGGAGATAAAGAGTCTCATAGACTCTCCTGCCTGGGCTGGCTTGTCAGACTTCAGCCTCTTGAGAAGTTAAGATTACAGGTGTGAGCCACTGGCACTAGGCTAGGGTAAGGTATATCTTCAGCTCACATTCATGGAGGTTCAAGGTCAAGGTGGCAGCATCAGCTCTGCTCCGCTGAAGCCCTCCTGCGGATGGCATCACGGTGGTAGGAGAGAGAGAGTAAGAAAGGGGGAAATTGTGCCAGGCGCCCATTGGCTCACACCTGTCATCCTAACTCCTCAGGAGGCTGAGATTTGAGGATTGCAGTTCAAAGCCATCCTGGGCAGGAAAGTCCCTGAGACTCTTATCTCCAATTAATCACCAGAAAACCAGAAGTGGTGCTGTGGCTCAAGTGGGAGAGCGCTAGCGTTGAACTGAAGAGCTCAGGGACAGTGCCCAGGCCCAGAACTCAAGCCCTATGACAGACAAAGACAAGTCCAGAAGCAATTCAGGGCTCAAGTTCAGGGTTTTCCTTCAGAGGGCCCAGATGGCCCAAAGACCTCTCACTAGGCCCCATCTCCCACATCACTGTAGAGATGGGTGGTATCTGCCCAGTTCACAGCAGTGCAGTGGGGGATAGAGGACAACCCCCAGCAGTTCCCCACTCTCCCCCTCCCCCCAGGAGCAGGGAGCCGCTCTTTGTTCAGGAAAGTGTGGAGCTGCCCAAGGTAAAGGTGAAAACTGGTAGCAGCCTTGACTTGGAAGGTAAAGGTGAAAATGTACAATTCTACTTCCATAAGTCTCCTCCAGCCAGTTGCTGGTGGCTCACACCGGTAATCCTAGCTACTCAGAAGGCTGAGATCTGAAGATTATAGTTCAAAGCCAGCCCAGGAAGGAAAGCCCTTGAGACTCTTATCTCCAATTAAAGCACCAAAAGCCAGAAGTGGAGCTTTGGCTCTCCTGGTAGAGCCCTAGCCTTGAGCAACAAAGCTCAGGGACAGCACCCAGGCCTAGAGTTCAAGCTCCAGGACCAGCACAACCAACCAACCATCCAACCACCAATCAATCAATCAATCAGTCAATCCATTTCTTCCAGTGAAACATTCTGATGTGGACACAGGAGGCCTGTGTTAGGATGGTCACGACACGATTTCACAGTAAAATCCTGGAGGCAGCTTTGTGTGCTCATCACTAGACAACTCATTCAGTAAAGCATGGTACAGGTGGAAAAAGACAGCCAAGAAGTACCTTGTGTATTTCTCAGCCTTCTGTGAAGATTGCCCTGAGAAAAGCGCTAAGTGACAAGCATGCTTCTGGATACTCTGTCCCATATGACCCCATTTTCTGGGATCACACGGACTACCTACAAAGCTAGGCGCAGTGTGTCATCCCTGTAATCCCAGCTATTAGGGAGGATTGTGGTTTAGAGACGGCAAACCTTGCAAAAATTGAGTAAGACTCCCATCTCCACGAATAAACTGAGCATGGAGGTATATGCCTGTTATCCTACTTACTTGGGAAGCTAAATAGGAGGATCACGGTCCAGGCTAACCTGGGCATACACTTGAGACCCTCTCTAAAAAAATCACTAATGTGAAAAAGGGCTGTGTGTATGGCTCAAGTGGCACAGCACCTGGCTAGCAAAGGCAAAGCCCTTAGTTCAAACCCCAGTGCCACCAAAAAAAACCCAGAAAAACAAAAACCCTGTCCTGTTTTGTTGTGTTGTAGTCCTGAGTACCTAACTCAGATCTCATGCATACTTAGTGGATGATCTACTATCAAGATACACCCCCCGGCCTGAAAGTCAATGTTTTTATCTGAGCCCTCATAGGAACTCCCACATACATGTAATTAGTAGAAAGAATGAAGGAAAGAAAGAAAGAAAGAAAGAAGGCAGACCTGGAAAAGTTTGGATGACAGCTGTAAGGGAGAGAGCCAAATGGGAGGGGGTGGGGCAGGGGCTATGGCAATGGGGTGGGATTGCCCCTGAATTTATGGCAGGAGCCCTCAACTGACTGTCCCACAGGTGCCTGGCATCGAACTGGAAGAGAAACATTGTTGGGTGTTGGGGTGGGCAATTTTAGGACATCCCCTAAAAGCCTGGGGCCAGTTTTGTCTTCTTTAGGCTCCAAGTCTCTGGGCACACATGTGCATCTGTGTGTATGTGGGGAGGGGTGTGTGTGTGTGTGTGTGCTGGCACTGGGGTTTGAACTCATGACCTAGGTGCTGTCCCTTCACCTCTTTTTTTTCTCTCTCTAGGCTAGCACTCTACCATTTGAGCCACAGATTCATTTCTAGCTTTTTGATGGCTAGAGGTAAGCGTCTCACAGACTTTCCTCCCTCACTGGTTTTGAACCCCGATCCTCAGATCTCAGCTTCCTGAGTAGCTAAAATTACAGGCCTGAGCCATCACCGATGGCTGGTGAAACAAGGTAATTCTTACCGAGTGGCTCCCCAGTTAGGCCAGCTCCAGGCAGATTATATCTGCCTGAGACTGTTCCCCAAGCAAGTTCCAAAGAAAGAAGAAGAAGAGGAAGCAGCAGCAGCAGCAGCAGCTATGCTTTATCATGGCATTCAGATTAGGTAGGAAAGGCAGATTGTGGGTAAGGCAGAAGGGGGTTGGACATTGGGGGTTCCCTGGAGAGGCATCCTATTCCCTTATCTTCATGACCCCCACCACTCTTAGAGATCAAGGCCAACAGGTGCTGGGTGTCCAGTCCTCTGACTGGCAGGCCTTAAGTGAAGCAAGCATTAAACTAGATGCTGGTGGCTGATACCTGTAATCCCATTTTAGCAACTCAGGAGGCTGAGAGCTGAGGACTTTGGTTTGAAGCCAGACTGGGCAGAAAAGTCTGTGAGGCTCTTATCTCCAATAAAACCACCCCCAAAAGAAGCTAGAAAAAGCTGAGGAACAGTACTGAGGCCCTGAGTTCAAGCCCCAGGACTGGGAGGGAGAGAGAGAGAGAGAGAGAGAGAGAGAAGATATCATCCTTGCAAAAAACCTCATGGTCCAATGGGGAGGCGACATTCTTAGGATAGAAATAAGATGAGGTAGGATATGAGTCATTGTTGAAATGTCTGCCATGGTCCTTTGTGTGAGTTAGGAGGTTGGGTGGGGGACCAGGAAGGAGCCGCTAGTGTGGGGGCTGGAGGAGTGTGTGCATGTATGTGTGTATTTGTGCATAGCCCCGTGTGTGAGTTGTGTGTCTGCATGTGCCCACACATGCCTGAGGCAACATCTCTGTGGTATTCGCCCAGACAACCTAAAAATAATTTCCATTTAACTTCAGGATTTGTTATTTGAGGCACAAGATGCTGGCCCAGCAGAGACACTCTTCTGCCCACATTTGATCTAAGATCAACTTCAAGTTGAAGTGAGTCTGCATTATTTACGCATACGCCGGATGGCTAGTGAGCAAAAGGCGGACTGGAACTGGCTGGATCTGGCTGGAAAGTGCAAATAAGAATGGCCTGCTTGCCTAGGAGCTTATGGCTTGTGCCTATAATTCTAGTTACTCAAGAGGCTGAGATCTGAAGATTATATTTTGAAGCCAGCTCAGGCAGACAAACCTCTGAGACTCTTATCTCCAATAACCAACAAAACGCCAGAAGTGGAAGCTGTGTGGCTCGAGTGGTAGGGTGCAAGCCTGGAACAAAAAATCTGAGTAAAAAGTCCAAGGTCCTGAGTTCAAATCCTAGTAGGGGCACACATGTGCAAAAAAAGTCTAGTCTCTTGGATGACAACATTGTACAGTGTGCATGGGTTGGTGGCATTGGATGATGGTGATGATGACAAGGAAAAGGACTTATGGCTTTGGGATGTCTGCCCCTTGCTTTAACCATACATGTCACAGCCCTGGGCACAAAGAAAGGATGTCCATATGCATAACACATCTTACAAATGTGGACCAGGATGACTTATGATAACTCATCACGGACAGCGACAACGAGATAATAGATTGAGCTATATAGCTTGCTTATTAGATAGTGGTTAAGAGGTACAATGACCAGATTGGAAGAAAGATAGGAATAGCCAGGTGCAGGTGACTCATTCTGTAATCCTAGCTACTCAGGAGGCTGAGATCTGAGGGTTACAGTTCAAATCCAGACCAGGCAGACAAATGTGAGAGACCTTTTTTTTTTTTTTTTTAAATCTCCAATGAGCCACCAAAAAGTCAGAAGTGAAGCTGTGGCTCAAATGGCAGAGTACTAGCCTTGAACAGAAAAGCTAAACAAGAGCATGAAGCCCTGAGTTCAAGTCCTAGAACTGGCACAAGAAAGAGAAAAAGGGAAAGTGAGGGAAGGAAAGAGAGAGAGACAGAGAGAGAGGAAAAAGAGAGAGAACTAAACCACAGAGGAAGAATTGATTGATAAATAACTTGTTGGTATTTGATGAATGGGGTAGGAAGAGAGATAAATTGTGGTTTAGTGACAGATCAATAGATCCTTGTCAGATCCAGGTATATGGGTAGTTAGGCAAACAGAATTAAGAACACTGACCTTCCGGGTGGGAGATTAGCTTGGATTACCCAGGTGTGTTCATCTAATCACAAGTCCTAGACTGACCTCTCCTTCACCCTGCTTCTATCTCTCTGGGTGATTTTTGTTGTTGTTGTTGTTTTGTTTTTTTTTCCCCCCAGTTACTATCATGGCAAGCTCATTCCTACCACAGGGACTTTGAACTTGCTGTTTCCTCTGTCTGTTTCTTTCATCACTTGGATCTCAGTTCAAATGAGAGTTGCCTCTCTGCTTCCAGATTTTTGTCCTGAAGCCTGAAGTACACTTTGTTCCTAGGGACTGGATTGGGGCAACAGGATGTCCAAGCTCCTACCCTGAGCTGCCTGGCACCATCCCCAGCCCAAGTCCCGCCCAAGGTTGCGGGATAGAGCAGAGTACATGAGTCATTGGGGCTGCAGACACAGTCCCCTTGTTGGAGGGACCTGAGCAGTTATGTTGTGTCTAGCTCTGAGGGCCAGTGGCCCAATTGAAATGGAAGGTTAGGAATTTTCCCAAGTTCTTCAGAATCACAAAGGGACCAGGAGGGAAATGGAGAGGGAAGAAGCTGAGGACAGCTTGTGTGGGTGCTGCTGCCGTTTGCCATGTCCCAGCTCCAGCTAGGCCAGGCTGGGCAGGAGCAGATGGTACCTTTTCTTCTACCTCCCATGTAAAGAAGGCCCACTATGTATCATCATGCTACCTTACAACTGTCTTTCCCCCCCACCCCCCAGAAGCCTATTGAGTCTGCTCAGGGAGAATAGCAGGTGGCAAACCTTTCTGATGTATAGAAAAAGGAAAGGTTCCTATTAGCAGTGCACAAGAGGAGGGTGTGTGGAGCAGGTGATGGGGAGTGAGTGTATGCCAGGTAGCAAAACCAGACTGGGTGTATTAGTAACACACCCGGGCAACCGTATCAAAGGTACCTTGACAGGATGACTTACAAAAATAGAAAGCTATTCTCTAGCTCTGGAGACTGGAAGTCAAAGTGTTAACAAGCCCATGTTCCTTCCCAAACTCTTCGTGGTGGCTCTCATAGCTTCTGTGGTCTCTGCCTTCACTTTATATGGCCTTTTTTTTTTTTTGATGGTTAATTGGAGATAAGATTTGCACAGACTTTCCTGCCCAGACTGGCTTCAAACCAGGACCCTCAGATCTCAGCCTCTTGCGTAGCTTGGATTGCAAGCATGAGCCACCAGTGCCTGAACAAATTTCCTCTTTTTGTTGTTGTTGATCTTGGGGCTTGAACTCGGGGTCTGGGCACTGTCCTTAAGCTTTTCTGCTCAAGGCTAATGCTCTATGCTCTGCCATGTTGATCCACAGCTCCACTTCCAGTTTTCTAGTAGTTCGTTGGAGATAAAAGTCTCACTGACTTTCCTGCCCTGGGGTTTTCTTTGAACTATGATCTTCATATCTCAGCCTCCTGAACAGCTAGGATTACAGGTGTGAGCCATCAGTGTCTGGTTCAGATTTCATCTTCTTATAAATACACTAATCATACTGGATTCAGGGCCCACTCCAATTACTTCCATTTAATTTCATTGAATCTGTGAATAGACTGTTTTCAAATAAGGTCACTTTTACAGGTACTAGGGGCTAGAATTTCAATATTTTTTGTGGGGTGTGGGGGAGGAGTAGAGGGGACAGACACTATTGAACCACAACGGTGGCCAAGACTTGGGAAGATCTCAGAATTGAAATTCCCACTGTTTGCTACTTCATCGTCCACAATCTCTCTACACATTTCCCTGGGGGTGACTTTCCATCCTTCTACCTGCCTGGCTCATTCCCAAGTCCACACTCTGGCCTCCACAGTTTTTCTTTCTCAGTTGGCAAGCCTTCTTTTCCAGGAACCCTCTGAGACACTGATGTGTACGTGCTGGCACATATATCTGATTGAGAGCTCATTCAGCTACCACACAGTGCCCAGGTAGGCATCTTTTTACCTGTCTCCTTCAGCTACTTGCCTTGTCCTAGGCCCAAACCCAGCCTCAGAAGTCTTGAATCCAGCCCTTCAGCCAGTGGCAAATTCCCTCTCCCCATCCCTGCCAAGTTTCTCAGCTGTCACAAAGTCAATGTCATCCAGGCAGATGTCCCTGCCACCGACACGTGGCCTCTTAGAGGCAGAGCCATCAGACCAAAAAAAAAAAAAACCCAACAACCCTGAAATAGCTGGGCATTCATGGTTCATGCCTGTAATCCTAGCTACTCAGGATGCTGAGATCTGAGGATCAAGGTTCAAAGCCAGCCTGGGTAGGAAAGTCTATGAGACCGTTATCTCCAATTAATCAGCAAAAAGCCAAAAGTAGAGCTGGGGCTCAAGTGATAGGCAGCCAGCCTATCACTAAGAGAGGGGCTGGAAGGTGGCTCAGTAGTAGAGTGCTTGCCTCACATGCATGAGGCCCTGGGTTCGATTCCTCAGCACCACATAAGCAGAAAAAGCTGGACGTGGCACTGGCTCAAGTGGTAGAGCCTTGAGCTGAAGAGCTGAGGGACAGTGCCTAGGCCCAGAGTTTAAGCCCTATGACCAACAACAACAACAAAAAAAGCTAAGAGACGGCTCCTAAGCCCTGAATTCAAGCCCAAGTACTGGCTCACAAATGAAATGAAGCAGAGTTATAACTGCACCATGTGCTTTCTTGATCCTGGGATCATTTTTTTGTTGTTGTTGGGTCCGGTTGTGAGGCCTGAACTTTGGGCCTGGGTGCTGTCCCTCAGCTCTTCAGCTCAAGGCTAGCGCTCTACCACTTGAGCCACAGCGCCACTTCCGGCTTTTTTTCTTTTTGCTTATGTGATGTTGAGGAATCGAACCCAGGGCCTCGGACATGCAAGGCAAGCGCTCTACCACTGAGCCACCTTCCCAGCCCCTGGGATCTTTTTTAAAAAAATGTTTTGTCGGTCCTCAGGCTTGAACTCAGGGCCTGAGTGCTATCTCTGAGGCTCTTTTGCTCAAGGCTAGCGCTCTAACACTTTGAGCCACAGCCCCACTTCCTGCTTGTCTTTGGTAGTTTCTTGGAGGTAAGAGTCTCATAGACTTCCCTGCCCAAGCTGGCTTGGAACTGTGGTTCTCGGATCTCAGCCTCCTGAGTATTTAGGATTACAGGTATGAGCCACGGGCACTTGGCTCAGCTTTTACTCTTAACTTCTGGGCCTTCCTTCTCTATCACAAATAGGTATGAACTGTGATCCTCAGATCTCAGCCTCTTGAGTAGCTAGGATTACAGGCGTGAGCCACCGGTGCCCAGCTTCCCAGGATCTTTTTTTTTTCTGCCATTAGGAACCCCCTTGGCCCCACTGGTGATGAGGGCATCAGCGGAATGCAGCCACTTAAGGCCACTTGGGAGATCAACAGGGGACCTCTGGCTCAACCATTTCCCTTACCAGTGCCAGCAAGTCTGACTCCATCTCCCCTGATAAGGACAAATGCCCTCCATGGGGGTGGAGAGGGCCACTGTAGGGAATAACTTAGCCTAGATTTGCCTTCAGGAGCCTGGCAGCCTGGTGGCATTCTTCCTCAAGGCCTACAAGAGACTTGGCACCCAAGCACAGAAGAGTCTCTGCTGTGAAGCTTTATCCAGATGCACCAGAGGGGAAGTTGAGGCAGCTGCTGGCCCAGTCTGGATGGCAAAAACGGTTCTCAGGTCCCAAGATGTCCACGAAGCCCAGGGCTTCCAGTCTCCTTCCACCCATCATTGCTCTGCACCTCCCTTGCCAGGAGCACCGCCCTTCACACACTTCCAGCTGCTGGCTGTTAATGGCCTTTGGACTGGAGAAGCACTGGAGCTCTGGGCCCCACACCAGGGCTGGCACAGGGAGGAGGGAGAGGCCCAGAACTGTTATTCCTCAGCCCTGGCAGGACAGGCCCACAGGGTCCTCCACTGGCCAGTTCTGTACTGCCCTTTCACTCAGGGGAGGAGCTCAGGGCAGGGAAGGGGCGGGGCCCAGGGCATCTTGTAGTCACGGGCTCTCAGCTCCACGTGTGTGCCCGAGGAGTGTGTACTCTGGGCAGAGGCCCTAGCTGCTCCCGGTTTCATGCCAGGGGCCTGGGGTGGGGGTGGGGCGAGGTATGCATCACCACCAGCAAGACCCCTAGGGACTGGAAAGACTGATTTGCCAGAGTGAGCCAGCCATGTCTAATAAAGAACTATTTCAGGTTTGCAATAATCAAGTCTAGCTTGGGGATGCTTAAAATAGCCCAGATAATGGAAGCCAAATGTCCACAAGAATGATTTGGTTCCGGAGGCCTAGTCGTTCAGGACAGTCCCAAGGGAGAGTCGGGTTAGTCTCAGCCCTTACTCTCCCGCCCTCCCTATCCCCCATTACTGGGACTTGAACTCAGGGCCTAGGTGCTGTCCCTGAGCTTCTTTTGCTCAAGGCTATCACTCTAGTACTTGAGCCACAGCCCCACTCCTGGTTTTTCTTTGGCAGTTTCTTGGAGATAAGAGTCTCATAAGTGCTGAAGAGCTGAGGGACAGCACCCAGGCCCAGAGTTCAGGCCCCACGACCAGACCCAAAAAAAAAAAAAAAAAAGAGTCTCATAAGTCCAGTGCTGGTGGCTCATGCCTGTAATCCTAGCTGCTCAGGAGGCTGAGATCTGGGGATCATGGGTCAAAGCCAGCCTGGGCAGGAAAGTCCGTGAAACTCTCATCTCCAATTAACCACCAGAACTGGAAGTAGCACTGTGGCTCAAGTGATAGAGCACTTGAAGAGCTCAGGGACAGTGCCTAGACCCAGAGTTCAAGCCCCAGGACCGACTCCCCCCCCACAACAACAACAAAAAAAGAGTCTCTTAGACTTTCCTGCCCAGGCTGGCTTTGAACTGTGGTTCTTGGATCTCAGTATCTTGAGTATTTAGGATTCTAGGTGTGAGGCACGGGACCTGGCTAAGCTTTTACTCTCTTAACTTCTGGGCCCTCCTTTTCTATCCTAAATGATGACCCAGGCCTAGAACCTGACAGGTCCTCAGGACCACTGATCCAGTCAGTGCCCACATAACAGACATTAAAAAAAAAAATGCTTGTATTCCAGTGCTAGTGGCTGAGATTTGAGGATCATGGTTCAAAGGTAGACTGGGAAGAAAAGTCAAGGTGAGACTATTTCCAATTAACCATTCAAAAACCAGAACTAGTGCTGTGGCTCAAAGCACTAGCCTTGAGTAAAAATGCTCAGGGATAACACTCAGGCCCTGAGTTCAAGCCTCGTGATTAGAAAAAAAAAATGTTTCTTCATTAATGGTTTCATGGAGAATCTCATGATGAGAAGGAGGGCCCAGGGATTTGGCTAACCCCAGCTTTGAACCTGCTGCTCGGGGCTGGGAAGGTGGCTCAGTGGTAGAGAGCTTGCCTTGAACCTGCTGCTCATAGAAGAGCAGCAGGTATCCCTAAGGTCTGGTGTAGGCCTACGTTGGGATCAGATTCCTGGCTAGGGGCATCTGAATTGGCTCCAGAATCATCTACTAGCTGTGTCACTGGGGACACTGTGATAGGATTCCCCCTGTCCTGCGGGGCCCTCTGATTACAGGTGCACCAGAGGGGAAATTGAGGCAGCTGCTGGTCCAGTCTACCACGTGGTATCCACATATCCATTTACGTTTAAATTTTGTGCCAGTACTGGGGCTTGAGCTGAAGATCTGGGCACTGTACCTGAGCTTTTTTGTTCAAGGTTAGCACTCATACCACTTGGGCCACAGTTCCACTTCTGGCTTTTTGGTGATCAATTGGAGATAAGAGTCTCATACACTTCCCTGCCTGGACTGGCTTGAAACCTCAATCCTCAGACCTCAGCCTCCTAAGTAGCTAGGATTAAAGGTGTGAATCCTCAGCGTCTGGCTCACCATTCACACTTTGAATCCAAAGGGATTTCAAAGGTCAGTATTTCCCCAGGAGTCAAAAGCCAAGAAACAGACAGAGAAGCAGACAGAGGGATGGAAAGCCACACTGTCCATACAGATCAGAGCTGTTGAAGGAAGTGCTCAAGTCAAGCTGCTATTCAGCTTTCCTCTCACCTGACTTGGTGGCTGTTCAGAAGCCTCATTCTGAAGGGTTCCAGTCCAGAGAAAACAACAAAGAATGGAGCTAGTCCTCCCCCCCCCCCGGCCACCACTCCCCACCGGGCCTGGATCCCTGAGCTGCCGGCAGACCCACAGGCTGCCCATGTTACTGGAGCTGATGATTCAACTTCCTGCCTTTTGAGAGTGCCCAGACCACAGAAGGTTTTCTTGCTGGGCGGAGGGGGCAGCTCCCTGGGGAGGGCCAGCAGATACATACAACAGGGGCCAGGCAGTGCCTGGGGAGACCAGCTGGCTATTCTAGAGCCCTGGCCAGCTGGCTGGCTCCTTCAGCCTGTCTGGCTCATGATGGCCAAACTGGATGACCCACGGACTCGATCGCCTGAGACTGTCCTAAAAATCCTGATTTCTAAACACTTCTCAGTCCTAGGGAAACCCGAATGGCTGGCCACTCTACCAAGTAGTTAGACATGTCTTTGGGAAGGCTGATGCTCCAAGACAGCACATTCTAGAATACTGAATTGGGCCCCTTGAGGGCCAGATCTGGCCTGCTGCCTGTTTTTGTACAGCTTCTGAGCTAAGAATAGTTTTGTGTGCGTGTTGGATGTTTTTTGTATTGTTTTGTTTTACATTTTTGATGGCTGAAAACAAACTTAAAGAAGAATACCGCTTCATGACACGTAGAAGTTCTATGAAATTCAAATTTCAGTGTGCAGATAAATAAAGGAACAGAACTATGTTATTCATTTCTCTATAGTTCCTGGCTGCTTCTCGACTGCAGACAGAATGTAGGTACCAGTGGCGTAAGCCAGCTAGAATTACCACTTACCCCCTAGTCTAAAGATGCATACCTTTGTGAAAATGCTTCAAGATGGGAAAGGAGAGAGATCAGAGGGGTGTGCATGACATCACAGACCGAGGCAGGCTCTGCAGATTATCTGTGAGGCAGATCTGTGCCCAGTCCTTCTAAGCCTCAATGTGTCCATTTGTACAGTGCGGTGAAGGCAGAGCACTAGGACAGTATCTCTCTGGCTTCATTCACCTATTTCCCTAGGCAGAATTTCTCTTCTTCTGGCCACTCTGAGCCCAACCAGAAATTTCTCTAGCCCACAGAGTGGGTATTTATGTGGCCTGAAGGCAGCCCCAGAGAGATTCTGTTTCCAGGATGGAAGACTTTCCACAAGGGTTCCAGATGTACCAACTATGTACAAGGCACTCTTAGAAACTTCTGCCATGGGAATAATGTGTTCCTCCTTCCCTTGTATCCAGGAGTGTGTGTGTGGTGGGGGAGAACTCTCCTCGGAAAGCAGGAGCATGTGGGGGTTATTGTTCCAGTACCCTGACTCCTACCTCATCGCTGGAAACTGTCAGGTGGCCAGCTTGCCCAAAGTGCTGCTAAGCTGAGGTGAGCCAGCCAGGAATAGATATCGCCTGCAAGGGTTCAAGCAGTGTAGAAAGACTAGTGAAGGGCCAGGTGTGGTGGTACATACCTCTCATTCCAGCTACTCAGGAAAGTAAGAGGATCACAGTGTAAGACAGGCAAAAGTGTGAGACCCTATCTGAACAACCAAACTGAAAGAAAAAGGGCTGGGGTGTGGCTCAAGTGAAAAAACAAAACCAAACCCCCAAACACCTGCCTAGCACTCTGAGTCCAATCAGTTCTGCTAGTGAAACCATAGTGCAAAGCCAAGTCTAAGATGGGCCTACCTCTTTCCTCTTCTCTACCCAGCTCTGCCCACTCTCTACCATAGAGGCCCTCTTTATTTTCCTCCTAAGAGTTAAGGAAAGCTCTATCCGAGTAACATGATTCTTGAAGGCCTGCAGAGAACCAAACTCCTCTGAACTTCACAGGGATCTATGTAGTCAGCTCAAGCTGTGTTTCCGCAGCTCTGTTTGCTGACATCAGGTTTGGGGTGTGTGTGTGTGTGTGTGTGTGTGTGTGTGTGTACTGGTTGTGGAAGTTGAACTCAGGGTCTCACAATCTCCCTTGGCTTATTCACTTGAGCTACCCATCCACTTCTGCATTTTTTTTAACTAGTTAATTGGAGATAGTTTCACAGATTTGTCTGCTCAGACAAATGGATAATCAGTCCTCAAATCTCAGCCTCCTGAGTAGCTGGGAGTACAGGCGTGAGCCATCAGTGTTGGTTAGCATCAGAGAACCTGGATGAGGATCAGTAGAGATCAGTACAGGAAGGAGTTTCTGCTCAGGTCCTGGGATCTGCCAGCAACCCCTATAGGGGTGGGTTCAATCCAAATCACTTATTTTAAACATGCTTCTTATTGAAGCTTTATACATACAGACAACTGCAGTCAAGTTCAAAGTGTACAGCTCCTGGGATTATACCTGTGTGACCAGGAACAAACCAGCTGCCTAAAGATCCCAATGAGGGCCTCTAGTTACCATCCCAAGAGAAAGTACTGCCGGGACCTCTGTCTCCAGAGATTAGTTTTAAACTTGATGTCCATGGAGTGGCCTAGTATGGATATTTTTCCATCTGGAATTATTTTGTGTGTGTGCTTATCTTGGGGCTGGAACTCAGGGTCTGGGCGCTGTCTCTGAGCTTTAGTGCTCAGTGCTAGAGTTCTACAACGTTGAGCTACAGATCTACTTCTGAATTTTTGGTGGTTCATCAAAGATAAGAATCTCATGGCCTTTCCTGCTCAGGCTAGCTTTGAACTAGGATCCTCAGATCTCAGCCTCCTGAGTAGGTAGGATTACAAGTGTGAGTCCCCAACACCCAGCTACATCTAGCATTTCTTGCTGAATGAGATTCACTCATGTTTGAGGGTAGAATCCTTTTCTTAGTTCATTTTATGATTCGACCACAATTGATTTATTCATTCTATTACGATGCAAATCTGGACAGTTTCCAGATTTGGGGTGCAGATTGTGCCTCTCTGCTGGCCATACATAGTCAGGAATAGGATTGTCAGGCCATAAGCATACCTGCGCTTAGCTCCGAGGTGACTATCAAACATTAACCTAGGGTGTCATTTTTTTCCCCAGGCATAGTCTGACACTTTAAGTGACGTCTCTAGAATTGTATTGGGGGTGGGGATGTAACTCGCTCATATAGTGCTTGCCTTGCGTACACAAGGCCCAACGTTGGATTCCCAACACTGAGAAAAACAAACCCACAAATAAAACAGCGGCTGGGTGCCAGTGGCTCACACCTGTCATCCTATCTACTCTGGAGGCTGAGATCTGAGGATCATATTCAAAGCCAGCCTGGGCAAGGAAAGGCCTTGAGACTCTTATCTCGAATTAACCACCAGAAAACCGGAAGTGGTGCTGTGGCTCAAGTGGTAGAGTGCTAGCCTTGAGCTGAAGAGCTTAGGGTCAATGCCCAAGCCCAGAGGTCAAGCCCCATGACCAACAACAAACAAACAAGCAAACAAAAAATAGCCATGACTTTATATTGGTAGAGAAAGACAACTACTTACCCCATTTCTCAGGTCCACAACTCCACAAAGGGGGCTCAGAGGTGCTTCCCTGCAAGTTGGGAAGTCTGAGCTCTGCTTAAGTCCGAACTCTATCATGCTCAGGCTGGTGCACAGGGCATGCCCTCGATGGACAGTCCTGGAGATAATATCGGCCCACTCCAAAGGCTTCAGGTACTGCTTGATCCAGAAGCTTTAAAATATCATCTTCATTTCTGCTTTCACTCTAGCATGTCCAAGTCCAGGAGAAAGGAAAGCATCCTTTTCCTGGTGAACCAAATATCCAGTATTAACTCTGAATTAGACTTCATGGTTTGGCCTGGGTCCCATGTGCATCTCTAAATGAGCCACCATGCAACTCTGCAAGGTGCATACTCCGTTGTGTAAGCTCTGGCAGGCCAGGCATGTCTCCTAGACACTCACATAGAGAATTCACATAGGCACCTGAAAGGGCGGGAGGGGGGGCGGGGCTGAGGAAGTTCTGCAGGTGGAGTGCTAGTCATTATCACAAGATAGGGAGAGAATGCTGGCCAGGGAAACTGCAATGGTTATCAGCATGGAGCAAGCAGCCTGGGAGGATTCCTTTGGTCCGTGTCTACATAACACACCCACATAGATAGGCCCTGGTGGCTCACGCCTATAATCCTAGTTACTCGGGAAGCTGAGACCTGAGGATCGCAGTTCCTAGCCAGACCAGGCAGAAAAGTCTGTGAAGCTCTTTTCTCTAATTAGCCAGCAAAAAAAAGCCTAGAAATAGGACTGTGGTTTAAATGATAGAGTGTCAGTCTTGGCGAAGGGACAGTACTCAGGCTCTCAGTTCAAACCCTAATACTGGTACTGAAAAAAAATAAATAAAAAAAGACCAGCTGGGCGCTGGTGGCTCACATCTGTAATCCTACCTACTCAGAAGGCTAAGATCTGAGGATCTTGGTTTGAAGCCAGCCAGGCAGAAAAGTCCCTGTGAGATTCTTTTTGTTTTGTTTTTTGTTTTTGTTGGTGGTGGTGGTGGTAGTGGTCATGGGGCTTGAATTCTGGGCCTGGACACTGTCCCTCAGCTCTTCAGCTCAAGGCAAGGGCTCTACCACTTGAGCCACAGTGCCACTTCTGGTTTTCTGGTGCTTAATTAGAGATAAGAGTCTCACGAACTTTCCTGCCCAGGCTCGCTGTGAACCACGATCCTCAGATTTCAGCCTCCTGAGTAGTTAGGATTACAGGTGTGAACCACAGGTGCCTGGCCCTGTGAAATTCTTATTTCCAACTAACTCTCAAAAGCCAGAAGTAGGAACTGGGGATGTGGCTTAGTGGTAGAATTCTTGCCTACTATGCATGAAGCCCTGGGTTTGATTCCTCAATACCACATACACAGAAAAGGCCAGAAGTGGCTCTGTGGCTCCAGTGGTAGAGTGTTAGCCTTGAGTAAAAGAAGCTCAGGGACAGTACCCAGCCCTTGATTCAAGCCCCAGGATTGGCGAAAAAGCCCACAAAGAACATAAAACCAGAAGTGGAGCTATGGCTCAAAGTGGTAGAGTGCTAGCCTTGAGCAAAAGAGTTCAGGGACAGCGCCCAGTCCCTGAGTTTAAGTCCCATAACCACCACCACCAACAAAAAAGACATCCAAGTACTTACCACAGCCCAGCATACACTGAGTTCGTGGTATGAGACAGCACTCAATGCCAAGGACATGTGGGACTGTGCCAACAGTACCCAAACATTCCCTACCCCTTTGGCACCGGGTACCTACTGTCTCACCGTTACTCACCATGTAACCCGGGCACCTTGAACTTCTGTCTGGAAGAGGGGTCGCTTTGAGGGCAGGGACCACAGCTTCCCTTCCTCTGTATCTGCAGAAATATTTATAGAATGAACACGAATCATATTTGGCAGGTGTGTAGAGCTCGATAATTTTTCAGACCACTTTAACACTCATACCTTTTTTTTTTTTTTTGTCCTTCCTTCCGTAATGGAAAACTCGTCCCATTCTAAGGCACCTACCCCATGGCTGGTCATGTGACCTTTTGGCTCTGTTCTTCTAACCCATATGCCCAGAAAAGTCCAGGAGCAGAGAGCTATCACTGGTGGTGTGCTCAGGGTGGTGGGTGTGATGGCACCCCAGAAATGTGCGCGGGGTGCCCACAGCCTAGCTTACAGAGTCTGGTGCACGGTAGGAATAGTGCAGGAATAGGGAAGGTATCAAGGTTCTGAATAAGCTGGCTCTGTTCGGTGACCTGGGGCCATGCTGCTGGCTGGGTAACATCTGCTCTGCCCAGAGAGGCTCTGAGCTGTCAGTCAGTTCACTGTTTTCCTGCTTAGCTCCGGGCAGTCAGATTGCTTAATTAACAGTCAATTACAGGACGGGGATGTAGCTCAGTGGTGGAACACCTCCCTACCATCCGTTCCATCCCCAGCAGCAGGGAAAAAAATAATACAAAAGGACTCTTATTTTTCTGGAGCTGGGTGTTGGTGGCTCCTGCTTATAATCCTAGCTACTCAGGAGACTGAGATCTGAGGATTGTGGTTTGAGACAGCTTGGTCAGGAAAGTCTGTGAGACTCTTGTCTACCATTAACCACTTTAAAAAAAAAATTAAGAAGAGGGAAGTGGAGCTGTGGCTCAACTAGTGAGCATCAGCCTTGAGTGTATAAAACTCAGGGACAGTGACCAGGGCCTGAATTCAAGCCCCAGGAATGTATAGGGGGGAAAAATTAATTTTCTGTTGCTTGGAGTGAGAAGCAATAACTGTGCTAATCCTGGGGCAGGGCAGCTGGATAACCCTTTTTACAGATGGATATGCTGAGACTTGGAGATGGGTATATGATGGGGTTGGAGGCATGATTCAGGTGGTCGAGGGCCAGCTGGGTGAAAGGATCAGATACTGAGTTTGAGTCCCAGTCTTATACAAAAAGAAAAGGGGGAGGGGAATGGGTATCTGTTTATGGAATAGGAAATTTTCTGAGAACCTTGGTCAAGGGGCACAGACCTATGATTGGCAGATAGAAGGCCTGGCACCGAAGAACAGTCTCAGAAGCAGAACTGGTTAGGAAGTCCCTGACACCCAGGGAAGATAAATAGTCCCTGTTGCTACAACTTAAAATCCCCTCAGGGGGGCTGGGAAGGTGGCTCAGCGGTAGAGTGCTTGCCTCGCACTCATGAGGCACCACATAAGCAGAAAGAGCCGGAAGTGGCCCTGTGGCTCAAGTGGTAGAGCCTTAGCCTTGATTTGAAGAGCTGAGGAACAGTGCCCAGGCCCAGAGTTCAGGCCCCACAACCAACCAAAAACAAACAAAAAAAAAGGGGCTGGGAAGGTGGCTCAGTGGTAGAGCGCTTGCCTTGCATGCCTGAGGCCCTGGGTTCGATTCCTCAGCACCATGTAAGCCAAAAGAAAAAAAGCCGGAAGTGGCGCTGTGGCTCAAGTGGTAGAGCGCTAGCCTTGAGCTGAACAGCTGAGGGACAGCACCAGGCCCAGAGTTCAGGCCCCACAACCTGACCCAAAAAAACAAAAACAAGCAAACAAAAAAATCTCCTCAGTTTCCCAATCTCTCTCTTTCTCTCTCTCTCCCTCTCTCTCTCCCTTCCTCTCCCCCCCCTCTCTCTTTGATTCTAGGATTTGAACTCAGGGCCTTCCACTAGCTAGGCAAGTGCTCTATCACTTGAGCCAAGCTTCCATCCCTTTTTTGCTTTATTTTTCTTCAGGTAGGGTTTCATATTTTTTCTTAGGGCTGGCCCTGGGCTGTAAGGCGATCTCTGATCTCCCCCATAGCTAGGATGACAGGCATGTCATACCATCCTTAGCTTATTGGCAGAGATGGGGGTCTTGCTAACTTTTGCCTGGACTGACCTTAGTTTATGATCCTCCGGATCATAGCCTCCCGTGTAGCTGGAATTACCCTGCCTACTACTGTGCCTGATCTCCCTTTGGTTTCTTAAAGCAGGCTGGGCCTTGGCCCATAACACAACTGTTGCTAGTCCTGTGTCCCTGAGCAAAACAACATGGCATTTACTGGCCTCCGTCACTTTAATGAAAAAGCCCCTACACCAAACCAACACAGGCACAGACATTTGCAACTAATTATGGTATTGCTGATCAGTCAAATTTCATTGCAAATTACATGTTGAAATTGATAGTGTGCGCGTCATGAATAAACTGGTTGTCTGGAAAAGTGACACGAGCACACAGGACTAGATTAATAATTCAATTTAGAGTCAGCCAGACACTCTGAAGAAGAGGAAAAAGCAGATTAGCATTGCCCCAAGAAGGCTTATGTACCAGGAGACCTCCTGCCAATGGGCTTCCAGCTTCTTAAGGAAGCTGATCCTGCTTTAGGCACCACCCACTTGAGGAGACCTCAGGGCGCTCAGTATTCCAGGCTTTAATTCTTGGTTTGTAAAATTGCAGCTTTGAATGGTGTTTGGAGGGGAAGACAGTACCTGCCTTACCATTCGCTGCTGAGAAGCCCACTCAGGAAGCTTCCAGAATAGATACCTTCAGCTTCCCCAAGCAGCATTCCTGGCTTCTCATCCCTAGCTCCTAGGCAGGGTAGGGTAGGGTGGGGGCACCCACCTTGAAAGCCACATGGGTATAGGAGCCCAGGGCCAGTGATGCACCCCTGTAATCCTAGCTACTTAAGAGGCTGAGATCTGAGGATCAAGATTCAAAGCTGGTCTGTGAGACTCATCTCCAATGGAGTCAGATATGGAGGTATGGGGGCTGAGAAGGTGGCTCAGTGGTAGAGCGCTTGCCTTGCATGCATGAGGCCCTGGATTTGATGTCTCAGTACCACATAAGCAGAAAAAGCTGGAAGTGGTGCTGTGGCTCAAGTGGTAGAGCGCTAGCCTTGAGCTGAAGAGCTGAGGGACAGCACCCAGGCCCAGAGTCCAGGCCCCACAACCGGACCCAAAAAAAGAAATGGAGGTATGGCTCCAGTGGTAGAGTGCCAGCCTTAAGTGGAAAAGCAAAAAAGGCAGTGCTGAGGCCCTGAGTTCAAGCCCCAGTACTAGTACACACAAAACAAAATGTGAGCCAGTGGGGCCCGACAGAGCTCCCTACTTGACTTTTTTTCAAGTGGATCCAGAAGGCTTTGAAATTTAGAGGAGAGATGATTCCATTTGGCAGGGAAGCCCCAAGGCCACTTGGCCATTCGGAGCTGTCAGAACATTCTAGAATTTGTGTCTCTGCACCTGGGAGGGGAAACAGAGAGGAGCTACAGGGCTGGTAGAGCAGGCAGGTGTCAAAGGGTCAGGCACTTGTCCACCTATGGGGTGATAGAGACCCAGCCACAGTGGCCTCCTTGAGCCAACCACCCACCATGTTCCCTGAGCCACCACTCGGGTCCTAGAACCTTCCAGAAGAAAGGGCTCAGTTTTCATTCTCTAGAATAAAAAGACTCAAAACTCAGATATTTACAGGAAAGTGGGCCAGTTCTGGACTGGGGAGAATTGGCAAGCTCAGCCTGCTGACTGGGGGACTGCCATGAGTCAGCGGCAGGAGATGGCCTGGACACAATAGGAATGGAATTTAGACAAAGGTTCAGGCCAGGAATATGTAATTTGGAAATCAGCAGCTACTGAATGGTATTTAAAGCCAGGCCCCTGGAGATGATGACAGAGACAGAAAGGGTAGGTAGAGAAGAGATGTCCAAGACCTTAGGCTTGGAGACAGAGGAGGGGGATCTAAGGAAGGGAAGGAGGGAAAGAGGGAGGGAGGGGTGAACTCTTACATGTTACAGAGATTGAGGAATATGACTTTAAGGATGGACTTTAGGACAGAGTGAGAATCCTGGGCAAGGGCAGTTTTGGGGGGTACTGGAGGGGTACGACAGGGATAAGAAGGCATTGAAGGCAGATAAAAGGTTCTACCCACAAAGAAGAGCAAGAGAGAGGACCAGGATCTAAGGTCAGGAAAAGCTTTTTCCTTTCAGAGAGAAAGTGGGAGGGGAGGGTGTTTAGAAAAAAATAAAAAGACAAGCTTCTTGCCTACTGGAGGAGAGGGAAGTTTGGGCAGCACTGGTAACCAGGGGGGTAGCAGTGAGTATTGGCTTAGCGCCCTAGAGGGGCAGGTGGGATTGGCATCTGGCAAACACAGAAAGGGGGCTGCCCGCCATGCGGTGGTAGGAGGGAAGGCAGAGTCATGGGCACAGATGCAGGTGGGTGGGGGCAACTTCTGTGCACAGGGCTTCTATTTTCTTAGCAAAATCGGAAGAGGTTGTCGGCTGAGAGCTGTGAGGGGGAGGTGGAAGCAGTCTAGGAGAGAGGGTGTGAATAGATTTAAGGAAGGAGGAGGGTGGCTGGGCAGCCTGCAGGCCTCACTTACCAAGGGTTGAGGCTGTGTTAATTTCGGGTGAAATTAGGGGGCTGGGGAAAGGGGAGGAGGGTAGCCTCTTGGAAAAGAAGGGGACTCAGTCTGCTTTGATCCCACAGCACCACCAAATTAATTAATCAAATAAACAGCAGGGTGCCTAGGGCTCAAGCCTGTAAATCCTAGCTGCTCAGGAAGCTGAGATCTGTGCCTGTTATCCTGGCTCTTCAGTAGACTAAGATCTGAGGATCATGGTTCAAAGCCAGCCAGGGTGGGAAAGTCTGTGCGATTCTTATATCTCCAATTACCCACCAAAAAAAAGCCAGAAGGAGAGCTGTGGCTCAAATGGTAGAATGCCAGCTTTTGGAGAGGCAGCAGGGAGAAAAGGAAAAAAAGAAAGAAAAAAAAAGCTAAGCTTCAGTACCCAGGTCCTGAGTTAAAACCCCAGTACTGGCACCCAAAAAAAAAAAAATAATCAGACACTGTTCAGCCTGATCAGTCCGAGGGTCACGTTTGGAAGGGAAGATTGTTGACTTTACCCAGAGTTGTGGCTTTGCCAGGTTGACTATACTGTAGAATTCAAGGTAGAATGTGATGTTAGATTGTAGCCTCCAAGCTGGGTCAGGAATGAGATATGGGGTGCTGGCAGTTGAGGGTGATGGATATGAGCCTGTATCTATAGGTTCTAGGAAGAATTCTTGGGGTAGGGTATCAGTCGGAGGGAGCAAAAGAGGAAGGCAGTGTTTCTTGCAGAGTAAAGTTGGCATCATCATAAGGAAGCAATACCCCTGGTAGAAAACCACTAGTCTGGAGTCTAGCTTCACTGAGGGAAGGCTGGAGAGGGATCATGAAGAGGTCAAGGGCTGGAGGCCTGGTCATCTCCATGAATGTTGAATAAAAAACTACAGTAGAACCTGGGTGCTGGTGGCTCACACATGTAATCCTAGCTACTCAGGAGGCTAAGATCTGAGGTTCACACTTTGAAGCCAGCCCAGGCTGAAAAGTCCCCATGACACTCTTACCTCCAATAAACTACTCAAAAAAGCCAGAAGCGGTGCTGTGGCTCAAGTTGTAGAGCACTAGCCTTGAGCACAAGAGGCCCAGGAGCAGTGAGTGCCCTGGCCCTGAGTTCAAGGCTCAGGACCTGCAAAACAAAAAACAAAAAAGCAAAATAAAACAACAACAGCAAAGTAGGAGAGATGATGCTGGGTGTAGCAACTCACATCCTTTTAGTTTTATTTATTTATTTGGTTGGTTGGTTGGTTGGTTGGTGACTGTCGCGGGGCTTGAACTCAATGTCTACATGCTGTCTCTGAGATTTTATGTTCAGAGCTCTACTACTTGAGCCACCCCTCTACTTCTGGTGGCTAATTGGAGATAAGAGTCTCACAGACTTTCCTGCCTAGGCTAGCTTCAAATTGCAATCCTCAGATCTCAGCCTTCTAAGTAGCTAGGATTATAGGTGTGAACCCCCAGAACCCAGCTTAAATCTGTGCAAATAACCAGATAAGACCTGAAATTAGAGACTTGGCCCAGAGTAAAGCAACATGCATGAAAAACAACAACAAAAAGGAGAACCCTCAGTCTTGAAATCAAGCTCCAGTACTGTCACTAAAAATAAATAAAATAAAAAGAAAGTGATAGTAATGGATATCTTTATTTTGTTCCAGCTTTCAAAGGGAAAACTTTTCATGTTTCACCACTAAGTATGATGCTTGTTTTAGTTATTTTAAACAGACAATCTTTATAAGATTATGAAAGTTTCTTTCCATTTCTGGAAATGGAAATTCTGGCAGCATTTTTTGTTTTATAATTATTCATCCATTTAATCCAACCAATGTTAAATTTTTATCAAATGCTTTTCCTGCATCTGTTGAGATTACCATATGTGTGTGCCTCTCTCTCTCTCTCTCTTTCACACACACACACACACACACACACACACACAAGCTAAGCAAGTAGTCTTCCACTGCAGGGGGGAGGGAGGGGTATGCCCTGTGCTTTGTTATATATTTTCTTCATGGGCTCAGTTTAATAAACTTTTATCTATTCTCAAATCATGAAGATGGGCTGGGAAGTTGGCTCAGTGGTAGAGCGCCTGCCTTGCATGCCTGAGGCCCTGGGTTCGATTCCTCAGCACCACATTAGAAAAAAGCCGGAAGTGGCGCTGTAGCTCAAGTGGTAGGGCACTAGCCTTGAGCTGAAGAGCTGAGGGACAGCGCCCAGGCCCAGAGTTTAGGCCCATGACCGGACCCAAAAAAAAAAAAAAAATCATGAAGATATTCTCCTAATTTCTTCTGCTTCCTCCCCTTCCCTTTTTCCCCTTCCCCTTTTCCTCCTTCTCTTCCTTCTCCTCCTCCTCCTCCTCCTTTTCAACGCTAGATTTGATCCTATGGTGTCTTCTAAAAACCTTATTTTTTCTCCTTTCCAACAAAGATTTTTTTCTCCCCAGTGCTGGAGCTTGAACTCAGAGCCTGGGCGTTGTCCCTGAGCTTCTTTTGCTCAAGGCTAGCACTCTACTACTTGAGCCACAGCGCCACTTCCGGCTTTTTCTGTGTATGTGGTACTGAGGAATCGAACCCAGGGCTTCATGCATGTTAGGCAAGCACTCTACCACTGAACCACCTTCCCAGTCCACCAACAAAGATTTTTATTTTGTGTGCCAATCCTGAGGCTTGAACTCAGGGCCTGGGTAAGCATATGCTTGTTGTGTAGCTACCCCCTTACCTAGTTCCAAAATATTATCATCACAGCCAAAGGAAACCCTTGTAACCAGTAAGCCATAGTTCTCTATTCCATATCCTCCTGCTCACCCTCTATTTCTCCATCCCTCTCACACATGACCTTCAATCTCATTACCTTTCTGTCACATCCTCCAGTCTCTGGCGACTACCCATCTGAATTCTGTCTCCATAGACTGACTTATTATAGATATCTTATAGAAATGGAATCATATAGCTGGGCACTGGTGGCTCATGCCTGTAATCCTAACTACTCAGAAAGCTGGGATCTGAGTATCCTGGTTCAAAACCAGCCCAGGCAGGAAAGGCTGTGAAACTCTTATCTCCAATTAAGCACCAAAAAAGCCAGAAGTGAAGCTGTGGCTCAAGTGGTAGAATACTAGCCTTGAGAGCTCAAGAACAGCGCCTAGGCCCTGAGTTCCACTCCAGGATTGGCACTTATACACATAATAAAAAGAAATGGAATCACATATGCAATTATGTCTAGCTGTTGCACTAAGCAAGTAGTTTTGAAGTTTACTCATGTCACAGAATATATCAGCACTTCAAGCCAGGCATACATGGCTCACACTTGTAATCCTAGCTACTCAGGAGGCCGAGATCTGAGGATCACAGTTCAAAGCCAGCTTGGGCAGGCAAGTCAGTGAGACTCATCTCCAATAAACCACCAGAAGTGGCGTTGTGGCTCATGTGGTAGAGCGCTCGCCTTGAGCTGAAGAGCTAAGGAGTGCCTAGGTCCAGAGTTCAAGCTCATGACAGACAAAAAAAAAAAAAGGGTCAGCACTTCATTCCTTTTGGGGGGGAAGATTTGGGGAACTCCTGCTAGCCAGGCATTTTTGCATTTAAACTATGCCCAATATATACACACACATACATATATATGTTCATATACATATATATATATATATATATATGGGGGCATAGTTTAAATACATGTATATTTATTTGTGCCATTAATGGGGCTTGAGCTCAAGTGCTTGAGCTCTCATTTGGCTTTGTGTCTCATGGTTATCGATCTATAACTGGAGCCATGCCAGTCCCAGTTTATTATTTACTTTTTAATTCTGGTTAATTGGAGGTAAATGTCTTTTTGACTTTTCTGCCCAAACTGGCTTTGAACTGCAGTCCTCAGATCTCAGCCTCCTGAGACCTGAGATCCAGTGTGAACCAGAGGCACCTGGTTTCTTCTTTAATTATTCCTTTTTTTTCATGGATGAAGAAAATTCCACTGCAGGTTACAAATGCAATTTTAACATCAGAAGTAAAATATAAAAAATAAAAATCCAGAAACAGTCAGGTGTCAGTGATTCATGCCTGCAATCCTATGAGGCTGAGATCTGAGGATCATGGCTCCAAGTCAGCCTGGGCAGGAATGTCCACGAGACTCTTATCTCCAATTAACCACCTCCACTCCTCTCCCCACCCCCCAAAAAAGACAGAAGTACAGCTATGGCTCAAGTGGTAGAGAGCAAAAATAGCCCAATGATGGTACCAAGACTGAGTTCAAGCCCAAGGACCGGCATAAACAATCCAGAAATAAACCCTTATTTTTGATAAGGGTGTGTAGACATTTTGGTCAGAGAAAAGCAGTCTTTTCAATGAATAGTGCTGGATATTCTCTTGCACTATAATGCAATTAGACTCATCTCCTACCATATGCAAGCATTAACTCTAAATGAAGCAAAGAAGTCAATGAATCAAAGCTAAAGTCATTGAATCAATGACTCAAGAAGCAAACAGAGATGTAAATCTTTGAGCTTGGAGTAGGAAATGGTTTCTTAGTCACGTAACCAAAAGCATAAAACTAAAGAAATTAAAATTCTGTGCAACAGAACGCAATATCAAGTAAGTATGAGAAAACCCAGATAATGTTTTCAGCTGATATACGTGACAGAAGATTTGTTTCTCAAATATGTAAAGAACTCTTATAACTCAATAATAAAAAAGATAATTATGGGCTGGAGGTATGCCTCAGCAGTAGAATGCCTGCTTAGCAAGCACAAGAACTTGAGGGAAAAGGCCAGCACTGTCAAAACAAAAACAAGAAGCTAGTTACATTATGGTAAATGATCTTAACAGACATTTCTTCCAGGAAGATATAAAAATGGCAAATAAGAAAAACTAAATAGGGGCTGGGAAGTTGGCTCAGTGGTAGAGCGCTTGTCTTGCACGCCTGAGGCCCTGGGTTCGATTCCTCAGCACCACATAAGCAAAAAGAAAAAAGCCGGAAGTGGCGCTGTGGCTCAAGTGGTAG
>NW_012267351.1:3588089-3594535 GCF_000151885.1 Dipodomys ordii
GCTGTGGCTCAAGTGGTAGAGCGCTAGCCTTGAGCTGAAGAGCTGAGGGACAGCGCCTAGGCCCAGAGTTCAGGCCCCACGACCGGACCCCCCCCCAAAAAAAAAAAAGAAAAGAAAAAAAGAAAAAATAAATAAAAATGGCTGGGAAGGTGGCTCAGTGGTAGTGCTTGCCTTGCATGCATGAGGCCCTGGGTTCGATTCCTCAGCACCACATAAACAGAAAAAGCTGGAAGTGTTGCTGTGCCTCAAATGGTAGAGTGCTAGCCTTGAACTGAAGAGCTGAGCCCAGAGTTCAGGCCCCATGACTGACCAAAACAAAAGACAAATAAGGATTTGGAGTATAGTTAGCAGTACAAGGCATGGAGTTCAATCCTCAGCAACACACACACACAACTAATAAGCTCATAAAAAAAGATTCAACATTGTTAACCATCAGGGAAATGCAAATCAAATCATAACCACTATGATTCTATCTTCAAAAAGACAGATAATAATAGATGTTGGCAAGGGTATAGGGAAATCAAAACCCTCATACAATGCTGGTAGGAATTTAAAATGACTCAGCCCTGTTAGGGGTTAGGGTTCTTGCCTGGCATCTTAGCTACTCAGGAGGCTGAGATCTTAGGATCACAGTTTGAAGCTGGTCCAGGCAAGAAAGTTCATGAGACTCTTATCTCCAATTAACTAGCAACTACCCAGATGTGGAGCTTTCGCTCAAGTGGTAGAGAGCTAGCTACCCTTGAGTGAAAAAACAAAGTGAGGACCGAGAATGTGGCTTAGTGGTAGAGTGCTTGCCTAGCATGCACGAAGCCCTGGGTTCAATTCCTCAGTACCAAATAAACAGAAAAAGCCAGAAGTGACACTGTGGCTCAAGTGGTAGAGTGCTAGCCTTGAGCAAAAGAAGCTCAGGGACAGTGCCCAGAACCTGAGTTCAAGCCCCAGGACTGGCAACAACTGAGGAAAAGTACCCAGATCCTGAGTTTAAGCTCCAGTAGTGGCACAATCAATCAATTAATCAATCAATAAAATAATGCAGCTGCTTTAGAAAACAATTAGAGGAGTCTAATCTCAGACACTGGATTATTATATGATCTAGCGATATTGTTCCTTAGGATATATTCAAGAGAAATGCAAACATATGTCCATGCAAAATTTTATACTTGAGAGTTCATAATTCCCAATAAAAAGTAGAAATAACCTAAATATCTATGAATTGACTAGATAAATGAAATTGTGACATAGCCATACAATGGACTGTTAAATATGCCTTGGCCATTAAAAAGGAACAAAATTTGGAGCCGGGTGCTGGTGGCTCACGCCTGTAATCCTAGCTACTCAGGAGGCTGAGATCTGAGGATGGCAGTTCAAACCCAGCCCTACTAGCAGGAAAGTCCATGAGACTCCTATCTCCAATTCACCACCAGAAAACCAGAAGCGGCATTGTGGCTCAAGTGGTAGAGTACTCACCTTGAGCTGAAGAGCTTAGGGACCACACCCAGGCCCAGAGTTCAAGCCCCACAACTGACCAAAAAAAAAAAAAAAAAAAGGAAAATTTGGATACATGTTATATCATTGAAAATACTTTGTACATGAAAAAAAAAAAAAAAAAAAAAAGGAAAATTTGGATACATGTTATATCATTGAAAATACTTTGTACATGAAAACATCAAGACATGGTAGCCTCAGAAAAACATACATTCCTTTTTTGTTTTGTTTTGTTTGTTTAGTGCCAGGGATTCTTCAAGGCTTTGTGCTTACAAGGCAAATGCTCTTGCACTGAACTATTCGCCTATCCCTAATACTATCTCAATGAAATATCCAGAATAGGCAAAGCTAGATAGAAAATTGATAAGAGGTTATCTATAGCTGAAGACGGAGTAACTGCTCATGGCTACCATGTTTTGAATAGGAGGGCAATAAAGCATCACAACATTGATTGTGGTAATAGTTGTACAACTCTCAAAATGCAAAAATAAAATAAAACAGTTTATCCATTTAAAATAGGTGAAATATGGGATGTGGCTAAAAAGATCTCTCAAAGCCCCCGCCCAAGCCATAGTTAGTGGTAAGTAGAGGGCTGAGGATTGTATTTGAACAAGAAATATACAGAGAAGACTCAGGAGACTCATCTGTCCATGAAGGCAGAATGAAGCCTGATGGAAGTCAGGCTTGTGTGTCTCCTGCAGCCCTCCCCACCCCCACCCCCCCCATCCTCACCCCTATCTCCAGAGACACACCATCACCTTCCTCAGCAAGATCAAGAGCCTGAAAGAAGCTGGCAATGCTGGCTGACTTCCTGAATTTCTCCAGCCTTCTTTGCTGACACTAGACAGACCGGCCAGCCCAGTTACCTCCTAAATGTGCTGCTAGAATGTAGGTACCTAGAAAGCCTTCCCACACCTTGCCTTACCCTGGAGCCCTTCCTTAGGGATGCCAGCTCCCACTGACCACTCTTCTGGGCTCATCTAGGCATTTCCCACTAGGTAGTTTTGCCCTAATGTAATTTACAGTTTGTGTGAACTAGTTGCAAGGGTAGGAAGGATGCAGGTACCCACAGCCAGAGTTCCAGCCTATCTCTCCTTAACCATTCATACATTCATTTGGTTGGTTGTGGGGCTTGAACTCAGGGCCTGGGCACTGTTCCTGAGCTCTTTTGCTCAAGGCTAGTGCTCTACCACTTTGAGCCACAGCTCCCCTCCTCCCCCTCTTTTTTTGAGTGGTTAATTGGAAATAAGAGTCTCACGGGAACTTTTCTGCCTAGGCTGACTTTGACCCCAAAGTAACTAGGAGTAACTCTTCCTACTCAGGAGTACTCCTGAGTAACTAGGACTACAGGCTTGAGCCACTGGTGCTCAGCCTATTTATTTATTTATTTTGTGCCAGGTCTAAAGCTTGAACTCAGGGCCTGAGTACTGTTCCTTAGCCTTTTTTGCTCAAGGCTCTCCTACCACTTGAGCCACAGTTCCACTTTAGGCTTTTTAGTGGTTAATTGGAGATAAGAGAATCATAGGCTTTCCTGCCCAGGCTGGCTTGGAACTGTGATTCTCAGATCTCAGGCTCCTGAATGGGTAGGAATACAGGTGTGAAACACTGGAGCCTGGCTTTGTTCCTGTGTGTGTGTGTGTGTGTGTGTGTGTGTGTGTATTTAGATGTGTTGTCTTGTGGGGACTAGCAGAAGAACCACTGAACTCTGCCTCAGTGTGTAACTCCACTCCTGCCATGATTAACACCTACACCTCTGAAGGCTATAAGGCTTCTGCCCCTCCTTCCCATGACCAAGAAACTGACATACTAGGATGCTGAACTGCGGGGTCTGATTTGATCATCTGCCTGGTTCTAGGACCCAGGGCCTTTCTCAGCTTTCCATACTTGTTCATTTACATTCTCTTCTAGCCATCATCTTTACCATCAGCCTTTTGCAAACTTATCTCCCTCTGGGGTGTGGTCACTTTCTAGGAAGGCCCTGTTTGCCTTGATGCTTGCTTACAGATGCCCACTCATTCTGTCTGGACCAAAGCCAGCAAGTGAAGACATACTTACAAATTCTTAGGCTTCATTTTTTTTTGAGGGAGGAGCACAGGTCCCAAGATGCTGGGTTAGGATGCAAAGAAGGCTTTTGCATTCCTAGAGCCAAGATGCTCATTATCATAGAAATAAAGGCTCAGAGAAAACCTGTAGGTAGTGGTATTTCCCAAGCATATCTGTCCATCCAATTCACTATTTTTCAGGGGCACATCTTGGGAAAAGTTTGCCCCCATAATCAAGTCCTGTGTCAGGCACTATGGCCCTTGGGCTAACCACACCTCTTCTTGCCCTTGGGGCCTCTTCTTAACCAGGGGCTGGGAATGTGGTTTAGTGGTAGAGTGCTTGCCTAGCATGCACGAAGCCTTGGGTTCGATTCCTCAGTACCACATACACAGAAAAGGCTGGAAGTGGCACTGTGGCTCAAGTGGTAGAGTGCTAGCCTGGAGCAAAAGAAGCTCAGGGACAGTGGCCAGGCCCTGAGTTCAAGGCCCAGGACTGGCAAAAAAAAAAAAAATTACATATATCTTAACCAGGCCCACAGTTGCTTCCACCTCCTGGGATACCCTCCTCCCCAGCCCCCCAGCCCCATTCCCAGCTCATACCTACAGTTGCCTTTTATTCTCTCTGGATGACTGTTCCCAGCTCAAGTCTCTCCAGAGAGCTGTCCTTCCCCATTCCCCATTCTTCAGGAATCGCCAAATGGCCCCGTGTGCGGCCATGGCACAGGAGATCACTTGGCCACAAGCCAAGGGGCAGTCCTTTTAAAGGACTTTGAGAATCTGAGCCCTTCTGTTTAGCGTTCCTATTCCCCCAGGGACTCGGCCTCAGACAGCAGAATAAGGGGGTGAGTGTGTGTGTAGGGGGGCACAGGCTTCTTCTGCCCCATCCCTGAAGCCTGGCACTGGGGGATTGAAGGATCAATGATGCTTTTTTAAAGAAAAGCCCCCATCTTCCCCCCTGCCCCCCCCTTTTCCCAGCCAGTGTGGGACACATTCCCCAGGAGGGAACTGGCCCTGTTCCCCAAACCCCAGACAAAATCCTGGCTGGAGCTGGGCTCTGGGCCGGGTACCCTCGGGGCAGCCCGGTAGGGCGGGGTGTCCTGGAGAGCCGCGGATGGGCCTCACACCCAGGCTGGGCCAGGACACCCCGTCCTTGGCCGGGACCCAAACCGGCTCTGTTTACAGAATCTGTCAGCTCGGTCCCCCTCCCCCAGCGGCCACTTCCCCTCTCCCTTTTAGCTGACACCGGTCTGGGCCACCCCCCCCCCCCCCGCCCGGGGTGCCCCTCCACCCTGGGGAGAGGGGTGTGTGTGGGGGAGAAGGTGCATTTCTCTACAGGAATCTGCAGAAACAGCCCCAAAGGGGGGGGGAAAAAAAAACGGAGCTACGGTGGAAAGATAGGCAGGGTGCCAAGAGGCTCTGGGGGTGGCGGGGTGGGGGGTGGGGAGAGATCCCTAGGCCCGGGGGGGGGGTGGGGGGCTTCCTGGAATTCCTCCAGCAAATGCCAGCAAGATGGGTGGGGGTGGGGTGGGGGGTTGCTCCCTCCTCCCTCGCGACCCCAAACCCGTGGGGACCCCCAAGGGACACTTCCCCCCACCCCCACCCCAAACCACTGGAGAGGCTTGGAACGAGAAGCTGGATGTAGCCTGGAGGACAGGCCGGGGAATTTAGGACTCAGCGACGTCTTGAGATAAGGCCAACGGGCGGCCAAGCCGCAGTGACTCAGCTCCCGCTGGCCGCCAGGAAGCTCGCAGGCCGCGACCGAGCCCGGGCGAGGAGGCGGGGTGGGCGTGGTCTCTCGGCGGGGTGGGCGTGGCTGTGTGGCCACGCCCCAGCCCCAGCCTCTGCTCCGGGAAGGCCGGCCCACCACCCCCAGCTTCCCCCAGGCGCCCGGATTTCCCATGGGTTTCTCCCCCATCTGTTTCTAATGGTGAGAAAGGTTGGCACCAAGCACTTTACGGTACTTTCCTGTAATGACAAGGAAACCGAGGCTCACAAGTGACACGGACAAGTTGCCACAGCCACCTGGGAGAGGCAGGGCTGCAGCTTCCACTCCCCCCACCCTCCCCTTCTGACCCTGGTCCAAGCCCAAATCCCAGATAACCAATGGGTTGCTGCAGTGTCTGGGCAGAACCAGACACCTGGGCCTCTTCCAGCCTGGGGCTAACTCAATACAGATCATCAGCCTTTCCCAAGCAAATGACAGTGGCCCGAATTAAGAATTTGGTGTTCAGGTGGTGACAAAGTTCCCCACCCCTGAGTTTTCCCCTTCCACTTCCCATCCTGGGAAAATCCCTGGCATCCAGCAGAGTCCCCTGGGAATACTGCCACTCCAGGCCCCTGCACGTCCTCTGGGGACATGTGGTCTCCACACAAAAAAACAACACAACACAACACAAAACCTGACTTGCTAGCACACAGACTAGTCTTTAAGATCAGGGGACTTGACAAGTGACAGGCTTATGCCACTCCACTGCATCTGCCCATGTGGACGGGTCAAAGGCCAGGATGTTGCTACAGAAAGGCAACCTAAATCCCCAAAGAGGATTGAAGAGCAAAGAGCAGCCTACCATGAGAAAGACTGTCTTGTGAGTAGGTGAGGATCTTGTCTTCTGGGTGCAGGTGGCTCACGCCTGTAATCCTAGCTACTCAGGGGGCTAAGTTCTGAGGATGGTGGTTGGAAGCCATCCATGAGACCTCTTGTCTGCAATTAACCAACAAAAAAGCTGGAAGCTGAGTATGGCTCACATGGTAGAGCTCCAGCCTTGAGAGGAAAAGCTAAGCAACAGAAGCCAGAAGTTCAAGCTCCCAGCTCCAGTACTAGCTCAAAAAAAAAAAAAAAAAAAAAGGAAAATTTGGATACATGTTATATCATTGAAAATACTTTGTACATGAAAACATCAAGACATGGTAGCCTCAGAA
>NW_012267351.1:3594820-3605829 GCF_000151885.1 Dipodomys ordii
AAGTTCAAGCTCCCAGCTCCAGTACTAGCTCAAAAAAAAAAAAAAAAAAAGAAGAATCAAAAAGAGGGAGGAATGAGATGACCTTTCACCCCCAGCGACTTTATCCTGTGAGTCAGTCAGTGTCCAAAAGGGTTGGGCTGCCCATCTTGGGAAATGGAAACTTTCCCAGACTCTCCAACTTCCTTCCCCCTTTGACCTCTTTCTGCTGAGCACTGTGATCTTCCTCCTAGAGCCTCAGGGAATGATTGGCCGAGAAGGGCACTCCCCCATGTTCTGGCCTCAGTTTACCACTGCTCAGTGACCTAAGACTCTGCCAGTCTCTGATTCATGGGAAGGTTGGGCAGAGGGAAGAGGAAATCTTGAGGTGAAGACCTTCCTCTGTGGTTGAATTGTTGATCTAACTTGGCTCCCGTTCCTAGCTGTAACCTCTTCCAAAGGGGTGACCTTGAGCAAGGTCGTTTCGCCTCCCAAGACCTCTGTAAAAAGAGAGAATTCACACCCTTCTTCTGAATGATTACGGTAACTAAACAGGATGGAGGGCAGTTTAGCTCTCCAGGTAGCCATCAGCCTCATGGTCTGATTGGAGGAGGTTAAGTCCCCAAGGAGAGGCAAGTGTGGTTGGAAGAGAAGAGAGAGAAGAAAGCGACTTAAGCCTCAGCCACAGGGGGTGGGTTTCCTTGCCCTCTGTCCACCTTATTAGTTTGTCTTGCAAGCTAATGCCCAATGGCCAGGATGATTGTTCCTAGTCCAAGATTCCTGCCTTGCCTGGCACCTCCTCCCTTCTATATCTTTTAGCTGCCCTCACCAGCCAGAGTAACTTTGGCCAGTCTGAAAGTCTAGCATCACGGCTCGGTGGGACCTTGTGTAGAAAGATCAGAGTTGACAAAGGCTGGGATTAAGGTCAAATTATATGAGACATAGCATGGAGGGGAGGGGCCCTGAGCAGTGGGGGAGGAATGAGGACAGACAGCTCTTACCCTCAAACTAAGGAGTAACCTGAGATTAGATCTGGTTCCACTTAGTTGAGGACAGATTTAGAGTGTTTTTCAGGGAAGCTGTAAAGTCAAGATTGCCCTAACTCTCAAATAATACTAGAAGATCTCCACGGTATTCTTTAAAGCCTGAGAATTCTCTCTCCCCTGAGATTTCTCTGTCTGTCTGTCTGTCATGATAGGGCCTTAGACATCTCCCATTCAATCCCTGGCTCCATGGAACCCCTCAGGTCAGTGGTATTGATCCACCAGAAATAAGGGGGTGCAGGGAATCTCACCTTGAATTAGAAGTCTCCAATTTTACCCTCTCACTCTTCCTTCTGGTCAGTTCATCATCTTTCTTTGGAAACATGTCACTCTCAACTTGAAAGCCTCATAATTCCCCCCCCCCCCAAGAGCAATCTCAACCATGTCAAGGGGGGAAGTTATTGAATTATCTTGGGTAGCAGGAGAAAAAAAAAACTAATTTAAGGCAAAGCATTTCTCCTGAAGTTTTAATAGATTTCCCTGCCTCTGCTGGATTGTAATACACAATTGTTGCCTGGGCTTAGGAATTTCGCTTGAATCACTCACATGGCTTTTCAGCTCTTGATTTATTGTTAGAGACTTGCTTCTGAGTCTGATAAGAAATCCAGCATCCTAGTTTCCTCTTAAATGTGAGGGGACTGTTTTCTGGTCACGCTGGCTGGCCAGACATGTGTTGGCAATTCCATGTTATTAAGGCTTTGGGGTCCTGAATGTCCCGCTCCCTTACCCTCTTTGCCTAGCCCCCAGAGACAATGCTCTTCGAGAGAAGTTTGCTGTAGTTGAACCCTAAAAGGAGTGTCTGTGAAGATGCTGGCGGTCAGTGATGCCCTTTCGAAAGCCCTAGCTTGACTCATGTTTCTCTCTATCTAGTCTCTTTCTTCCAGCCAATCAACATATCTGGCACACAGTGAGAGCTCAGTAAACAGGTGTTAGATGAACTAGACGACGGCATGGCCAGTGTTACAGCTCCGGCTTGAGCCAGTGACAGCTCAGTGTCCCATTAGCAAAGGAACATTTCTGTTGACATATTTGTCTGGGCTGTGGTCCAGTGAAATGACCCCATCATGGCTCAGCAAAGGGAGCAGAAGGCAGAGGCATTGTCTGGAGGTCTCCATGGATGGGGCACAGCCAGCTCAGGAAAGGTTTGGAGAGCCCTTGTGACATTAGATACATGCATCCCTTCCTAAAAGTTCAGCTGTGTCCTCAGCTACCTTCCAAGAATATCAGAACATCACACTTGCAAAGGAGAGGGAGGTTTTAGAATAAAGGAGAGGAAGTCTCGCTGGGCATAAAATGAACGTCTTTTGAGCCCTTGAAATAACAATACCCATTTTATAAATGCTGAAAATTGAGGCGCAAAGAAGGACAGAAGCTCGCAATGCTTTGGCGTGTCACCAAAGGGATGCTGAGACCCAGATGTTCAAGTCTCTGGGGGCTCTTCTAACAGTGTATGAGACGTTATCCTAGGCCTTGCTAGCCTGACCCTTGTCCCTCCTTGGAAAGAATGGAGTTCTTTTAAGGAGGCTGTTTGTTCACTGTCCAGGGTGTTTTACTTTCGTGGTAGTAGTGGTGGTGGTGATGTGTGTATTTGTGTGTGTGTGCTAGTACTAAGGCCTGAGCATACTGTCCCTGAGCTTTGTCCGCACAAGGCCAAGTGCTCTACCACTTGAGTCACAGCTCCACTTAGTGCTTTTTGGTAGTTACTGGATATGAGTCTCATGGACTTTCCTGCTTGGGCTAGTTTTGAACTGGGATCCTCAAAATCTCTACATCCTGCATGGATTACAAGTGTGAGCCACCGGTGCCCGGCTTTATTGTTCCATTTTAGAGCAGCTGACCGTCCCAGGGGAGCGCCTTCCTGAAGGTCACATCTGTCCAAATATACAAAGCCCCTGGAGAATTCAGCCTCTCCCCCCCCCCCTCACCCTCCAGCTCCCAGAGATCCCTGTACCCAAGACACATGGGGAGAATCACTTGGCTAGAGAAAGACAGCAGAAGATAAGGATGGGAGGTGTGTGTGTGGGGGGCACATGCTGCAGTTGGCTTTTTCTGCCTATAGGCATTCCCTTCCCCAGCCCTCCTAACTGCCTCCCTTTAGTCTTTGGGGGACCTGGGTTTCTGGTCACAGAGCAGGGAGTACCAGGATAAGGAGTGGCTTGCTGGCCACCGAGGGTTGGCCTTGGCCAGAGGCCCAGTCTGGACATAGAGATCGGCAGCAGGACAGAACACTGAGAGAGTCACCATCCCATGGATGGGAGGGGCTCAGGGTGTGGCCTGCTTTGTTTACCACACAGAGTGGGCTGGTCAGCAAGGACGGGCACTTCTGTGGCCAGGACAGGACTGGGATGGAAGGAAGGGAGGGACCGTGCCAATTTTGCTGGTTCCCTGGTTGGTGCACCCTCAGGAGCTCGCCACTTGTGGCAATGGCTGAGAGTGGAGATGAAGGGGAAGCCCCTTTGGGCATCATCTTGAATGTCAGTGACTGGTCAGAGATGGATGTTGGGGAGTGCACTGTGGCTGACTCCCCTCTACGTAGCCTAACATGGCTGTTCTCAACCTTCTCTTAGCACGCTGGGGTGCAGTGGGGAGAGCGCCCTGTCACAAGCTGGATCCTCTAGTAGCTCTGCGAGATGCACCCCTGCTCAGAATGGATAGACAGCCGCCCTCTTATGAACTCACCATGCTCCTCCAGATTTCACCATCCCCTCCAAAACGCCCAGCAGCTGGAACCCCGGTCACCTGATTGCCTCCACCATCACCCCACCCCCACCACCACCCCAGTGTTTCTTCTCCTTATTCCCTGCCGGTCAGTGACTCTACCCCCACGTGGCTATGAGCCAGGCCCAGGAAAGCTGAGAGCCCTGGGGGCCCAGAAGTTTCTGTCTTTGGAAGTAAATGGAGAAGGGAACCTGAGCAGGCACGTCATCAGATCCTAGCTCCTGGGTTAGGGAACTCATGACAAGTCAAGGCTGGGATACCTTCTGGAGGGGTGTTGGTGAGCAGACTGCCAGGACAAACACCCAAGAGTACCAATTGACACTGTGTGTGTGTGTGTGAGTGTGTGTGTGTGTGTGTGTGTTGGCACTGGGGCTTGAACTCAGGGGCTAATGCTCTACCACTTGAGCCATAGCTCCACTTCTGGCTTTTGAGTGGTTAATCAGAGATGTGAGTCTCAAGGACTTCCCTGCCTGGGCTGGCTTCGAACCTTGATTCTCAGATCTCAGCCTCTTGAGTAGCTAAGATTTATAGATGTGAACCACCAGCACAGAGCCAACTGACCCTTTCTAGAAAAGCCTGGTGGGGATTGGGGATGAGGAAGCCCCTGATGGAACCCTAAATATATGACAAATGAATCTTTGGTAGGTCTGGGGCTTTTGAGGGGCCCAAAGTAGTCCATTAGAGGGTCAAGGTAGAGGCTTAATCTCTGAACATGAACAAACTCCTAGTCTCTGCCTGCAAGTTTTTGTTGGCGTGAGCCATTAGCACTGGGCTCTGCCTGCAGTTTCGTAAGATGAGGGCTCAGGGAAGTCCAGGCCTGAAAGTCCCTTTGCCCTGCAGTTTCTACTGACCAGCCAGTTCTGACAGCCTGTGGGGCCTGATCCCCTTGCCTGGGCTTCTGAAACTTAACCCTCAGGCGAGCAATTTCTTAAGGTTTGTGTCTGGCATAAAGATCAGAGGTTTTGTTCTCTACCTCCTACCTCTGAAAGAGTCATAAGGAAGAGCCTATCTTAGGGGCCCTGGGGGATGCTTCTGATCTGTGAGCAGGCTCCAGAGAAAGGATGGAGGGCATGCGTGGACCTGAAGCTCTTGGAGCAGGAGACCCATGTGCTATGTCCTTCAGCCCACACACCTTGGCACAGACTCCCTGGATCGGAGTCTACTGGGCACCAGAGAGGTTGGCTCGCTCGAGGGCGATCATGCAAGAGGCATCTCTGCTACCCAAACCCTTCACCTCTCACCCATCCCTCACTCCCATGGCCTCTTTGCACTAGGCGGATTGACTACAAGCAGTGTGGGATGGCCTAAGTTCAACTTATAAGGACCTGGTTAGACTCAAAGAATGTTTAGATGATAATAGCTGTGAATCTGTGGGCGGGAAAAGTAGGGGAGATCATTACTCAACTCTCAAGAACTGAGTGCCAGTGATGTCCAATTACCTCATGCTTTCTACAGGGCAGAGCTCAGGAATTACCTTCCACTGATTTACCCAGGCCCTCTGCTTAGCGGCCTTGACTCTTAGCCGATGCAGTGTCAATCTTCATCTCTCTTCCTTGGACTAAGACACCAACCTTCTCTTCCGGACTCTGCAGTAGCTTCCCCATTGCCTGCTTATTCCTCTGCATGCTGCTCATTTTTCACCTGACAGCCAGAGAGGCCTCTTAGAAATGTAAGTCTGAGCCAGGCTGACAGTGGCTCACACCTGTAATCCTAGCTATTCAAGCAGCTGAGATCTGAGGATCAGGTCAAAGCCAGCCTGGGCGGACATATCTAAAGTTTCAATTAACCAGCAAAACAAAACAAAACAACAAAAACCAGAAGTAGAACTGTGGCTCAAGTGGCAAAGCACCAGCCTTGAGAGAAAAAGCCAAGCAAGAATGTGAAGCCCTGAGTTCAAGCTCCCATACAAGCATACCACACACACACACACACACACACACACACACACAAATAAATTCAAAATGGGTCAAATACCTTACTGTGAAATTACCACAGGAAAATACAGAGGAAACATTTCAACTAGAGGCATAAGCAACAATTTTCTGAATGTAACTCAAATAGCTCAGGAAACAATAGCATAATTGACAATTGGATTGCATCAAATTAAAAACCTTCTGCAAAGCATGTCTACCAAAGTGAAGAGAGATCCTACAGAATGGGAGAAAACTCCTTGGCAGCTATTCATCTGAAAGGGAATTGGTATCCAAACTATATTTTAAAAAGACTTTTTAAAAAAGGCAAGGCACTGGTGGCTCATGCCTGTAATCCTAGCAACTCAGGATGCTAAAAATCTGAGAATTGTGGTTCAAAGACAGCCTGGGCAGGAAAATCTGTGAGACTCTTATCTCCAATTAACAACCAGAAAACTGAAAGTGGCACTGTGGCTCAAAGGGGTAGAGCACTAGCCTTGAGCAAAAAAGCTCAGGGACAGCACCCAGGCCCAGAGTTAAAGCCCCACAACTGACCAAAACAAACAACTCCCCCCCATAAAAAAAAACCTAAAGAACAAATAATGCAATCAATAAATGACATACAAATGGCCAGTAAATATATGAAGAAAAAAAAAGAGCCATCAGGAAAATGCAAGTAAAAGTTATATTGAGATTCATCTCACCCCAGTCAGAATGGCTGTCATCAAGAAACAACAAGAAATGCTGTTGAGAATAGGGGGTAAAAAGATGGGAACAAGCCTCTTCCCCTTTCCGTACTGCTGGTGTGAATGGAAACTACTGAAATCAGGATAGAGGCTCCTCAATAGAACTCCCATGCAATCCTGCTAGACTTGGGCATCTAAATCACATACAGTAAAGATACCTACACATTTGTGTTGATTGCAGTTCACCCTGGCCAAGTCAAGGAATCACCTAAATGCCCATCAGCAAGTGAACTAATAAAGAAAACGTGGTACGTATACACGGTAGAGTTTTGTTCAGAAATATGTCACTCACAAGAAAATGAATAGAATTAGAGATCGGTGGTAACTCTATGCTTACTTTTTGCAGACGCACTATTCTGTTTACCATGATGGTTGTACTCGTACATTCCATGAATGATGCACTAAAGTTGCTGGATGCCAGTGGCCAACATCTGTAATTCTTGCTACTCAGGAAGCTGAGATGTGAGGATATGGTTCGAAACTCACCCAGGTAGGAAAATCCATGAGATACTTGTCTCTGATTAGCCACCAAAAAGATGGAATGAGAGCTGTGGCTCAAGCAGTAGAGTACTAGCCTTGAGCAAAAAAAGCTCAGGGAGGGCTAGGAATGTGGCTTCGTGTAAGAGTGCTTGCCTGACATTCATGAAGCCTTAGGTTCTATTCCTTAGTACTTCATAAACAGAAAAAGCCAGAAGTGGTACTGTGGTTCAAGTGGTAGAATGCTAGCCTTGGGCAAAAGAAGCTCAGGGACAAGCCCTGAGTTCAAGCCCCAGGACTGGCAAAAAAAAAAAAATTGTAATAATAAACTCAGGAGAGCACCTAATCCCTGAGTACCAAGCTCTAATACCAGCACACACACACACACACACACACACACACACACAGAGACAGAGAGACAGAGAGAGACAGAGAGCAAGCAAGAAAGAAAGCAAGCAAGAAAGAAAAAGCATCACTAGATTCCAGCAGCTCACAACTATAATTCTAATGACTTAGGAGGCTGAGAGCTGAGGATCACAGCTCAAAGCCAGCTGAGGAAGAAAAGTCCATGAAACTCATTATCTCCAATTAACCATCAAAAAAAGCCAAAAGTGAATCTGTGGCTCAAGTGGCAGAGTGCTAGCCTTGAGCAAAAAAAGTGAACAGACAGCACCCAGGACCTGAGTTCAAGGCCCAAGGCCCAATACTAGTACATTCACAAACAAACAAAAGATGCACAAAACTTAATAATTTCTCCTCCTCCTTATCAACAACTTCTACTCTCCTCCTTTTCTTTTTTCTCCTATAATAACCTCACTAATGTGAAGTGGTCTCTATCTCATTGTGATTTGATTTGCTTTTCTCTAATGATGAATAATGTTGAGCATCTTTATTGGCTGTTATTAGAAAAATGTCTATTCAAGTTTTTTGCTTTTTTTTTTTTTTTGCTAGTTTTGGGGTTTGAACTCAGGACCTGGGCACTGTCCCTGAGTTTCTTTTGCTCAAGGCTAGCACTCTACCATTTGAGTCACAGCTCCACTTCCGGCTTTTTTGCTTATGTGGTACTGAGGAATTGAACCCAGGGCTTCATGATGCAAGGCAAGCGCTCTACCACTAAGCCACATTCCCAGTCCCTTTGCTTATTTTTAAAACCAGTCATTATTGCTGTTGATTTGTAGGAGTACTTTATATATTCTAGATATTAATCCCTTATCAGATTTGCAAATATTCTCTCTCACTCTCTGTATGTTGCCTATTGGGACAATCATTTAATAAATAAACGTTTTTTTTGATGAAGCCAAATTTATCTCTCTTTTTTCTTTTGGTACCTCTTTTTTTGGTATGGTATCTTAAGATAACATTGCTAAATCTAACATGTGAAACTTTTTTTTTACATTTTCTTCTAAGAGTTTTATAGTTTTAGTCCTCATGTTTAAATCTTTGATGATCCATTTTGTGTTCATTGTTGTATATGGTTTAAAGAAATATTCTGATTTCTTTCTCTTTTTTTTTGCTGGTAGCTATGTACTTTTTTCAAATACTATTTGTTAATATACGGTTTTTTCTCTGATCTTGAAATTCTTGTCAAAGATCATTGGAGCACATATGAAGGTTCATTTCTGAGTTCTGTCTGTCTGTATGCCAGCACGATTAGTCTTGATTAATGTGGCTTTGTAGTAAGTGATGAAGTCAGGAGGTAGAAATCTCAACTTTGTCATTTTTCAGGACATTTTTGGGTCTCCCCCACCTCACAGTCTGGAGTCCTTTGAGATGCTCTAGGGATTCTGTGGTGGATTCTTGTATTTCTGGGAAAAGCTACTTTGGGATGTTAATAGAGATTTGATGGTGATGGGACTGACCCACGCAAATTGAAGGAGAGTCTGGGCCAGCTGAGATGTCTCAAAGTAAGAATGACTGTTAGTCTGAGCAGAAGGGGAATTTTCAGACTCGGTACCTCAAGGGATGAATGTAAGAGTATCATAGATCATCCCAGGCTTCCTCCATCAGATCGAAGGATTCTTGGGCAGAGATTTGCCTATCTGAATAGGAGATATTACATCACTGGGCCAGTGCTAGGGCTTAAACTCAGGATCTCACGCTCTTGGTTAGCTTTTCTTTATGTTCAAGGCTGGTATTCTATCACTAATGCCACAGCTCCACTTTGAGTTTTTGCTGGTTAATTGGAGATGAGTCTCATAGACTTTTGGGCCTGGGCTGTCTTCAAATTGAGATCCTCAGATCTCAGCCTCTTGAGTAGCTAGGATTACAGGCATGAGAATGAAATGGAGGGGCTGGCAAGGTGGCTCAGTGGTAGAGCACTTACCTTGCATGCATGAGACCCTGGGTTCGTTTCCTCAGCACCACATAAGCAAAAAGAAAAAAGCTGGAAGTGGCGCTGTGGCTCAAGTGGTAGAGCGCTAACCTTGAGCTGAAGAGCTGAGGGACAGCGCCCAGGCCCAGAGTTCAGGCCCCACGACCAGACCCAAAAAAAAAAAGAGAGAGAGAGAGAGAATGAAATGGATATTCTGTTCTGAAGCTGCTGAAGGATTCCTCTGTTCCTTCACTCAGAGTTTACAGTTTTCATACCATCCTGATTCTAAGGAACAGTGGCACTGTTTTGTTTTGTTGTTTAAATATGACTGATCACTCTGTTTTACTTCAAGCCCCAGACAGGTCATGTCTATGTTCAGCCAGTTGGGCCTTGTAAAGATAACATATTTCCTCAAGACTAGGGGGCTAGGGACATGGCAGGGTGGTAGAGCAATTGACAGGCATGTATAAGAGCTTAAACAAAACCAAACAAACAAAGGAAAAAAAAAAACTATGAGAGTCTGGTACTGGTGGCCTAGATCTGTAATCCTAGATACTCAGATGGCTGAGATCTGGAGGACTGAGATTCAAAAGCTTGCCAGAGCAGAAAAGTCAAGTCCATGAGGCTTTTATCTCCAATTAACCAGCATAAAGTCAGAACTAGAGATGTGGCTCAAGTAGTAAAACACCATCCTTGAGTAAAAAAGCCAAGATAGAGCACAAGGCCCTTAGTTCAAGCCTCAGGACTGGGGGCTGGGGAGGAGACCCAATATGACATGCCCAAACAAAGATTTGGGAATAGGTGTTGACTGATGTAGGCAGACTAGATAGCCAGGTTGGAGCTTCCTTATCACTTTCTAAGAGCCTTCGATATTTTGCTTGTGAAAGAGTAAAGGAATCCATAATTCTATACACTCTTAGTTGAACCCAGTCATCAATTATTTGCTTAATGAAGCTCAGGATCTTAGACTTAGTTCCTCAACAACCAAGATCCTGTTTCTCCCCTTCACTCTCACATTTTGTTTCTGCCCTCATTCATGTCACCTTGCTCACCGACAGGCATCCATTTCCTCTGAATCTATCAGCTCTAGCCCATGGTAAACATGGCAATCAGAGTCATGTCTAAAATGCTTCCAAGTCATCGGGTCAAGGCCTGGGCCCCTGGTAGAATGGCAACCACATGCTTTGGTTCCACTGTTCAACTTCCCTCCCAACTCCAGGCTCAGTACAGTGAGTTTCCAGTTCCTCTAAAGTCTTTCTCCCAGCTGGGCAGTGGTAGCTCATGCCTGTAATCCTAGCTACTCAGGAAAGTCTGTGAGACTCTCATTTCCAATTATGAGCAAAAGCCAGAAATAGGTATGGTCCAGATAGTAGAGTGCTAGCCTTGAGCAAACTAACAAATAATAACAACAGCAATAATAATTAATAATAAGCAAAGGGACAGCACTTAGACCCTGAATTTAAGCCTCAGTATACTGACGAACACAAAAAGAGAGGAAACAAAAACCAAATAAAGTCTTGCTCTCTCTCACCTCCATGCCTTTGCCCTTGGTGCTGCCCCAGCAAAAATGTTGCCCTCACCACTGCCCAGCCATGGCCTAAGTGTCAGATGAGATGCTAGCTCCTTCAGAGAGCCTTTCCTGACATCCTTAAGTATCAGTTATGTGTCCCAATGTGGTGCCTCCCAGTTGCTCTCTCTGTTCAGCTATTTGCTTAAATTGGTTTGTGAAAGACAGGATGTGATCCCTCAGGTAATTTGGAAAAGACACTTGTCCTCTGCCCCTCCACTCTGCCTCCTCTTCCTCCTCCTCTTCCTCCTCCTCCTCCTC
>NW_012267351.1:3605879-3613410 GCF_000151885.1 Dipodomys ordii
CCTCCTCTTCCTCCTCCTCCTCCTCCTCTCCTCCTCCTCTTCCTCCTCCTCCTCCTTCTTCTTCTTCCTCTCTCTCTCTCTCTCTCATTGAGTGGCCATAATACTAAGCTGACTGGTTAGCCAGACTTCAGTTCAGCTGAGCCTAGACTTGCCCTGGCAGGTTATACTAGACCAAGGGATTCTCTAGAGACCTCGTTGCTTTTGAACTTGACTTTCTGGCTCTTGGGTGAATAGAATGAATATTCCCACACTAACTAGGAATGCCTCCCTGGGGCTCTACGCTTTGAACTGTCTTGTAAAAAAAAATCAAGGGTCTCTCTACTCACTTTGGAGATTTTCTTTCTAAGGCAACCCCAGGCCACCACCCTGGAGTTTTTCAACAATTCTGCTCACACCCAACTCTCTTCTGACACTACCACATCAGGTAGGTAGAGAAGGACCCCCAAACCCCTTCTAATGCTGGGTGAGATGAGCATATGTGTACATACCTACCTGGAGTGAATCTAGGGAAAGGAGTTAGGATGACATATGTTCATTTTACTGAGTACGCTTCTGTCATGTGGGAATACTTTTACAAGCACGTATCACGCCTGTAATTAAAGATGCAAATCTAATAATAAAAAGCTTCATCCCTTAGGCCATGGGTTCAGAGGGAAGAGCATGGCTTGGAAGACTTGGCTAGGTGAGATGACATTGAAGCTTGGCCTGCTCAGGTAGACCAGATGTCTATAGCAATGACAAGGTGGCATCAAATCAGCCAAAGGCAAGATCTAGAGTACCTGTGAAGATGAAGAATTTCTTCAGGTACTTTTATTTTTTTGGGGGGGGGGGTCCTTCGTGAGGTCTGAACTCTGGGCCTGGGCGCTCTCCCTTAGCATCTAAGCTCAAGGCTAGTGCTTTACCAGTTGAGCCACAGCACCACTTGTGGCTTTTTCTGCTTATGTGGTGCTGAGGAATTGAACCCAGGGCCTCATGCATGTAAGGCAAGCACTCTACCACTGAGCCACCTTCCCAGCCCCAGCTACCTTATTTTTTATTTTTTTTGGTCCGGTTGTGGGGCCTGAACTCTGGGCCTGAGCACTGTCCCTCAGCCCTTCAGCTCAAGGCTAGTGCTCTACCACTTGAGCCACAGTGCCACTTCCGGCTTTTTTCTTTTTGCTTCTGTGGTGCTGAGGAATTGAACCCAGGGCCTCAGGCATGCAAGGCAAGTGCTCTACCACTGAGCCAACTTCCCAGCCCCCCAGGTACATTATTTTTAAAAATTAAAAAAAAATAGCTGAGCACTAGTGGTTCATGCTTATAATGCTTGCTAGCTAGCTACTCAGGAGGCTGAGATTTAAGGATCGAGGTTCAAGTCAGTGTGGGCAGGAAAGTCAATGAGATTCTCATCTCCAATTAAATACCAAAAAAACTGGAAGTAGAACTGCAGCTCAAGTGGTAGAGCACTAGGCTTGAGCACAAAAGCTAACGGACAGTGTCCAGGCCCTGAGTTCAAGCACTAGGACTAGTACAAAAGAAAGAAAGGAAGAAAGAAAGAGAGGGGGAGGAAGGAAAGGAAAGGAAATGGAAGGGAAGGGAAGGATGGGCACACATTTGACAGGAGAAGAACAGGCAAGAACTGGTGAGAGGTAGGTTGGCCAGATGGGTTAGGTAAGGCCTTGTATAGGACTGTAGAGTCCCTGAGCCAGAGGGATATGATCATAGCTAAGAGAAGTGAGCAAGGAGCCAGGGATGCTGGGCACTATTTTCACACCCCCGTGAGAAGAGTAACAACCAGGAGAGGGCTTCCTGGATGTCTGAACTAGGTTGGCCAGGGCCTAAATAACAAGGGTAGGGCCTGCCTTCCACCTATATTGTAACATCTTCCATGGCCTCTTTGGATATTGAAGCTCTGGGCCTGTCCTGTGCCTCAGGTTGCTGGTCTACCTATAGCTTCAGGCAAGATGGCATCCTTATGGGCTCACTTTGATCTTGAGAGGAGGTGGTATCTGTTAGACCTTGATTGCTCCATGATTGCTTTTGGCTTTCATGGAACAATTCCAGAACTGCTGCTTGGTTTGGAGCCTTTCATAATTTATTTGTATCTCTTGTTTTCCTGAGTGCTGAAGGGAAAGTAAGCTTGCACGCCATGTAGCAGTGTGAGTTGTGTCACTTTTTTTTTTGGTTGGTCATGGGGCTTGAACTCTGGGTCTGGGATCTGTCCCTTAGCTCTTTCGCTCAAGGCCAGCGCTCTACCACTTGAGCCACATCTGGTTTTCTGGTGGTTTATTGGAGATAAGAATCTCACAGACTTTCCTTCCCAGGCTGACTTTGAACCTCGATTCTCAGATCTCAGCCTCCTTAATAGCTAGGATTACAGGCATGAGCCACTGGCTCCAGCTCATGTTCACTTTTTCATACTGCAGGATGGGCTGAAGGAGACAACCACAGAGCCAGGTGCCAGTGGTTCATACCTGTAATCCTAGCTACTCAGGAGGCTGAGATCTGAGAACTGGGTTTTGAGGCCAGCCTGGGCGGGAAAGCCCATGAGACTCTTATCTCCAATTAACCATGGGGAGGGGGGTGAAAGTGGAGCTATGGCTCAAGTAGTAGAGTGTCAGACTTGAGCAAAAAAAGCTGAGGGACAGTACCCAGGAGCTGAGTCCAAGCTCTAGTATTAGCATGAGGGGGGGGGGAGAGGGAGGGAAGGAGAGGGAGAGGGGGAGGGAGAGGGAGAGGGAGAGAGATGCTGTTTCCATGGATTCTAATGAAGTCCAGACTGCAGAAGCATGGGTCTGACTGCAGGGAGTAGAGGGCCAGAATGCCCCACTTCATACATCTTCCAGCCCTGCCTCCGGCTCCATGAGTGGTAGCTGCAGCCATTCAGGCCTATAGGTCCATCTGGGGTCACTACACTGAAAAAGAATGGAGTTCTTTGGGCAGGATCTCCAGTCAGAGAAATCCCATCTGCTTTCTTTTTCTTTCTTTCTTTTTTTACTTTAACTTTATGTATATATGTGTGTGTGTGTGTGCGTGTGTGTGTGTGTGTGTGTGTGCTCAGAGAGACAGACAGACAACACAGGGAGAGTTTGTCTTGGTCTTGGGGCTTGAACTCAGGGCCTGGGCGCTGTCCCTGAGCTCTTATTCTCAAGGCTACAGCTCTACCACTTTAAGCCGCAATGCCACTTCCAGTTTTCTAGTGGTTAGCTGGGAGATAAGAGTCTCACAGACTTTCCTGCCCTGGCTGGCTTTGAACTGCGATCCTCAGAGCTCAGCCTCCTGAGTAGCTAGGATTACAAGTGTGAGCCACTGGCTCCCTGCTTGCTTACTTGATTATAGTATCTCCTCCATCATAGTCAGGTACCAAAACCCTGAAGATGACAGGAAACCTAGCAAATGCGTGGAGCAGACACCTCTCCTCTCCTCTGACCCTGCTGACTTGTCAGTGTAAGAAGATCAAGGTCATTCACCCCTCCAGGAGCCTATAGACTTCTGGGCACCAGGAACAGCAGGCAGGGAATGCCCTGACCTCTGCTGTAGGCCGCTTCCTTCTGTAGGGACAGGCTGGGAGGGTGCTTCTTCCTGACTCCACTATTGGCTGAGAACTGTCACATTCCCTTCCAGCAGGTGTCACCTCCCTACCCCACCACTAGCATACACTGGTATCATTTCTGGACCTTGGACTTAACTCCATGTTGTAACCACCTGCTGCATTCCTCTTTGTTGGTGGTGGTGGTGGTGATGGTGATCATGGGGCTTGAACTCAGAGCCTGGGCTCTATCCCTGAGCTCTTTTGCTCAAGGCTAGCACTCTACGAGTTAGAGCCACCGTGACACTTCTGGTTTTCTGGTGGTTCATTGGAGGTAAGAGTCTCACGGACTTTCCTGCCCAGACTGGCTTTGAACTTTGATCCTTAGATCTCAGCCTCCTGAGTAGCTAAGATTACAGTGGTAAACCACTGGCTAACTTCCTCTTTGTATGTGTCTGGAATTATGTCATATGACCCTTCCTCTACTCTGTGTTTCCCATTAAGTAGACTCATCAGAGCCACAGAGCACAGGCCCAGGTGGCCCAAGTCCATTTCAGGCCTTTCAAGAGACTTTGTCCTCCTTGATACCCCATCTCTTCCACCTGCAGCAACCCCACAGATCTTTCCCTCTGCCCAAGATGAGATATGGCCTCAACCATACCTGGAGGTCCCCCAGAATCTTGCTGATGAACAAGATCTTCCCTCTTTTGGGACTCCAACATGGAAAGCTGGCAGTGCATTGGTGAGCCCCCTCTGGAAGCTGACCCGCATGACAGCAACACAGTAATGATGGACAGTTCCTGTGCAGTAAGGAGCGTGGGTATGGCCTGAGTGAGCCAGTGAGTACACAGCCTGAAGGATCCAGGACCTCCTAACCAGTTTATGCCAAACCCATGATCCTGGGCAAAGGAGTATAGGACCAGCCAGGTAGCAAGCACCACTTAATCCTCAGTCATCCTCTCTAGACATCTGCTGTCCAAGTCACTGCTGGAAAGAGGAGGAAGCCAGGCCAGGTGCTAGTGTGTCTCGCATCTGTAATCCTAGCTCCTCAGGAGGCCGAGTTCTGAGGATTGTAGTTCAAAGCCAGCCTGAGAAGGAAAGCAGGAAAGTCAGTGAGACTCTTATTGCCAATCAACCACAGGAAAACCAGAAGTAGCACTGTGGTATAAAGTGGTAGAGCACTAGCTTTGAAAAAAAAGAGCTCAAGGACAGCATCCAGGCCTGAGTTCAAGCTCCATGACCAATGAGAGAGAGAAAGAGAGAGAGAGAGAGAGAGAGAGAAGAAGGAGGAGGAGGAGGAGGAAGAGGAGGAAGCCAACCTAGCCAGAAGGCCTCAGCAGGACCAGGCTGAGGTCATAGGGCTTCCTGGCCACTCAGCCAAGCCAGAGCTAAGTCTCTTCTGGAACCTTAGAATTCTCTGGCAAGGGGTGGTTCATTCTCTGCCCAGCCAGGCTGCCGCAGCTGACATCTCCCTCCCTGCCTCCCTCCCTTCTCCTTCCTGAGTTTGAGTCAGTGCTCAGCTGGCTGCTCCAGCCCTGGCTTTGCTCTCTCAGAGGTCTCAGGGCAAATCTGCTGCTCAGCTCCAAGCACTTCTGCAGTTGGTCTCTTTGGTTCATTGATCAGGAATCATATGATCTTTTAAAAACACAGCTGGTAGAGTTGCCCATCTGTGCTTCTGCATTTGGATCGGTAAATTAGGCAGCCTGGAATTTATTTAAACCTGCAGTTCTACATATAGAAAGAGGCTGCCCTCACTAGGCCTCCCGGGAGGGACTTCCATTTTTGAATTGTCTTCATTTCTCCCACCATCCCTGGCTGGCCGGGCTTCCAGGACGAGGTCTGCTTCTCAGACTCATTTGTCTCCTGAGCTTTGTGAAGGACTATTTTCTTGTAACCCTGAGATTCACTAATTATAGTGTTGACACTGATCTGCACTCCTCCTCTATCACACACACACACACACACATGTGCATATATATCGTACACACATAAGCACACACAGACTCATAGGAATGCACAACTATACATGTATGCACAGATGCATACACAAACTATGCATATACATACTATGTATATACATACTGCATACACAGACACATATTCATGGATGCACACAGCCATTCACACATACTCAGACATTCACATACATGCACATACACATATGTGTATATGTGCATACATGCACACACATAATGCACACACACACACACAGATACATTCGTGTGCATACCTCTACAAACATGCACACATAGATATATACACCTACATACAGAACTCAGACATATATACACACCTTCATCTGCATGCAATACAAATACAGGCGGGCACACAATTTTCTTTTTTCTTTCTTCACATTAACTAGAATGCCTTGCCTTGCTGGACCTATAGCAGCTACTTTGGAACATGAGGATGACAGATATGGCTTCCAGCTTCTGGGCCTCCAAGAACTCAACTGTGTTTCAGTTCTTTTTTGTTTTTCAGTCACAAGGTTTGAACTCAAGGCCTGGGTACTGTCCCTGAGATCTTTTGCTCAAGGCTAGCTCTCTAACACTTTGAGCCACGGCATTACTTCCATTTTCTGGTGGTTAATTGGAGATAAAAGTCTCACTGGAAAAAAAAAAAGTCTCACAGACTTTCCTGCCTGGGGTTGGTTTTGAACCATGATTCTCAAATCACAGCTGAGTAGCTAGGATTACAAGTGGGACCCATCACTGCCTGATTTTGTGTATGTGTTCTTGTTCAGTTCTTACCTAGATTCAGTCAGGTTGGCTTAGGGAACCAAACGGCTTGTAGCTTTCCAAACTGCATGTACAACGTAATTTATGCCTTTCCCTCTCTTGGGTCATTTGCTTTAGGCTAGCCAAAGCCAGTGGCCATATTTTCAGTGTACTCAAAACAACCCTATGGAGGATTAAGTGGTGAGGAGCCCAGGCTTTCTGCCAACAGCCAGAGCCAACTTGTCAGCGGTGCTGTGGCCCGAGTCAAGCCTTCAGATGACCACAGCCCCATTTGCCATGGTGACTGCAGCATCATGGGAAGTCCGGGCCACAACCACCCAGCGGAGCCCCTCCTGACCCACAGGAAGTATGAGGTCATAAATGTTGATCCTGCTTCAAACCACAGACTTTCGTCTTTTTCTTTCTTTGTGGTTCTGGAGATGAACCTAGGGCCTTGAACACCCTAGGAAAACCTCTGCCACTGAGCCACATCCCCAGCCCAGGCCACTGAACCTTGGATTCATTTAGAAGAAAGCAATACCAAAGTGAGGGCCATAACAGGCCTTTGCAACTACAGGGACTTCTTATTGTTATTATTATTAGTAGTAGCAGTAGCAGTGGTAGTAGTAGTAGTAGTGTGTGTGTGTGTGTGTGTGTGTTGGTATGGGGACTTGAACTCATGGCAAAGCTATGCTCTTGCTTAGCTTCATCACTCAAGGCTGGTGCTCTACCACTTGAACCACAGCTCTATTTCCAGTCTTTTTGGTGGTACATTGGAGAGAAGAGTCTCACAGAGTTTCCTGCATGGACTGGCTTTGTACTGTGATCCTCAGATCTCATCCTCCTGAGTAGCTGGGATTACAGGTGTGAGCTACCGGCACCCAGTGGCTGTCATTGTTTTTAAAAAGAAGTAGTAAATGCGTTTATAACTATTATTTTGAGTTTTCTGTCATTCTTTTTCTTATTCAGGTTTGCCTCAGAAATTCCTTGAGAGCCCATAGCTGACTAATGACTAAGAGGCCTCCTTAGTTATCCTCTGCCAGTGACATGCAGAAGTTTGAATCTTCCTAACATGATGTGCAGTTCATGTTGAAAAATGTCCACAAAAGCTACATGTGGTAGCATATATACCTCGGGAAGTTGAGGTAGGAGGATCCCAATGTGAGCCTGGATTTCAGCAAAAATACAACACTTTATCTGTAAAGAAAAAGAAAAAAGAGGCCGGGCGCTGGTGGCTCACGCCTGTAATCCTAGCTACTCAGGAGGCTGAGATCTGAGGATCGCAGTTCAAAGCCAGCCCGGGCAG
>NW_012267351.1:3623456-3624028 GCF_000151885.1 Dipodomys ordii
TTTTTTTTTTTTTTTGTCGGTCGTGGGGCTTGAACTCTAGGCCTGGGCGCTGTCCCTCAGCTCTTCAGCTCAAGGAGAGCGCTCTACACACTTGAGCTACAGCGCCACTTCCGGTTTTCTGGTGGTTTATTGGAGATAGGCTTTGAACCGAGATCCTCAGATCTCAGCCTCCTGAGTAGCTAGGATTACAGGTGTGAGCCACCAGCGCCCGGCTGTTTAAGTTTTTTTTTTTAAAGGGGGACTGTAGCTGAGCACTGGTAGCTCATACCTTGTAATCCTAGCTATTCAGGAGACTGAGATCTGAGGGATGCAGTTCAAAACCAGCCCAGGCTGAAAAGTTTGTGGGACCTTTTTTTTTTTAAATTGGGGCTTGAACCCTGGGCCTGGGCCCTTTCCCTGAGCTCTTCAGCTCAAGGCAAGCACTTTACTGCTTGAGCCACAGCACCACTTCTGGTTTTCTAGGGGTTTATTGGAGATAAGAATCTCACAGTTTCCTGCCTGGACTGGCTTTGAACCATGATCCTCAGATCTCAGCCTCCTGAGTAGTGTGAGTCTCTCTTTTTTTTTTTTTT
>NW_012267351.1:3626833-3631992 GCF_000151885.1 Dipodomys ordii
GCTCAAGTGGTAGAGCGCTCGCCTTGAGCTGAAGAGCTGAGGGACAGCGCCCAGGCCCAGAGTTCAAGCCCCATGACCGACAAAAAAAAAAAGAAAAGAAAAAAGACTAAATTAAAAGATCTGGGCCTGGCAATGTGGTTTAGTGGTGGAATGCTTGCCTAGCATGCATGAAGCCCTGGGTTCGATTCTTCAGTACCACATACACAGAAAAAGCTGGAAGTGGCACTGTGGCTCAAATGGTAAAGTGTTAACCTTGAGCAAAAGAAGCTCAGGGACAGTGTCCAGGCCCTGAGTTCAAGCCTCAGGACTGGCAAAAAAAAACGGTCTGGGTGGACCACTGAAATAGTAGTATTTATAAGACCAAGACCCTGTCTTCAAACCCCAGTACTGTCTTAATTAATTAATTGGTAAAATAGATAAATCCATTAAAGGAGTTTTATAATGAGAGCCATTAGCCAAGGATGGGGAAATACTGTGTCCATCCCCCCTGCAGATCTCACTTAGCACTCAGGTGTCCTTACCTGCTATGGGCTGGGACGGCCATTAGCCCAGATGGATTTGTGAAATGCTTTGCTGGGTGCCAAGCTGTTCTCCCAGCAGAAGGCAGCAACCACGCTGGGGTTTGGCTGTTTCAGGATGGAGTTAGTTCACCTCAGCATTTGCAGGTGACCCTTTCATAGACTTCTAACAGTTACTTAGAAACTGCCTTTTTATGTAACTCTAACCCCTTTGCACATCTGCTTCCTAATATCAATTTTAAAATATTTTCAAAAAGATATCCATGGGTGAAGTGCATGGTATATAAATTAGGTTCCAATTTATTATTTTTTTTAATGTTCCAAAAAAAAAACTGCCTTTGCCAAAAACTAAAACAAAACCACAACAGTCCTCACTGGGCCTACAAATGTGCAAAGGGTAACTAAAAGTAGGGTGACAGCGTGGCCCCCACTTCCATTTCATAGCTGCCTTTGCTCTAGGCAGTTTTCTGCTGTCACCTTTGTGGCCACCTTGGAATCTAGCAAGGACAGGACTGGCAATATCTTATTGACAATGGTCCAGATTGCCTTCTACACCTTTCTCTCAGGCCCCCATGACTTCCATATCGTTAGGCCCAGCCTAACCAATCCTGAGATAATGAACAACTGGAAGTTGAATTCAGGTCCTTGAGCTCTTGCTTGGATTTGTTTATTTCTTTTGACTCAGGTTGGCACTCTACCATTTGACCCATACCCTATTTCTGGCTTTTTTGGGTGCTTAATTGAAGATAAGAGTCTCAGGGACTTTTCTGCTCAGGTTGGCTTAGAACCATGATCTTCAGATCTCCATCTCCTGAGTAGCTAGGATTACAGGCAAGAGCTACCAACATTCTATATATTCTTACCAATACCCATTTGTACTCCAGCCTCCCATCCCAAGCCTCTTCCTATATTTCTTCATACCTTCCACTCGAACACCTACATCTTTTTCATGTTTTTTGTGTCTCACTCCAAGTAGAATATCACCCAGTCCAACCTCCCCTCATAGTTTCTTCCTCCATGTTGAGGATGTTAGGTAGCAGCTAGCCAGAGTGATAGAGATATGCAAAGAAAACTTAAAGCATAGGGTAAGATCACTTGGTATTTGGGAGAAAACACTGGACTATAATTAAAATGTCTCTACTCACAGTTGACCTCAACGCCTTAGGCTGACCTGAGAGATAGGAATTTCTCTGAAGCAATCTCAAATCCTAAGGCTAAAGCTGACCTCACCCTATAGACAACTATAGACAAGCAGTTTTCAGCCTACTGGAAGTGCTTTTTTTGGTTTTATTTATTTATTTTTGGTGCTAGTCTTGAGGCTTGAATTCTGGACCTTGTCACTGTCTCTGAGCTTTTTTCTTTTTGCTCAAGGTTAGTGCTCAACCACTTGAGCCATGCCTCCACTTTTGGCTTTTTAGAGATAAGAGTCTCAAAAAGCTTTCCTGCTTAGTCTGGCTTTGAAACACAATCCTCAGATCTTAGTCTCCTGCGTTGCTAGGATTATAGGTGTGAGCCACCAGCCCCTCGCTTAAACTTTTTTTTTTTTCTGCCACAAACTCACCAAATGCAGGAGAAACACTTGGCATTTCTGCTTCCGTTTTGTATTTGTCCTTGCTCAGGCATTTTGCAATCATCTCAGGTTCCAGGAAAGACAGGACGGATCGATAACATCTTTATGACGAGGGGCTGAAATCATCTTGAAGGTACAGCAGAACCTAGCAGAGCAGACCCCCCCCACCCTCCCAAGAAGGCAATTACCTATAATAATCAGGCTGCACCCTGGAGCCTGAGGAACCGTCTCGTGAGAACTAGATTGCTCCCCTCAAATGATGACAGAGAAATTCTCCAAAACCCAGGGGAATCAAAATTGAGAGGGAAACCAAGTGGATCACACCTGTAACCGGACCTCTTAAACTAGACACAACTTTTGCACACACACACACACCCCTCCCTCCATCCCTAATTCTTCCCATATTTAAACCTTCTACTCATGTCTGTACCCTAAAGATGGCTGAAGATGAACTGAAGCACCAATGATCTGTGGCATCATGCACATAAGAATCTTCGTCTTCTGCCATATTTTTTCCCCTAAGAAACCTTTCTATTGTTTTCACTGTGTTCAAGGAAACAAGGGCTGAGGTTGACATCTGCACTGACTTTCCCTTAATCAATGTCACCCTTATTCACAGTCAATCTAAGCCAACCCCAGTGTTGATGGCTCACGCCTATAATCCTAGCTACCTAGGAGGCTGAGATGTGAGGATTGCAGTTCAAAGTGAGCCCACACAGAAAAGTCCCAGTGAGACTCTTCTCTCCAATTAACCACTCAAAAACCAGAAGTAGAGGGAATGTGGTTGGTGACGGAGTGCTTGCCTAGCATGCATGAAGCCCTGGGTTCAATTCCTCAGTATCATGTAAGCAGAAAAAGCCGGAAGTGGTGCTGTGGTCCAAGTGGTAGAGTGCTAGCCTGCCCTTGAACCAAAGAAGCTTCGGGACATTGCCCAGGCCCTGAGTTCAAGCCCCAGGACTGGCAAAATAAAAACAAAAAAACAGAAGTAGAACTGTGGCTCAACGTGATAGAGTGCTAGTATTGAGCAAAAGAGCTAAGGGACAGTGTTCATGCCCCATTACCAATCCGCCTCCCCCCAGAAATAACCCAAAACAAACAAACAGTCATCCCAGCCTGTAGGGTTTTGTCTTGTTTCTCAGGTTAAATTCTGGGCAAAAAGTGTGTGTGTGTGTGCATGTGCATGTGCGCGCACACATAAACACACACACACACACACACACTGGGACTGTGGCCTGAACTCAGGGCCTTGGCCTTGTCCCTGAGTTGTTTTTTTTTTTTTTTTTTTTGTACAAGGCCACTTAAGCCACATCACCACTTCTGGCTTTTTGTTGGTAAATTGAAGCTAACAGTCACATAGATTTTCCTTCTAGGACTGGCTTTGAACCTGGATCCTAGAGCTCAGCCTCCTGAGTAGCTAGGATTACAGGCATTAGGCTCCGGTACCCAGCAGGACGTGTCATAAATCAATTCCCTCCCTCATGTGATAGGTCAGATGACTCCACTCCCCACTCCTTGCTTGCACAACTGTTGCTGCTGCGTCATGTCTTTGGGCCTCCAGTACATAGTCCCTTCTACCCTGATCTCTATAGGTAGCCAGTGTTCCAAACCACAGCTCTGATCTTAGCACAGTCTCTCTGCACTTGTGCTAGAATGAGATGCAGGTGTGTTCTGCACTGAACTACACCTCAGCCTCATGTGTCTATATTTTACACCCCATAATCCACAAGTGACTTCACTGAGGTCCCCTAAACACCACAGATCTGCTCTGCTTGACCCTTTCAGCCAGTCCCTGGTCTGCTCCAATACTCCAGAAACACAACCATCTTATCTACATACTTCTGGTCTCCTACCTTGGATTTCTAGAATAGTCTTTGTTTTCCTATTTGTCTATTCTCTCTCTCTTTTTCTTTGTTTGTTTGTTTGTGCCCATTCCTGGGTCTTGAACTCTGGGCCTGGGCTCTATCCCTGAGCTTTTGTGCTCAAGGCTAATGCTCTCCCACTTGAGCCACAGCTCCACTTCTGGCTTTTAGCTGGAGATAAGAGTCTCAAGGACTTTCTGCTCTAACTAGCTTTGAACCTTGATCCTCAGATCTCAGCCTCTGGAGTATCTAGGATTATAGGTATAAGCCACCAGTGCCCGGTTCCTGTCTGTGTTCTTGAAACTCCTCAGTCAAACTCCTTTTGAATGGCTGTTCTCCAAGTGCCCCAAGGGCCAGGAGCTAAGCATGATCTCAGAGTTGCCCTTTTCTATCTCTATACCTCAGTGCCTGGCACAGAGCTTATCATCCAGAATGGACTCAATGAGCCCTCACTGAGTGAATGACGCGATGGGGTGGGGAGAAGAGCTGGAAAACCTTGATTTAGACACTCCTGCCTGATGCACTCTTGCCTAGTGTTGAATGAACATTTCCTGCCCAGGAGAGCCAAATTGGATACTAAATTGAGTGTGTGTGTGTGTGATATATATATATATATATATATATATATATATATATATATTATATTTTATGAGAAATCTGATAACCTGCCTGAGAGCCTCCTCATTAATTAGTCATGATGGGCTATTTGCACAAAACCTCTACTCCCAAAACACTATACACAGAGTGCCAAGCTCTCCTACCCTGCCAGAGCTGTGGGCTACCTCCTGACTGGCTTCAGCAGTAGTCTCATATTTTCTCTCTTTCTTGCTGTCTCTCATTCCCTCCACACCCCACATTCAAGGTAAGAAAACTTCAGCTGGGTGCCAGTGGCTCACACCTGGAATGCTAGTTATACAGGAAACTGAGATCTGAGCATCAAGGTTTGAAGCCAGCCTGGGCAGGAAAGTCCCTGAAACTCTTGTCCCAACTTAACCCCTGAAAAGCTGGAAGTGAAGTTGTGGCTCAAGCGGTAGAGTGTTAGCTTTGAGCATAAATGCTTAGGGACAGCACCCAGCACCTGAGTTCAAGTCTCAGTACTGGCACAAACAGAACACTTGCTCAAGGAGCTGTAGTAATGGTTCCAAGGACGCAGAGAAGTCAAATATTTGTTCTTTTTCTGCTTTGCCATAGATCACCTTGCTTCTCCTTCCC
>NW_012267351.1:3634272-3736446 GCF_000151885.1 Dipodomys ordii
GTGAGTGTTTCCTGTTGTTTTTTTTTTTTTTGTTGTTGGTCATGGGGCTTAACCTCTGGGCCTGGGCGCTGTCCCTCAGCTCTTCAGCTCAAAGCTAGCATTCTACCACTTGAGCCACAGCGCCACTTCCGGTTTTCTGGTGGTTTATTGGAGACAAGAGTCTCACGGCCTTTCTTGCCCGAGCTGGCTTTGAACAGCAATCCTCAGATCTCAGCCTTGTGAGTAGCTAGGATTACAAGTGTGAGCCCCCAGCGCCTGGCTCTTCTGTTGTTTTTGACAAGACTATTTCTACATTTTTCTAAAGGCAGAAGTTGGCTAAGGGTGTAGCTTGGTGATAGAGTACTTGCTTCTATGTACTAGGCCTTGGATTTGATGCTCAGCACCCTCTAAAAAATAAAAGAAGAAAACTAAGAATTTTAAAAAGAAAAGCAAAAAAAAACTAGGTGCCAGTGACCCACACCTGTAATCCTAGCTACTCAGGAGGCTGAAATCTGAGGACCAAGGTTCAAAGCCAGCCCAGGCAAGAAAGTCTATGAGACTTTTATCTCCAATTTACTACCAAAAAAGGCAGAAGTAGAGCTGTGGCTCAAAGTGGTAGAGTACTAGCCTCGAGCAAAAAAAAGCTCAGTGATAAAACACAGGCCTTGAGTTTATGTCTTGGAACAGATGCCCAAAAAAAAAAAAAAGCCCAATATATGTTAACATTAAATTATGGACATTTTAAAGGGGGAAAGCAAAATAAGTAGGAGGAAAAAAATCTACATTTTGGAATATTGCCCCAAACCAGCCATGGTCAGCCAGAGTTGGCTATGATCACTTAGAACGGGTTGTGAAATGCCCTCAGGGAAGAGAATCATGCTCCGCCCAGGCAAAGGATCCCAGTACCCTCAGGTGATAGGACTGTCCCACAGTTCGGAACATGCCCTGGGCAATCCCATTCCATGGAAGAGCACCCCAGAGAGAGAAAACATCTGTCTCTTTTGCTCCTCCTCCTTTGGCAACTTGAAAGGCATTCTGCCCTCTTCCATGGCTTGCAGCTCGAAGGAAGAGTCACTGCCAAACCATTTCTTGCACAACATTATACTTCCGAGGAAATACACAACATTTTTGTCAACTGAGTCGTGTCTTCCTCCTGACTACATGATGCTCCAGATAGGCTCTGACTTTCTGGTTTACAGGTGAATCATCCTGTAATGGCTTCTCCTAGTTCAATCCTTCTGTCTCCATGAACCAACCCATAAAACAGATTTATTTTGGTGCAGAAGGACAGAGCCTTTCTGCTAGAAATTCCTCCGTGAAGCCAGTTTACATGTTTGCCTTTGTGTGTGTATGTGTGTGTGTGTGTTACTACTGGCATTTGAACTCAAGGCCTGGTCTCAGTCCCTGAGTTTTTTCCCCCTCAAGGTTAATGCTCTACCACTTGAGCCACACCACCACTCTCCACTTTTTGCTGGTTTGTGGAAGTTAAGAATCTCATGACTTTCCTGCCCAGGCTGGCTTTGAACTTCAATCCTCAGATCTCAGCCTCCTGAGTAGCTAGGATTACAGGCATGAGCCACAGGTGCCCAGTTGGAATGCTTAGCTTTTATCTCTCCCTCATGGACCAAAGTAAGCTATCTTTGCGGCTCAGCAAAAGTAGTTTTTAAGCATCCATTGCATTTTGTGCTTGAACTCCTAGTGGAAGGAGATGGAAAAGAAAAGCATGAGTTCAAGGCTTTCCCCTTGCTCACCCACGCTCTCTGCTGGCCTGTGAGAAGTGACCCACTAACCACAAAGCCTTAGTCTCCTCCTAGATCAAGAGCTGTGCTCCAGAGGTTGATAATAGCTCCTTTGCAAGGAGCAAGACTCTTTTTCTGTGTTTTTGTTTGTTTGTTTGTTTTGTGCCAGTCCTGGGGCTTGAACTCAGGGTCTGGGAGCTGTTTTCTGAGCCTCTATGCTTAAGGCTAGTAGCACTCTACCACCTGAGTCACAGTGCCACTTTCAGCTTTTTCTGGGTTAGAGTCTAGAGATAAGAGCCTCGTGGACTTTTCTGCCTGAGCTGGCTTTGAACCACAATCCTTAGATCTTAGCCTCCTGAGTCACTAGGATTACAGGTGTGAGTGACCAATGCCCAGCTGCAAGACTCTTACCAACTGCCCTGGTGCCATTCCTCAGGGATGCTTGAGCCCAAACCCTCAATATCATCTAACCACCTCTCTCTCTCTCCCTGAAGGCCTTCAAGGGCTCCCCCATCGCTTCCGGGCTGCAGTCCAAACTGCTGGCTTGGCCTTCAGCTTCCTTACTTCTCAATCTGATTCCCACTGTGTCTCTGGCACCATCTCTTTGCACCACTGTCTAACCACCCGTGCACGCTCAAGTCCAACTCATGCATCGTCGAAAGGCTGCTTTCCAAGTCCTGCTGGCTGCCAGAAAGGCCTCCCTTCGATGGCAACCTCTTCCTTATTCATTGAAGCCATCAGGACTGCACAAGGGTAGATGTTCAATACAGGTAAATGCCTGGCCTGGCTTAATACAAGGATTGACTCTGGGACCTCACCCCACTACCTGGACTACGACTTGGTCAACTGTCACCCAGACTGCTTTCCAACATGGCTGTCTCCACAGAAGCAGCTGCAAAGCCCTCCTAGAGCTCGCTGACATCCAGCTGAGGCACTTGCATTAGGACACAGCACAGCACCTCACTGCCAAAGTGACAACTACAATTAGGCTTTGGCTGACAGCTGGAGACGATGAGCCCAGGCCTCACACGTGTCCATGAATCACCAATCTGTGCTGTGCCCAGTTGGAGGCCAGGAGGGTCCTTCCTGCCAGTCACCAAGCCCTCTTCGGGCAGGGCAGCCTGCTGCCTACCTACCACAGGGTAGGAAATACACAGGACCTACAATGGAGTCCTCCACTGGACAGTAGAGACCATCCCAGGTTCCAGAGGAGCAGAGCCGTTGGGCAAGGCCCAGGCCTGAGTGCCAGGCGCTTGTCCTAGCAAAAGGTAGGGGCAGTTCAAGCATAGAACCAAACTGCCCATGAGAGAAGGCCATATGCCCAGGCAGCCTGACACAGGTGTGCTGATGGTGGACAGAGGATCTCAAATGAAGCCCCCAGCCCCTAAGCTTCCATTATATATACATATATATAAATATAAATATATTGCTGGTCCTGGGACTTAAACTCAGGGCCTGGGCACTGTCCCTGAGCCTCTTTGTGCTCAAGGCTAGCCCTTGACCACTGAAGCCACAGTGCCACTTCTGGCTTTCTCTGAGTAGTTTATTGGAGAGAAGAGTCTCATAGGCTTTTCCATCTGGGCTGGCTTCTAACAGCAATCCTCAGATCTCAGCCTCCTGAGTAGCTAGGATTGCAATACATTTTATCTTTTATTTATTTATTTTTGGCGGTGTGGGGGGGGTGTGCCAGTACTGGAGCTTGAACTCAGGGTCTGGGTGCTGTTCTTTAACTTTATTGCTCAAAGATGGTGCTCTACCGTGTGAGCCACAACTCTATTTTCAGTTTTTTTTGGGGGGTGGTTAACAGGAAATAAGAGTCTCATGGAGTTTCCTGCTCAAGTTGACCTCAAACTGTGGTCCTCAGAACTCAGCCTCCTGAGTATCTAGGATTACAGGTGTGAGCTACCATGTCTGGCTCTTGAACTTTTTTTGTTGTTGCTGTTGCGAGTCTTGGGCCTAAACTCAAGGCCTTGGGACTGTCCCTCAGCTCTTCTGCTCAAGGCTAGTACTCTACCACTTGGGCCACAGAGACACTTCCGGCTTTTTCCGTTTACTGAGGAATCAAATAGCCCTTTATACTATAGTTGTTTTTCAGGTAGTCTCGTATTTTTGTCTAGGGTTAGCCTCAAACCTGGATCCTTCCACCCATGGCCTCCGTATAGCTGAGCTGGGATCAATCACACGCATGAGCCACTGCACCTAGCTATATCTTGCACGCTTCAGCACAACTCAGTGAGACAGGTACTATTACTGTTCCTACTTTACGTATTGAGGAAAGTGAGTCTCACGGAGCAGTGTGACTGAAGCCATGCAGCTGGCGAGTGGGAGAGACTTGGCTTCTGACCTTGCTTCGCTTGGGCCTCATTGCCAACATTTGGTCCTTGATGTGAAGCTTTGTTTCTGGGGTTTTTTCTTTTCGTTCCGGTCTTGGGGCTTGAACTCAGGATCTGAGTGCTATCCCTGAGCTTTTTTTTTTTTCTTAAAGCTGGCATTCTACCACTTCAGCCACAGTTCCACTGTTGGCTTTTTTGGTGGTTAGTTGTTGGAGATAAGAGTCTCAACAAACTTTCCTGCCTGGGCTGGCTTTGAACTAAGATCCTCAAATCTCAGCCTCCTGAGCAGCTAGAATAACAGGTGTAAGCCACTGGCGCCCCACTTCATTGTATATTTCTGCATGTGCAGCAAGAAGCAGCGTCATAAGAAAGCTGCTCGGTAGCAATGTCACCTGTGGAGACAGACAGACCCCTACCCCAGCTTGCCTCTATTGCCTGCATTCTGGCTCCAGCCTCAGCTTCTGGAAGAGTGGGCAAAATTGCCAGAGCCTTCCCGAGGGTGATACCTTCCCAAGGGCAAATCTGCTGGTCTTTATATATCCAGGCAGCCTGGGAGGATCCAGCAGGCTGGCACCTTTGTTTAGCATGCCTCCAAACTGGCGTGAAAGAAGTGTGGTGGGGGGGTGGGGGGCTAAGGGATGCAGGCGCGTTTGTATTTCAAGGGGCGGCTGCCCATGAATCACCAATTTCATTTTGTGCTCTCAGCTCTGCGAAGGCATCGTTTCTACCCAGCCTCACGAAAAAAAGCTGGCGGCCGGAGCCTCTTAGTGAGGCTATAAATAGCAGATCATCAACTCACCTCTTCCCTAGCTCATCACAGGCTTCTGGGTTTACTGTGCGTCTTCCAGCTGCCTGTACGTCACTGTCACACCGATTTCCCAGGTGAAGCCTGGCTGAGACCTAGGGTAGACTCTAAGTGGGGCGGCCGGGTGGGGAGAGGGTGGAGGGAGGGAGGGAGGGGGGAGGAAGGGGACTGCATGGTTTTGCTTCCCAGATCTGTTCAGGGTGACAGGGAGGGCAATGGCAGACTTTTTGAAGAGCTTGACATTTAAAGACGTCATAATTACAATCTTGAGTCTCTGTGCTCCTCTCCAATTAAATGCAGTAGCAAGGGACTGTCATTTCTCGGCAAGTCTTAGAAATCAAAGGCAAAGGAGTCACCACAGAGAAAGAGAGGGAGAGGGAGAGGGAGAGAGGGAGAGAGGGAGAGAGAGAGAAAGAGAGAGAGAGAGAGAGAGAGAGAGAGAGCACCAGCCCAGAACGGGTAGCAACAAATGAACAGTTCATACCTTCCTGTGAACTCGCCTCCTCACACTGAATGAAATATGTATGGCTCTCTGGCTTCAGCTGTAACATGGCGTTTTTCAGAATTACTCCCTAGATCCCTCCTACAGGGCCTCAGGCATCAAGCCCAGCTTTGCTGGGCAGCAGCGTGTAATCCAGTCTTCATAGCCAGATGAGCTAGCTGCTAGTAGCCTGTGCTTTCTATAGGGAGGAGACATGACACTGGAGACTCACTGTAGTCACAAAGACAGACTACTGTTTGGGACTGCCTGGGGTGCAGACCTCAATCTCCGAATCTCTATCCTCTCAGCCTCCTGCTGAAGAGGCCTGTGTATGACCCTGTGATCACTCATGGTGCTGAGATCTACCCACTCCTTTCTGAACTCTCTTACCCAGCTTGATTTTTCTTTTTCTTTTCAGTCATAGTGCTTGAACTCAGGGCCTGGGAACTGTCCCATGAGCTCTTTTTGCTCAAGGCTAGTGCCCTACCAACTTTGAGCCACAGCACTACTTCTGGTTTTCTGGTAGTTAATTGGAGGTAAGAGTCTCATGGACTTTCCTGCCTGGGCTGGCTTTGAACCTAAATCCGCAGATCTCAGCCTCCTGAGTAGCTAAGATTACAGGCAGGAGCACCTGGCTTGATTCTCTTCACTTTTGTTGTTGTTTTGTTGTTTTGGTAAACTCAGGGACTCTCAGGTTTTTCCATGACACAGCTAGGACTCTACCATTTAAGCTATGCCTCCCATTCAGCTTTCTTTCTTTTCTTTTTTTTTAACTGGTTTATTGGAAATAAACCAGTTTTCATGGGTTTTCTTGCTCAGGCTGGCTGGCTTTGAACCATGATCCTTAGATCTCAGCGTCCTGAGTACCTAGGATTGTAGGCATGCACCATCAGCCTGATTTAAAAACATAGCTTATCTTAGTTACCTGCTCAAAATCCTAAGCTAGCTCTCACAGCAGGCAGAAAGCGCAAAGCTTTCGGTGTGGCATTCACAGGTCCTTTCCATGTCAGCTTGTCTGAATTCTAGATGGCATCTGGAAACAATGGGGCACAAGAAAGTGGCACAATCTTCCCTAAGACTTTGAGCCTCTTGAGCTCGACGCCAGTGGCTCAAACCTGTAATCCTAGCTAGTCAGGAAGCTGAGATCTGAGGGTGACAATTTGAAGCCAGGCCTGGCAGAAAAGTCTGTAAGTCAAAGAAGAAGTATGGCTCAAGTGATAGAGCATCAGCCTCGAGCAGAAAAGCTAAGGGATAGTATCCAAATCCTGAGTTTATGTTCCAGGACTGGCACACACAAAAACCAAAACAAAAGAAAAGAGAAACTTGGAACTCTGTTGTAATAAACATGGGGAAACCATTGCTACCAGGTTCCCCCCTATTTTTTAAGAGGGAATTGAAGGGGTTCCATGCAGACACAGCACAGTAGCAGGAGCACAGCAGAACAGGAGAGATGGGGCCATGACCTGTGGCCTTCATTTTGCTTTGGTTGGGGCCACACGAGGTAGAGAGGACCTGGCAAGTACTGGGACCAGGGCTCTGCTCCAAAATGCCTCTCATGCTCCCAGCTGTCCTAGAAAAAGCCAAACCCAGCGCTGCAGTGAGGCCTATGAGCTGTTTTGTTTTTTTTTTCCAAAAGGTCAAGAGTGTCTTACTAATATGAGTGTTAAATGACGTGAGTGTTTGGACTTTGCTCCATCTGCCATAAAGAAACATCTACCCCAAAGAACATAAAAAAGTGGACTGAAAGGAAGAGTTATTTCACAATGCAGGCAGCCTGGAAATTGTCACCGGAAAGTACTTCCAAATGAAAACCAGCACTGAAGGACTCCTGGTTCAACACCAGCAGAAGATTCTCCCGTGAATCTGTCTACTCCCTCTCCAAACACCACTAAAAAGGACCATTAAAAAGATAAAATTAGGGGCTTGGAATGTGGCTTAGTGGTAGATGGAGTGCTTGCCTTGCATGCATGAGGCCCAGGGTTCTATTCCTCAGCACCACATAAGCAGAAAAAAGCCAGAAGTAGCGCTGTGGCTCAAGTGGTAGAGTGCTAGCCTTGAGCTGAAGAGCTGAGGGACAGCACTCAGGCCCAGAGTTCAGCCCCCAAGACAAAACAAAAAACAAAACAAAACAACAGACATACCCTACCTTGAACTCTAACCATACCCAATATATTCTATCAGACTAGAGACCAAAGAGCTTTTTTTCTATAGAAATCATGAAAACCTGAAGGGAAGATCATTAGATACTGGTATTCTAGGCCCCTCGGAGGAGATCCAGCTAAGGACTTGCCAGAACCAGAACAGAGAAGTTCTTCAATAGACACGCTCTGCCCTGGTATCTGAACTACCTATTCCCGAACCCTTCAATGTGATCAGAAAGCCAGGATTCCCAGACATTTAAGGAATGTAGGAGAAGGGACCATGTAGAGGAAGGTACAGGGGATGAGTGAGTAGGAGAAGAGGAAGAAGGTAGAAATCTAGCAGGGAAAAAATGGTGTATTGAGGGAAAAACAATAAATTCCTTCTTTTTCTTTTTTCTGGTCCTGGAACTTGAACTCGGGGCTTGGGTGCTGTTCCTGAGCCTCTTTGTGCTCAAGGCTAGTTCTCTATTACTTCAGCCACAGTGCCACTTCTAGCTTTTTCGGAGTGGTTTATTGGAGATAAGAGTCACAAACTTTTCTGCCCAGGCTAGCTTCCAACCTAGCCTCCTGAGTCGCTAAGATTACAGTGTGAGCCACTGATGCCCAGTTCCTTCCTTTTTTATAACCATCATGGAGCTTGAACTTAGGGCCTAGACACTGTCCCTGATCTAATGTCAGATCATCCCTTCCCCCAGAGAAATGACTTTAAACAAAACCCACCCTCGTCCAAAGGCAATGACCCTGGGAATGGACCCAAGAGGGCCCAAGGCTTTCAGAATTAGGAGTGAGAATAATGATTTACATTTATCAAGGCAATAGTTGAATAAAAGTTATCTTCAGACAACGGAGATGTCAAATAATTGGCCTTCCATGCTTCCTTTCTCAGGAAGTCTCCCCTCCAAACAAGAGAATGATCCAAGAATGAGGAAGATGTAGCCAGGAGGGGCCAAGGATCCAAGGACCACCTCCAAGGAGAAGACATGGCTGACAGATGGGCAATAGGCCTCTTAAGACTTCAGGGGGGAAAAAATGAACTGGATAGTTTTCCCATCAGGTTTAAGTAAATGGTAAGAGGCTGTTGGCCAGGGGCGGGGGGAGGGAAGGGAAGGGGGGTTGAAGAATTAGGAATAAGTTTACAGAAAACTGAGTAAATGAAAGATACAATACAACTACCTCTACCAAACACACAGAACACCTAAACAAGAAAAGAAAATAGATGCAACATAAACCGGGCACAGTCGTTCAAGCCTAGCTAGGATTCTAGCTACTTGGAATATAGGGATGAGAGATCAAATGCCAAGGTCAGTCTGGGCATACAAGTTTGTGAGACCATCTCAACCAATAGCTGGCATTCCCAACGGTGGGGTGCAGTGATGTTCATCACGAGAGACACAAGGAAGCCCCAAGTAGGAGAATGGAAGCTGAGATCTGGCTTGGACATAAAGCAAAACCCTGCTTGGAAAGTAGCCAATGCAAATAGAAAGAAAGAAAGAGAGAAAGAACGAAAGAAAGAGAGAAAGAATGAAAGAAAGAGAGAAGGAAAGAAAGAAAGAAAGAGCCGGGCGCTGGTGGCTCATGCCTGTAATCCTAGCTACTCAGGAGGCTGAGATCTGAGGATCGCAGTTCAAAGCCAGCCCGGGCAGGAGAGACTGTGAGACTCCTATCTCCAATAAACCACCAGAAAAACGGAAGTGGCACTGTAGCTCAGGTGGTAGAGTGCTCGCCTTTCGCCTTGAGCTGAAGAGCTGAGGGACAGCGCCCAGGCCCAGCGTTCAAGCCCCACGGCCGACCAAAAAAAAAGAAAAAAGGAAAGAAAGAAAGAAAGAGAGAGGGAGGGAGGGAAAGGGAGAAAGGGAGGAAGGGAGGGAGGAAGGGAAGGAGAGAGGAAAGGAGAAGGGGGTTGATAAAAAGGGAAGGAAAGGGAAGGGGGAGGAAAGGGGGAGGAAGAAAAGAAGGGGAAAGGGAAGAAGGAGAGAAAGAAAATGCAGTGTAAAAACATTTTATATAGCCATGCTAGCATGATAACAGGAAATGAGCTAGGAAGGTGGTATAAGGAAGAGTATGTGGGTAGCTGTGGGGAAAATAATGCAATCCTCATGTCTTGGAGAGGGGAGTATAGCTCACTGGCAGAGATCATGTTTAGCATGGATGAAGTTGTGGGTTCAATCCCAAGTATTAAAAAAAATCCTTCCTGCCAGGCGCTGGTGGCTCACGCCTGTAATCCTAGCTACTCAGGAGGCTGAGATCTGAGGATCGCGGTACAAAGCCAGCCCGGGCAGGAAAGACCATGAGACTTCTATCTCCAATAAACCACCAGAAAACCGGAAGTGGCGCTGTAGCTCAAATGGTGGAGCACTCGCCTTGAGCTGAAGAGCTAAGGGACAGCACCCAGGCCCGGAGTTCAAGCCCCACGACTGACAAAAAAAAAAAATCCTTCCTCCCCTATAATTGCTTTTTTATGTGTGCCAGTCCTGGGTTTCAAGTGCCTGACTCAAGTGTTCATTACTGAGTCTTTCTTGTTCAAGGATAGTGCTCTACTACCTGAGCCACAGCTCCATTTCCAGCTTTTTGGTGGTTAGTTAGAAATAAGAGTCTCAGGGCTGGGAAGGTGGCTCAGTGGTAGAGTGCTTGCCTTGCATGCATAAGGCCCTGGGTTCGATTCCTCAGCACCACATAAGCAGAAAAAGCTGGAAGTGGTGCTGTGGCTCAAGTGGTAGGGCGCTGACTTTGAGCTGAAGAACGCAGGGACAGCGCCCAAGCCCAGAGTTCAGGTCCCAGGACCAGAAAAAAAAATAGATATGAGAACTGCACCTGGCTGTGGTCATATATGTTTTTTTTTTAACTGAAATACCTGTATCTAGTTCAATCACATATTTATTGTAGAACTGTGAATGACCATTTATTTGAATTTTCCCAATGACAGAGAAGTCAATACAAGAAAGTATTTCATATTTTTTCAGACAGTTTTGATTGTTTCGTAGATGAGTGGTACAGTGCTTGGTTGGGATACACAGGTCCTGGGTTTTATCCCCCTGCCTCCCCCCACAAATGAGATTTGGCATGGTAGTGCATTCCTATAATCAGGAAGTTCACAGTTCAGCTCAGCCCCGACAAAGAGTCAGTAAGATCCCATCTCAACAAACACTGTGCATATCTATAATTGGAGTTACTCAGGAGGAGGATGATTTTGAGCCAACCCAGATACCAACACAAGACCCTTTCTGAAAAATAACTAAAGTAAAAAAAAAAATGGGCTGGGGGATGTATGGTTCCAGTGTTATATCATCTGCCTAGCAAGAATGAGGCCCTGAGTTTAAACCTCAATACTGCCAAAGAAGGAAGGAAGGAAAGAAAAAAGAAAGAGAGAAAAGAAAGAAAAGAAAAGAAGGAAGGAAAGAAGGAAGGAAGGAAGGAAGGAAGGAAGGAAGGAAGGAAAGAAGGAAGGAAGGAAGGAAGGGAAAGATGGAGGGAGGGAGGGTTAGAGGGAAGGTGGAAAGGAGATAGGAAGGGAGAGAAGGAGGGAGGAAGGGAGGGAGGCAAGAAGAGGGATGAGATCTCACATTATAGAGCTCTCAGGATTTGACCCTAAGCTTGCCTTGAAAAAACAGGAAGAATGAGCTATCATCTACAAAATAGCTCTTCAAAGCCTCTCCAACTGCATCTTCTACCCGGCTATTCTCCACTTCTCCGCCTCCATCTCCTTCCTCTGAGCATTGGAGTTCATCAATGCTGAGCTTAAAATAAGGCACTCGGTTTGAAGTTCTCCTAGTATGGCCCCAGGCATGCAGAACCTTAAAGAGCTTAACTTTGTGATCTCCTTACTGAACACCTATTCAGGAAAGCAAGAGTAGCCACTACACTGCTATTCTAAGAACACCAATTTTAAGGTTTCTGGCAGAGAAAAGACTTGTCTAATTTATCACAAAACAGTTAAGCACACATTTCCCAACAAGCTGATCCATCCATCCAGAAAATGCCACCCTCTATGAAAGAGAAATAATGCCTTAACAGACAAACTTGTGCCAAGACAGAAGTAACCCGATTTTCAGCAGGGTGCCAGTACCTCATGCCTGTAATCTTAGCCGAGACATCAGAATCTAGGTTCAAAGGCAGCCCAGGCAAACCTCTAAGTAACCAACAAAAAAACCAAAGTAGAGTTGTGGCTCAAATGGTACAGTGCCAGTCTCAAGTGAAACAGGTAAGAGACAGTGTGTGTGTTGACCCCAAGTCCAAGCCCCAGGACTGACACCAATAAAAATAAAAAGTAACCTGACTTTTCATCCTTACTCTCTGTGGTGCTAGGAGCAGCATTACTTCCTGCCTGCTGTGGGAAAGCTATGGTGGAATAGAAGTTCCATTGCTTTTGTGATATTTCAGGCAATTATTGTAAATACACTCAAGAAAGTTTTGCAGATTATTTGTCCTGTGATGTTGGAGCCTCAGCCACAGGAGAAGCCTGGGGAGATGTCATTTCACCTTCCACCTCTGCAAGTTCCATTCTTTTATGTGTACATCAACTGCAGGTGGAAATATGCAGCTAAAAGAACTGCATCTGCAAAAAGCTGGTGCCAGTGGCTCATGCCTGTAATCCTAACTACTCTGGAAGCTAAGAAGGTTGTGGCTCGAAGTTAGCCCTGAGCAGGTAAATCCATGAGACCAACTGGTGAGACTCCTGGAAATAACTCCTGGAGGCCTCCTAGTGGGTAGTGGGAGTATGAATCATGGACCCCAGAAAAGCTCAGCAAGGGATTTATATTCATAGTGGTCTTGGATATGTCAAAGGGAGTGGGAGTGAGGTGGGGGTGGAGGGGGGGGGTAGAGAGGGGAGGGAAGCCTCGGTGGGAAAAAAGATCCTATTTTTAAAATGCTAAAAATGAAGGTACATTAAAACCACCTGGCAGGGTGCCAGTGGCTCTATGCTCGTAATTCTAGCTAATCAAGAGGCTGAGATCTGAGGATCAAGGTTCAAAGCCATCCAGAGTAGGAAAGTCTTATCTCCCGTTAAATGCCAAAGAGCCAGAAATGGAGGTGTGGCTTAAGTGGCAGAGATCCAGCCTTGAGCAAGTATGCTAATAGACAGTTCCTGGGTTCAAGCCCTAGTAACAGCATTTTTTTTTAAATAGCATAACATATGCATTTATACACCTACATCTATGCACATCCACACATTTTAAACCATATCTTGATGATTTATAATCCCTAATACAATGTAAATGCTGGTGATATACTGTATTGCTTCTGGAATTATAAGAAAAAAGTCTGTGCCTGTTCAGTACAGATGCAGTTGTGTGTGTATATGCCGCTCTTGAGGCTCGAACTCAGGGCCTGGGTGTTGTCCCTGAGCTTTGTTTGCTCAAGGCTACACTCTACCACTTGTGCCAGCATTCCACTTTCAGCTTTTTGATTCTCAATTGGATAGAGAGTCTCTGGAACTTTACCACTTGGGTTGGCTTTTAACTGTGATCCTCAGATCTCAGCCTCCTGAATAGCTAGGATTACAGCTGTAAGCCGTCAGTACCCAACCTACTCCATTCTTTTTGTTCCACCCTCTCTCATCCTGTCTAGTAATGTAGGCATTCTTTTCAATTATCTTCTGACATGCAGCTCTGTGGTCATGGCCTAACTCTTTGCTAACTTAACTCCTGTTCATTCTTCAGCTTTTCAGCAATCTATTCTATGACCTCAAGACTGGAGTAGGGCCTTTGCTTATTCATACTTGTAGCACTCTGGGCTTCTCCTTATTACTTGTCAACATTGAACTTTTCCATTTACTGGAGCAATCATTTCATTGATGTGTACCTCCCTTCCAAGATGGTAAAGTTCATTAGGACGGGGTTTTGAGTTTATATTCATGCATCTGCAACAGTTAAAAATGCCTGGCAGATACCCAATGGTTGGATGCATCATAGGCAGGCTCCAACCTGAACGTGTGTAGGGACATACAAGTCCCCAGATCTTGGGGACTGCAGCCCAGCCCATGATGTCGAATCCAGATAAGGTGGTGCCTGGGGAATCCCAGGGTGAAAAGCATAATGGCATCTACCTAGAATCGAGCAGGCGAATGAGTGTGTGTGTTGATGGGAGGGAGGGGTGTCCTAATGGAGCTTATAGGCCTCAGTTTCCCCAGCCGTTCACAGCAAGGTCGACGGCCCCAGAAGCGCCCTAACAGGTAGCCTTGAACAGACTCACGCCAGGGGCTGGCGGCGGGCTGCGCAGGCTTGAGGGGCGGGGCCTCACAGATCCTCCAGGCAGGTAGAGGGCGCTCCAGGCGGGTCTTCCGGAGCAGTCGCGCGCCGCCGGGAGGTGAAGGAAGACGTTCTAGCCGCCAGGCCGTGGCGCAGTGCTTGTCGGGAAGGCGGCGGGCGGGTCGGGCCTTTGGCGGGCCGCGGCAGGCGTCATGGTTGGCGGCGAGGCGGCCTCTGCCGTGGAGGAGCTGGTTTCTGGGGTGCGGCAGGCGGCCGACTTCGCCGAGCAGTTCCGCTCCTACTCAGAGAGCGAGAAGCAATGGAAAGCCCGCATGGAATTCATCCTGCGCCATCTGCCCGACTACCGCGACCCGCCCGACGGCGGCGGCCGCCTGGACCAGTTGCTGTCCCTGTCCATGGTCTGGGCCAACCACCTCTTCCTGGGCTGCAGGTGCGGATCCACCCCCAACCCCACCCCCGACCCTGGGCCCCTCTCCCCGGGTTCGCCCCTGGCGGGAACCCTGCCCCCCCCACCCCAGTGACCCCGCCTCCGATCTGCGATCCCATTGGCCGGGCTTCTGGTCGATGCCCTCCTTGAGGCCCCCCCTACCCCAGCAAAGATGCTTATTACCTTCTCCGAGCCTCAGTGTCCCCATTTGGAAAAAAAAAAAAAGGGTGATTGTGATCAACTGCCATAGTTTTAACTGTGGAGGGTTCCAAGATCTAAGCCCTCTGTCCCGTTGGGGTTTCTTTGCACTCTTGTGCTCTTCTTGGCCACACTGTCATCTTTGCAGGGTGCATTGGCAATCCGTCCGTTACCTCCTTTCACCCCCCACCATGGCAACAAGGCAGAAACCGAAGGGCATTGCTCTCCCCATCTGACGCAGTTGTTGAGGCAAAGGAAATGGTGGTATACCCAGGCAACTTCTAGAAGAATGTAATCTGTGACTCCTGACTTTTATTTCGCCCCCTTTCTCCCAAGCTTACCTGGCTTTCCCTTTTATGAGAATAACATGCCTTGTTGTCAAGGTCCCCTGTTGCCAAGATCCTGAAGTGTATTTCATGCTGACTACTGCTCCCACAGGCCTGCTTTTTTTTTGGGGGGGGGGGCAGTCCTGGGTCTTGAACTCGTCCTGGGCACTGTCCCTGAGCTTCTTTTGCTCAAGGTTAGCACTCTTACCACTTGAGCCACAATGCCATTTCCTGCTTTCTCTGTTTTATGTAGTACTGAGGAATTGAACCCAGGGCTTCATGCATGCTAGACAAGGACTCTTATCACTAAGCCACATTTCCAGCCCTCCCTCCTTTTTTTTTTTTTGGTGCCAGTACTGGGGCTTGAACTCAGGTCCTTGGCACTGTCCTTTACCTTTTTCCACTCAGAGTTAATGCTCTACCATTTGAGAGAGGGCTCGCTCTTGAAGTCACTGACATTTCCTTTATCCCATCATGTAGCAGGTCACAGACTTTGAGCTGCTTTATACTTTTTTGAGTGTGCTTGTGTGGAGGTACTGGAACTTGAAATGAAGGCTTGGTTATGTTCTGGAGCTTTTTTCATTCAAGGTTAGTGCTCTACCACTTGATACTGGACACTGTCCCTGAGCTGCTTTTTACTAGCACTCTACTACTTGAGCCACAGCGCCACTTCCAGCTTTTTCTGTTTATGTGGTACTGAGGAATGGAACCCAGGGCTTCATGCATGCTGGGCAAGCACTGTACCACTGAGCCACATTCCTAGCAACCCCCTGCCAGAAAGCCATTCGGTTTTTGTTCCCCATATTGGGACATTTATTAGAACAGGATGTGAGGAAGCCAAGCCGGGTGTACCCATCTCAGACACACCTATCTCTTCTGCCTTTTGTATACTCCTGGGAAATCTTTATTAACAGGATCTAAGGGTAGGCAGATGGGCAAAGAAGTGAACAAATGGTCACATGATGTTGTTTTCATCAAACCAACATTCTGCCTGTTTTTAAAGTTGTCAAAAGATATTTTTGGCTCTCGTACCATATTCATAAGTATATACTGCCAGATGTATGGTGCCTCTGCTTTTATCTTAAAGCATCTGTTCTGTCATCATTATTAAAGCCTATTTGTCTACCCACAAGCAGGAAGAACTGTTTCCTAACCTTGTGCTGAACAAACATAGGTTTCTTCTATAGTATCAGATTAGCCCTTTGAAGAACCCTATGCAATAGCATGTGCCTGTAATCCTAGTTACTAGAGAGGCCAAAGAAGAATCACAAGTCCAGGAATTCAGGTTCAGCCTGGACAATATAGCTAGACCTCGCCTTTAGAAAACAAAATCAACACATTCCTCCCAGTGACTGTATAATCCAGTAACTGATAATTTCTTATTTACCTCCGGTGACCAATTCTTCTAAGGTTCTTACTTGACAACTTTTTATTGTGCAGTTACAATAAAGATCTTCTAGACAAGGTGATGGAGATGGCGGATGGGATTGAAGTGGAAGATCTGCCACAATTTACAACCAGAAGTGAATTAATGAAAAAGGTAAACAGGGTTTTCAAGTGTAGAAAGTGACAAGCTGGTGGTGTTCAGTTAATGGCCTGCTTTGATGACCATGTTATGATGTTGCTTTCTGAATGCTTGTGTACTAACACAGATCTAAATCCCTTTATTTGTATTTCCCCACAATGGTGCAAACCCTTCCATAATTGGATAATAACTGAGAATAATAAATTATGTAACATTGGCAGAATAAACCTCTTCATTTTGTCTAGGAATACTCTTTTTCCTTTTTCCTGTGGTGCTAGGGATTGAATCCCCAGCCCTGAGTTATTCCACTTCAAGTTTTTGACTTGATTTTGGCTCTGACTTGATAAGAACATGGCTGGGGTAATGTCCTGATATCATGGTTGTTCCCTAATCAGCAAGGTTTAGTCTGATCTTGGGCTGTGGACAGCAAATTCTTGCCTGGAGTCTTGTATCTGGATCATGGAGAATTTACCATGGATATTGTAGCAGAAAGAACCCTAGAGGGTGAGGCTGGGCATCGCAGCCTTGTCAGAATGAACCACTCTACTCTTCCCTTCCCAGACATGCATTTTTTCATATTTGCCCTAGTCTCCTCAGACAGCAGGATTAATAGCTCTCTCTTCTCCTTTGGCATTTGCTTAGGCCTCTTTTCTGGCGTCTGTGACCTTAATGGTGCCTGATGTTTTAGTCTTAATAACTAATTGCAAGAAAGTACTCAGAAATTTGAAAATTGATCGAAGCAATAAAGAGCTTCTGGTTCCTTTTTAGCTTTACTCTCAGAAACATAGGAAGTTTCCTTGTTGCACTTCAGTTGCGCTTGTGTGGGGAGGCAGAGCACATAAAGAGGCTCCCTTTTGGTCACTTCAAGACCTAAAGAAATCCTTAGCTGCCCAAAAAGTATTTCAGTCCCAAGATTCACATGGTTTGTGGAAGGGAAGGAAGGATAGAGGGAGGAAAAGAAAGGTTAGTATTTAGACCTAGAGCCAGAAGCTTCAGATTGGTGTTTGGTTGTTTTAAAGTCCACTGCTAACAGGAGCTGTTTTTAGCCAGTGAGCTATGTATTCGGAGTTAAGGCTTTATGGAACCTCTCATGTACTACGTTTTTTTGAAGTCTGAACTCAGAACCTCATGCTTACCAGGCAGTCATTTGAACCAAAATACTACAGCTCTCATATAGTACTTTTTTTTAAAAAAATAATTTTTATTGAGATTAAGTGATGATATAAATTTCACAGTATTGTGGGATAGTGATACTTAAAGTCACAAACACATTTTAACCTTCACAAGGAAAATTGTCATTATCATGGACTCTAAAGATTGTGAATTCTATAAGCTTTGACCAGACAACTGTTACTTCCAAATTTGGGTGATATGTACATTTCTTTCCTTTTGCTTAGTGTAAGCTGTTCCCTCTTTCCCTCTCATTCCCTCCCCTCATATAGTCCTTTTTTTTGGGGGGGAGGGGTCCGGTCGTGGGGCCTGAACTCTGGGCCTGGGCACTGTCCCTCAGCTCTTCAGCTCAAGGCTAGCACTCTACCACTTGAGCCACAGCACCACTTCTGGCTTTTTTCTTTTTGCTTATGTGGTGCTGAGGAATCGAACCCAGGGCCTCATGCACGCAAGGCAAGCGCTCTACCACTGAGCCACCTTCCCAGCCCCCTCATATAGTACTTTTAAGGAAATCCCTGGGCATTCCTTTCTGGGTGTCCCAGACTGGTAAGGTTTTGGGGGCCCAGCGAGAAAGGAAGTAGAATTTCTGGATACAAGACTTCTTGGGGTTGGGGTAGGCAGGGAATGGGAGAAGCCTTCATTTTCTAATTGCTGTGGTACCTTTTTTTTGCTTTTTGTTTCTAAGAGGTTTTCTGGCCATCCTCATGCCTGTTTTTCTTTTTCTTTTTCTTTTTTTGGGTCCGGTTGTGGGGCCTGAACTCTGGGCCTGGGCACTGTCCCTCAGCTCTTCAGCTCAAGGCTAGTGCTCTACCACTTGAGCCACAGCGCCACTTCCGGCTTTTTTCTTTTGCTTATGTGGTGCTGAGGAATCGAACCCAGGGCCTCATGCATGCAAGGCAAGCGCTCTACCACTGAGCCACCTTCCCAGCCCTCATGCCTGTTTTTCTATTAGTTCTCCATTATAGTTGTTAATGGTTGAGTATGTTTGTGTGTATGTTAGGAAGAGTTGTGTGAACTGTTGAATGTCACAGGGGTCTCACACCTTAAAAAATGCACGGAGCCCACCATTAAGATTCTTTCTTTGACACTTTCAGTTTGCATCTGTACCTGGAAGAAGCCTGCATGGAGGTCATAATCCTATAGTTGTTTCTCGGGATTATGTGTTGTCATTTGCTTCATGTAAAACTTAGTAATTTTCAGCCATTTATGACAGTGAAAAGTGAGTGCATTGAGTCTTGCCAGTGAAGACCCTTCTTAGAAACTGTGGCTCAGTGGTGGATCACTTGCCTAGCATTCATAAGGCCCTGAGTTCAGTCCCCAGCACCACCAACATACTACCACCCCGAGAGCAGGTCCTCTACCTGCGTGTCATGATGCATCTGTGGTGTGGAAGGAAGGCTCTCTTTCCATTGAGTGCCACCCCAAGGACCCACTGGAGAGAGAACCTTGGCGTCCTCACAGCAGGTTTTCCTTTGTCTTCAGCTTTTTCGCGTCATGGAAGGAAGCTAGCAAACCTCAGGCTACATTGCCAGCCCACCGATGAAAAACCTTGATGTCAAGCCATGCACCTGAAAATGTGTGTTGCTGTGCTTTCAGAATTGATCCTTGGCTCTAAAATTAGAGTTAAGTAGGGCTTTCAAGCTAGCTAGCAAGTAGAAATGAATTGCCTGGCATTGTTGACATCTTAAGACCAGACGGTGAAGATGAGTTGAGACGTGAGCTCTCTGAAATAAGATATTAAAAATATTTTCTGGCTACTCTGCAGCTCTGGGTCAAGTACATCTTTGAGATCGGTCCAACATTATTATTATTTTTTTTTTTTTTTGTCTGAGAACTGAGCATTGGCCTTCGACAGGTGGATTTGCTGAACAGTTACAGTGTATGATTTTGGGGGGGATACACTGAGCAAACGATCTTGATTACCTAACCGCCATCCCGAGGCATCTGCTTGCAGTCTGTTGTTTTCTGTACCGCCAAGCTTACCCCACTAATGAGCCATAGAAAACGGCAGCAGCTGACTCCAGAAGGGGATAATTTCCAAGGTCATGTGTTGAAGGGACAAGTGGCTGACTGGGAAACTGTCATTCTCAGCTTAAGGAGGTTGCCTCATTCATTTTTTTTTCCTTCCTGATAACATTCTTAATCCCAAAATGAAACATGGCAACATGCAATCATAGGGACAAGAGGTAAAATAGGAAAGTCACATGCACCCACCTTTCAGGAAAGCTATGCATGAAAGCCCAGTTTTGACAAGCTCTGATGAAAGCAGCCACGTGTGGAAGTATTGGTGAGAACTTAAAAAATTCACCCTTTCAGACTCAGTAAATCAGAGGTGGTTTTGCATGCCAAGGTCAATGTTCAGTGGAGCTACTTGTATTTTTACTGTAACTTCCATTAGAAGTCAGAAAAGCTGGGTCCCACTCCATGAGCCAGTCATGTCTCATGCCCACGCTGGCTGTGTCTACTTATAACAGCCCAGCCCAGAAGAAGCTGTTATGTTACAGTTGTGTGGGTTTATCCTGTTGGAAATTTGAGAAGGGGCTTATGGGGCCTTTTCCTTTAGGACTAAAGGTGGTTTGTTTAGATGTTCATAGTCCTGAAAGGAGAAAGGGCTTCTTTTATTATGCTTTTGTTAAGGGCTTTTGGCTTCTCTAGGAAATAGGGCATACCTTGACATCTCTGATTACTGAAAAGACTCTCAGGATTGATTCACTCACACTGCTCAATGTTAAGGAAATCCATTCAAATACAAGGTGAGAGCCAAAGCGATTTCTTCACACCCTCCTCAAAAGTTGTCCAGAGCCAAGTTTAAATTTACCAGAGGTGCTAGAGTACCCAGAAAGAATATATGTGCTCTAGTTCACCGATGTTTGAAGACATGCTTTTACAGTTTTCTAATAGTGTGAACTCCAGAAATAGATAACCTATACCTGACTCAACATGAAATATTGTGAATGGCTACCTGATTCTGTGTTTAATTTAGAGCAGTGTTTCCATGATGCTTCTTTTAGAACCCTTCATTGTGGAGCAGGACAGGAAAAGTTGCATTTGAAGTATTTCCGTTACCACAGTAAGTTGTGAACACTTAAGAGACTGCAAGTGACAAGGCAGGAAAATTGAGGTTCTGGCTTCCAAATGGATGGTGTGGTCAAGGCTCTGCTGAATTTTCTATGTGTAGTAAAATATTAATAATATCTGAGTAGACTTACCATCTGGATAGTACATAAATATTATATCAGTGCTCCATTTTAATTTATAAAGATGAATTTGATTCTGTGGGCTTCATGACTACATAACCTTTCCTTTTTTTTCTCCCAGCATCAAAGCTAAAGCAGAAGATTTATCACCTTCCCATCACCGGCGGCAGGCAGAGAGAGGACGCTGGGTGACAGCATGGCAGCTCTCAAGATTCCTGCCATTGCCAACGTAGAAGTTGGAATGACAAGGAATCAGTCTACACGGGCCTTTAAAAGTCTGCATTCCTCCCGTAGCTATTGCTGCAAAAGTATGCATGGATATTTATGTATTTATAAATTGTCTATTTCATCATTGTACAAGCAAACTTCGTTTAAAATGCCCCCTTTTTTTGAAGTTGATGTAATAGTTTGGATTTTTCAACAATGTACTGTATGTGATTGTTTTTTGGACCATTTTGTTCCCTACTGAGACAAACCAGATCCATTGTACCATGCCCCTACTGGATGGCTATACATACTTAGCTTCTTGTAAGAAATTATAGAGTCAGTCATAGGCCTGAGAGGCCATGAGCTAGCTCATGGGAAGATGCAGCCTACAGAAAAGTATTTGCCTTATTCTAAAATTCATCGGGGAATGGGGATGTAAGCTAGTGGCAGATCACTTGCCAGGGATGCTCAGGGCCCGGGTTCTGTTCCCAGGACTGTAGATAAAGTAAATGAAGTTCATTGAGAGGAAAGTCATTCGGCTGGTCTTCCAGGCAGCTCAGTAAATCCCATGTTGTCCTTGTCTCTGGATCTTCCAGATTTGAGAAAATGTCTTGCATGTATTATCTCAAGAAATACTGAGAATTTGGTATTTTAATATTCCTCTGTTAATGTATGTGTTCTGTGCTGCCTTAGTGTCCTTTTGTTTAGTCTCACAATTAAGTCTATACGTTTAGGTATAGGCAACAAGAGGGGCTTCATTACCGGAGGTAGTATAACTACTGCAACAGGACCCCTCACTGTAAGTACGGAGCTTAGTACAGGAAACTGGTAACTGAGACTGTAGCACTTGCCTTAATCTACTGGTGAATACAGGTAAGCAAGCCACTGGCAGTGAGGAGCAGGGCTGGTGGGCAACATGGTGTCTGAGGCAGAGATGGGATCGCACTCACTCATTCACGGAGGGGAATGAAGGCCAGGCAGCATGCCTCATAGGGGCTACGCTGTGCAGCCTCTAGTTCTGTTCTCCCTAGTGACCAATAGGAGGGATCCAGTGAAGTCAGGACCTCCGATCTGTAACCTCAGACCGGTTTCCTATTAGAATACCATAGAGAGCTATGGCAAGGATGAAGATAGCAAATGTTGAGGGCCAAGCAGTTCTTTGAGTGTTAGCCACATCTTTTCCTCAAATGCAGCCTAGCTTTTTTCCACTGTTTGCAAATTCATGAGGCTTAAAATTTCATTACAAAATGGAAAAAAAAAAAACCCATCAAGGTCCAATTCACCTTTGTCTCATGGATTTCCTGTATGATCAAAACCCCAATAAAGTATCCTTTCCATTGTATGAAGTTTAAATTGTGGCATGATTCCCAATCTTTCAGCTTAATTTGCAGGGCTAGGAATCAAACCCAGGACTTGATAAGTGCTTTACTACTGAGCCACATTTCCACTTTTATTCTTTTCTTTATTTTGGTGACTACCTTCAGAAAATTTCTTTGTAAAATAATTCCTTAGAGTGTGGTCCACACCATCAACCTTCTGCCTTAGAAGAATTCCATGTGGACTGTGGCTTATATTTGTGGACACTGGAAAAAACCCCTGCCTACTCTCCCTCTGCTTTGTGGTCTATAGTAAGTTGTATTCTGTCCCATCTGAACTTTATCTTTAAAGAATCTCTACTAACAAACATAAGGTCCTGAGTTCAAACCAAGCACCACCACTACCCCCACCCCCGAAAAAGTCTCTGGTTTCTGCTGGGCCCCAATGTCTGGAAGAAGATGGTCAACATTTGGTGTATGAGAACTTGTGTGGTATAATGTAGTTTGTTTTTTTGAGCTAGTATAGGGACCTGAACTCAGCCTCCTGCTTTCATTCTGCTTTCTGGCTCTCAGTTGGCACTCTACAACTTGAACAATGCTCTAGTCCTGCATTTTGCTGGTTAGTTGGAGATGGGAATCTCAGATTTTTCTGACTGGGCTGATCCTTCAGGTCTCAGTCTCCTGGGAGCTTGGATTGCAGGCATGAGCTGACGGTACCTGGTCATGGCTCTAATTCTGGTATAGTTTAGTGGCACTTGTCCTATAGGAACAAGAGGTTTAGAACCTATGAAATAGACTTTAAGTCATGAAAATTGGCTCATTCAACAAATATTGAGTGTACATTAAACAAATCTAGTGGTTCTGTGACTGAAGTTCAGGGAACATTGTTCTTCCTCTTTCTGTCCTTTGTATGAGTTGGACACTCCTAGGCTAAATGGTAGCAGTATTGGTACTCTTCTCCCTGTGGTTTCTTTTTTTTTTTACCCAAAGCTACCATAGGGCAGAGTGCTTGGCATGAGGTCTGTCAGTGATAGGCAGGCTTGAAGGCTTGCTCACAGTCATCCACACACTGAGAACCAACTGAAGAGCTGGACCAAAAACTCACCTGCTGGGCGCTGGTGCCTCATGCCTGTAATCCTAACTACTTAGAAGGCGGAGATCTGAGGATCATGGTTTGAAGCTGGCCCTGGTGGAAGTCTGACATTTAGCTCCAATTAAACACCAAAAACCTGGAAGCAGAGCTGTGGCTCAAGTGGTAGCACCAGCCTTGAACGGAAAAAGCTCAGGGACAGAGCCCAGACCAAGTACAAGCCTCAGGACCAGGATACAACATGCATGAAAAAAAAGACTATCATCACCTAACACAGAGTCCCTTGGAAGTCAAAGAATAGAAAACAAGAATGAGACTTGAGCTATCATTAAATTTGAGCTGGTTTTTTTTGTTTGTTTTTTTCCCTTTTACCTAGATCTGGGTATGTGCGCCAGAGCTTTTTCCTTGCCAGCGTTGACAGGGATGCATCTTTAGAATACAGCCAAGCAACAATGCAGCACGGGGTCTCCATGGTGGAGCTGTAGCAGTTGCTGGTATCAGAGCTGGTGGATTCCATGGTGAAGCATGTGGAGAGAGATCATCTGGAAGACGCAGGGCCTTGTGTTCTGGTGCAGGCCCACTGCTATGAAGACAACAGTGCATTGAGCGGTCATGCACCTCTGTCTCAAGCTCAGGCCTTGGTGACCAGTGAGCTGGCAAAGTTCAAGGACCGCCTGGCCCAGTGCAGCATGCATTATAACAAATCCAAAGATTATAACAAAGCCAAAGATTCGATGGATGCAAGGACTAAGGAGCCTCAGGTGAAGCGGCGGCTGGACCTGTGTGACCGTGTATGGATGACCACATGCAACTCATTCCCAACTATGACCAAGAAGATGGAGTCTCTCTCATCCATTGGGAAATAAAAGTCTTTGCCAGTGACCATTAGGGCTGAGGGCCGGAATCTATTTAAAAAGAGGAATGGGAATTTTAGTATTTTAAGCAACATTCATGAAGAAACTAAGGATGGCAGTAAGTTTATGGCATACTTCATTGCCTCTGGACACTGGTTCTTTTGTTTCAGTAAAGACAGTGAGCTAGTTACTAGGTGGCTCACGACTGTAATCCTAGCTACTCAGGAGGCTGAGATCTGAGGATTGCAGTTGGAAGCTAGCCTGTGCAGAAAAGTCTGTGGGACTATCTCCAATCAACCACCAAAAAGCCAGAAGTGAAGCTGTAGCTCAAGTGGCAGGGCACCAACCTTGAGCACAATAGTTCAAGGACTGTACCCAGGCCCTGAGTTCAAGACCCTGTACCTACGTGCTCCCCACCCCCACCCCCCCCCCCGCAAAAAAAAATGAAATGAGAAAAACTGGTGCTAAGATTTGGGTCAAAGACAGTTTGGGAGCCTAAATTCCATGTGGTAGGAAGTACCCCTTGTACCAAGCCAGGGTTGTCCAGGGTTGTTCTTATTACACAGGTACCAAAAAGCTGGCAGGTTTCCCTTTCACTTATGATCTGGTGAAGTCTGAGAACAGATGTGTCTGTGTGCCAACCTCCTGTTTACCAGACAGATTGGGTCTTTACTTTGCTTGGTTTTGTTATATACCCAAGCATGAAGTGGATATAAGGTGAGAGGTTAGAAGAGGGAGTGGTTCAGAAAAGAACTTTAACAGGTTCCTTGTGTTTTTCCTTAAAAAAAAAATTTTTTTTTTTTTGCCTACTCTCTATTTTTGCCTGCCCCAGCATGGCAACTTATCTCTTGGATAAGTTAGACCATGCTGTCTACTTCAGCAATTTATGACTTGAAATGATAATTAGCCTATTTGTTGTATTGGAGATGATGTATTTTCCCAGTGACATGGTTTTAAAATACAGTTTCATTGTCCACTCCCTCCTCCACACAAGAAATACCATCAAACTAGCCCCATTGAGTTTTCCCAGACTAGCAGGCAAGTCAACAAAGCATATCCTTGAATTTGACTTCTCAACCTTATTTGCCTAGAGGAGAACCAGTTAAGCTGAGACCAGTTTTGGTCTTTCCCTGGTTATTGGAGGAACAGTTACAGCAGTAAGGGGCCAACAGTGTGTGTGTTCCCTTGCTTTACCTCAATCTCTTCCCCTTCAGGTTTTTTTTCCTTTCCCTTTGGCCCCTTTCTGTCCCCTGCATGAGCTGGCTGATGCTTCCTTCCTATTGCAAAGTTAGCCTAGCGCAGGCATCACAAAGTGGGCACGTTTCCAATCTTTTTTTTTTTTGGCTGGGCTTGGGGCTTGAACTCTGGGCCTGGGGGGTTGTCCCTGAACTCCTTCCACTCAAGGCTAGTACTCTGCCACTACAGTCACAGCACCACTTCCCAAGTTTCCATGCTTTACTGGAGGAGTCAGTGGAAAAGTGAATGCCTGCAGATATACCTGGCACTGAGTGGGCTCTCATTGCTTCATTTCTGGCCTCTTCAGGCTGGGAAGATAGGAAAACTTTCAACCCAGTTAGATTTATACCAAAGAAACACAGGGGGTTCACAATCATTCCACTCTACCAAGTTCTATCCCCAAGGCTGCAAGAGGGTGAAGCTGGTCCCAACATGGAACTTGGCATCTGTGAAGCAGACACCAACCAAATACCAGATATTCTGGAGAAGGGACAGAGGCAAGGGGGAAATGGGGAAATGGTCACCTGGAAGCAGAACTTGGCCAAAGCCTATGTTGTCACATCCCCAACACTAGGTATTCTAGAACCCTCTAGGATCGGGGGTCTTAGGCTTGCGTGGAATATGCTCCTGGCCTTGTCTGCTCCAATGCTGCGGGGCAGGAGGCCTGGTCCCATTTTGCTTTATTACACCCACTAGATTGCTCATCTGGTTGTACAGTTTAGGCTATGACTGACTGACCACAGCCACTTCTCCTTAAACCAGTAGTTTTCGACATCTCAGATAATATATGACTCATACTCCCTCCTTTTGCTTTTTTTTTGTAATTACCAAATTACCTTTTATGACTACTTTTATAACAAAGAAATAAATAAACAGGACTGCTATTTATAAAGGCTTTCCCAGGAGGACTTAGAACTTGGGCCTTAAAGATTCTCTACTGATCTCCAGACCTCTCCCTGTGAACCAAGGCTGTCTGGGAAGCATTGCCTAGTTTTTCTTTGATACTTATATTGTTCCTCTTCTAACTTGATCCCTGATGCTGACTGTGCCTTCTGTCCAGCAAATGAAGATCCAGCCCATTAAAGTGAAACAACAAACGACTCTCATTAGCCACAATGGTACACATGTCATCCTAGTACTTGGGCTACACTAGTGTCTTACCAAGAAAAGCAAAAATCACTACCATCACTTCACCACCCCCCACCTCTCTCCCTCCCCCACCAAACTACCTTGTAATGCTAACAAGTCAGGGAAGAGTGCTGTTTGACACATCCATTCATCAGAACCCAGTGCTGCCCTTGTTCATCTTATTGCCTTTCCACTTACCCCAGAACTGTCCTGACTATAGTTATCAGGGAAGGCAGAAAGATGGCAAATGAGGTGGTGAGCATCTTCTCACTGTTCTTTGTACTAGCACTAATCACTCAAGTCCTAATATTCCCAACTGTTTTCTATGACTTTATAAAGGAGCCCAGCCAAAGCTACCTGGGGAGTGCTGCCAGTCCAGCCTGTGGTATCCTTAGCAAAAGATCTTGTCATGGGGCTGGGAAGGTGGCTCAGCGGTAGAGTGCATGCCTTGCAAGCATGAGGTCCTGGGTTCGATTCCTCAGCACCACATAAACAGAAAAAGCCGGAAGTGGTGCTGTGGCTCCAGTGGTACAGCACTAGCCTTGAGCTGAAGAGCTGAGGGACAGCGCCCAGCCAGACCCAGACTTCAGGCCCCATGACCGGCAAAAAAAAAAAAATCTTGTCATGTAAAGGGGGAAGGGAAGAAGACAACTTTGGGCTTCAGAGAGGAAGCAACTGTAACCAACGCTTTGCTCCTCATCCTTAAGAGGTCTGCAGTAAATAGTCTTAAAAGACAAATTTTCAGCCTGGCAGCTTTCAATGCAGGAGAGAAGCCCTCCTGCATCCCAGGAAAAACTTTTCTTTTTCTGCAGGTGCCCCATCCAGCAACACTTTATGGATCAGTCTTTCCAATAAGCCTTCACTAACAGCCAACTTCTCCTAAGGCTACAGGAGCATCTTCCTTGTTTGGTATGTGTAGGGCTAGAGGTTGAACCAAGAGTTTTCACCAGCTTATTAACCCAGAAATTGCTGACAAAGAAAAGCACCACACAGGCAAGCTTTAGAGCTCTTAGGAAATGGCAGAATTCCATGTTCAACTAATTCTGAGCCTTCCATATGCCAAACAGGCCTGGAGCTCAACCCCTTCCAGGGCTCTGGATTTCAACCATAAAGGAGCTAATGTTGAACCTCGAGTGGTACAATCATGGTAGCACAAACCAACAAGGTTTATAAAACTCATTTCATCTTTTTCAGTCCCAAAAACATTAAAATGTTAAGCCACTGCTGAGATTACCTTCAATGATAGTGAATTATTTCTGAAGGAAGAATAGCACACATAGGTCATTATCTCTCCTTTGTCCAAAGGACAGAGAAAAAGTCAATCCTTTCAATATCAGGATTTTTTTTCTATTGTATTTAGCCTGCTACAGTCTAAAATAATAGAAGACTGCCCTATCAGAGATCAGCTTACTTTCTCCCTAACTAGATAGGATGCAAACAGAGGGAGTTTCCACCTCCATGGGGGACCCTCCTGTTCTATGGACAATTTCATTTACCTTCCATAGCCTGCTAACGACTGGCTTCTCTGTTTTACACGCATAATCCTCATGTAACTGCGATATCCCATTGGTGCTTTGTATTGCCAAATACAAAAGGAATGGTAGTAAACAGCTATTTAAACCCCCAAATTTGGGGAAATTGTAGTATGTTTAAAAACCTTAGGGCTGGGGATATAGCTCATTGGTAGAGTACTTTCCTAGCAAGCACCAAGTCCTGGGTCCCATCACTGCAGCATCAAAACCAAAACAATACACAGGTACTTTTGTTTACTGAGCATGAAACAGACTTACAAGTTCAGTACCAATACATAGCTTGCATGCTTTTTGACTATATTTCAGCTGTGTAAGAGTGTAACCAGCCACTGGTGGCTCATGCCTGAAATCCTAGCTACTCAGAAGGCTGAGATCTGAGGATCACGGTTAAAGCCAGCCCCAGCAGGAAAGTCTGAGACTCATCTCCAGTAAACTACTCAGAAAACAGCGGAAGTGGTGCTGTGATTTAAGTGGTAGAGTGCTAGCCTTGAGCAAAAGAGGCTCAGGGACAGTGCCCTGAGTTCAAGCCCTAGGATCAGAGAGAATAAAAAAGGAAGAAAAAAAGAGCTCAGGTCTGAGGTACTGATATTAATGTAACACTTCTGTTGTTCAGGGTAGAAGGCACTTAAGGAACGTCCTACAGTCTCAAGAATAGTTGCAGGAACAGGAGAATGTGGTTTATTAGTAAGTCAGAGTCCTTTATACAAGAGACCAGAAAAGGGTTCCTATATCTAGACTTTACAATGGGGGGTAGGGAATGGGAAATGATGATCAAAGACCTTTTCATTGGATAAAAATCTATGTATAACTCTAAAATATTACAAACTAGAATGAATGTCTCAATCCCTTTAATATCTCTGAGTGGGTAGTATTGTTAGTTACTAGTTAAAAAGTCAGACTAGGTTTTAAATCTTAGCTCCTCTTCGATAACATTGTAATATCTACCTTAAGAGTTACTCTGAGGGCTGGGAAGGTGGCTCAGTGGTAGAGCGCTTGCCTTGCATGCACGAGGCCTTGGGCTCGATTCCTTAGCACCACATTAGCAAAAAGCCAGAAGTGGTGCTGTGGCTCAAGTGGTAGAGCGCTAGCCTTGAGCTAAAGAGCTGAGGGACAGCGCCCAGGCCCAGAGTTCAGGCCCCACAACTGGACAAAAAAAAGTTACTCTGAGTTTAAAATGAAATAATGCTAAAGAGCTTAGAATTGTGCCTTGTGCAAACTGTTCTATACTAGAAGTATTGTTACCAAGGAAGCACAAGACAAAGGCATTTAAACTTTTACCACAATTCCAACAATACAAAGTTATACCTAAGTATCTTACTTCTAGCTTCTTTCCATAGTTGTAGAAAACTTTACCTAGAGTTTAAAAACAAGTATTTTCACATGTCCTATTATCGACTGAAGGTTCACATTTGATACCCAATAAAAGAAATAGAAAGCTGTTCCAAGGCCAAAGAATAAAAAACAGGTGTTACGGATCAGTGGACTTTGCTAAGAATTTTCTCCAAAAGCTATGCAGACCGGGTATGAGATTCATGTAACTGTTGAACTAAGGTCAACATAGCTTCCTATAATAATCTATCACCACTTAATGTGCTAGCTTTAACCTGGGCAAGGAAAAACAGATTAAAGGCTAAAAGTGGGTGCTGAAGCAGTACTAAATAGCATTTAATACAACTTAATGAGAGACCCTCATAGCCACTGCTTAATATAGGTGTCACTGAAGTAAAATGGCTGTAATTTTAAAGCTAAACTAGTAAAGTATCAAAATATGACAATCAAGTACCTTTAAATAAAGCATCTCTTGTATTTAGCCATGATTTCAAGAGATGTATTCCCATTTGTACCAAGTTCCCTAAGATGAAATATTTACCCATACATTTGCCAAGCAATAAATTCTTGGGGAGAAATAGGCCTTGTTATGCAGTCTAAGGCTAGCCTTGAACTTGCCATCCTTTTGCTTCAGCCTCCCAAGTGCTGGGGTTAAAAAAGGTGTGTGACACCATACCCAGTTTAACCAATTTTAAAGGGAAACACCAGTTCTTATCCAATCCAGTGTTAAAGTTGGCTTAGTGAATAGGAATTGTAGATAAAGGCACCCTTTAACCCAATCTTCTTACCGTATTTCTAGGAGGCTGGCATGGGTATGACAAGAAACTCCAGGTTACTGAAAAGTTTTAACTACTAGAGAGACTACACAAGTGGTTCAACAGAATTTACTTGTATATTTTCCATTTTCTATACTATTTGAAGGCATAGGATAACTTTGTATTAGCTTTCTACAATACTGTGTTTTAAATTCATCCAGTAAACTAAGATGCAGCACAACTTTGATACAACTTAGGAGATTAAAAAAAAAAAATCTCCACAAGAGAAAGCAACTCATCAGGCCTCGGTGTTAAAACATTTTCCCAGAATAAACAGATAAGCAATTGCATGAAAAGGTAGTTTAGAAATATTGAAATCACACCAATTCCTTCCAACTATTTGCCTTGCTGAAATCAAGGCAACTAATTCATTGCTACTAGTGGGGCATGAATTTTACTAAGTGTGGATGGGTTTTACTTTTCCTCGTTACATTGAAAGTGCTACCAACCAGCAGGATTAAGTTGCGTCCATTCTCTCTGCTCTGGTAGGGGTACCAGCTGTGAGATGGCAAGGTACAGCTGAACAGTGAGTAATGGACGAATAAACCATAATAACAAGTGGCCTAAACATAGAACTGGACAGAATCAAACCAGTTATATCTATAATTACTCAACCCAAACTAATATTTTAAAGGTATCGTCAAAATAAAAATGGAGATTAGAATTGGTATTTTGAATCAAATTTGAAGACTCTCTTGATAAAACAGAAATGCTCTTTTGAAATCAAAATGAAGCTCTCACCTGATAGAGGGCCAAGAGACTTGTTAGCCCCTCCTACCCACATCAGGAAATAAGTGACAAAGTCTCTTGCACTGAAGTTATGTATTTTAACAGGTTTACATGTAATATTCATATATAAAAAACTTTAAGTGCTTTTCTCCAATTTAAAAATCTAAAGAATTCAAAAATAAGGCATTCAATATTTGAAAAAAGTACAGATTTACAAAATGTGTATATTCTGTCATGAAAACTCCACACCAACATTATACACTTGGAAAAAAATACAAACAGGATATATTACAAATTTATGCAGCAATAACTTAGTTCACACCATGCAATAAAAAGTACATTAATCAAGATACACAAGCTTTTTGTAGGTTCTAAACTGAAGGACTTTTTTTCTTTTTTCTTTTTTTGCAGAATCCTTAAAACCTGTGGCACTTAAAATTTGTTAGCCTTTCTACTGGGAGGTAAATTATACACAACAATGATGAAAAAGATGAACAGACCAGTTGTCTATTATGAATCATTCCAGCTCTGCTCAACAATGGCCGAAACTCTTTTCTCATATTCTCGTTTGTTTTCCTGATAAAGCTGTGCTGCCTGGCTATTGGCTGGACTGTTTGGATTCGGTTCATCCAACAAAGACTAGGGGGGGGGGGAGACAGAAGAAAAAAAGAAAAAAGAGATTTGCAGAGTTATTCTTTTTATACTAACAGCACAGATAAGGAATATAGAAAAATTATACAAAATAGCAAACAATTTTAGAGGTTAGAATGACATCTATTTTTAGGTTTAAATACTTTCAGAAATGGCTTTAAAAAGGTTTCCTACTTCTAAGCAGTGTTAAGTTCCCCAAACAACTCTCAATTGCCTTAAGATGTTTCAAGAAAAATCAAAACAACAGTACTTTTCAGTGTACTCAAGACTTTCTTACTAAGAAGAGCTTGATTTGGTTAAGATGTAATGTGTAAACAGCTTAGTAGCCAGCCAGTATTTTCCAAAGTTAAAATCTATCATCATTTTTTTTTTTTTTTTTTGCCAGTGGTGGGTCCTGAAGTCTGGGCCTGGGCACTGTCCCTCAGCTCTTCAGCTCAAGACTAGCACTCTACCACTCGAGCCACAGCACCACTTCCAGCCTTTTCTGCTTATGTGATGCTGAGGAATTGAACCCAGGGCCTCATGCATACAAGGCAAGCACTCCACCACTGAGCCACCTTCCCAGCCCTCATCATTATTATTTGGGACTGAACAAGGGCCTTAGAAACAGCTGGCAAGCACTTCTACAGAGCTACATCCCCCAGTTCTAAACTATATCAATGTGGCTCAAGTAGCAGAATGCTAGCCTTGGGCAAAAAACCTAACAGATAGCACCCTGGCCTTGAGTTCAAGACCCAGGACTGGCGGGCGCATGTGCATGCTCACACGTGCACACACACACATGCATGCATGCATGCACATGCACACACTAATTTCTTGGATGGATCAACATATGAATGTTTCTCTGAAATTGGCATTTTCTTGAGGTCTCTATGGTTTTTCAAGCAATCATCTTTATTTCCCCAAAGGTTTTCTTTTCTACAACTTGCTCTGGCATAGGCATGAGTTTAATTTGACTTCTAAGAACATGTGTGTTATACATGATCAAGAAAGGAATTATAGAATGGATCTCATGTGGTCAACTAACAAAAGAGCAGACCAGCCAGCTGGCAGCTGAGTTCCTGTCTGTTGTGCATTATTTACCTAGGTGCTGTGTTATACTGCTTACCTGTCTTTGGAGTGTTTCTGAAGGAGCTCACTAGATCCCATTGACCACTGACAAAGTATGATGTATCCTAACATGTGCTTACCTGAATTGATGTTAAGATAGAAGATACATCATATGTTGGACTCCATCGATTCTGAAGGATATCTAAACATATGCTACCATCAGCGTACACTGCAAAGACAACACTCAAGTTGATTACAGGTTAACTGTCATATTTTAACCGTTGAAAGAATTCTTTTTGTTGTTATTGGTGGTGGTCAGGGGGCTTGAGCTCAGGACCTGGGCAATGCTGTCCCTGAGCTCTTCTGCTCAAGGCTAGCTATCTTATCATTAGAAGCTTAAAAGTTAGCTTTTCCACTTAAGACAGACATTCTACCAGAGGAGCCACATGTCCCTGCCTGGCATTTTGCTGGCTAACTGGAGATAAGAGTTTCACACTTTTCTGCACTGGTTAGCTTCAAACCAGGATCCTCAACCTCTTGAGTAGTTAGGATTACAGATGTGAGCAATCAGTTCGTTTTTCTATATACCTTTAAATAAAGTTTTTGGGCCGGCACTAATCAATGGCTGTAAATCCTGGTTGTGTGGAGTAATAGACAAAGAATGGGAGGACAGGATTCCAGACCAACCTGACCAGAAAGTTTGACCAGACTTTATTTCAAGAGAAGAAGCTAGGTGTGGTGAATAAAATGGATGCAAGGTAGAAACTAAGACCCTACTTCAAATAAGGTGCTAAAAAGAGGCTAGGAATGTGGCTCAAGTAGTAGAGTACCTCTCTAAATGCAAGGCCAAGTTCAAACCCTACTACTGCCAATAAATAAATAACGCTCTTGAAAAACTGTTTATTAACTAGCACAGCAATTATATCATCAGAGTAAGGAAATTAAAACATTCAGAATGTTTACTCTAATAGCATCTGTGAGTAAAACACTAGAAACTGCCTGTGATCCATATGGGAAGGGTCTGGCTAGGGTACACAAGATCTGGGGTTTAATGTCCAGTACAGTACCACAAAAATAAAGAGATAAATAATGGTACATCTGAATAACAATGAGCCATAAGAATGGTACCTACTTAATGTTTATATATAGAAAGATAAAGTATATTACCTTCAAAAATAAGCTTATGAACTATTTAGATCTAGCAATCCTTATGTTGGTAAAAATATATTAAAAACTTTTAATAACCAAAACACTCTTAAATGTCAATATGTAACTATCTAAATAGTTGGATTATGAATACTTTTAGTTCCTTTAACCTTTCTTCATCTTATGGTTTGCTTTCCCTATAGGGACATTCCTCTCATGATTAAATCAAATAAAATAATAAAATAAATAAATGCAAGCCAGGAACTGGTGGCTCAAGTCTGTGATCCCAGCTACTCAGAAGGCCTAGATCTGAGGATCACAGTTCGAAGCCAGCCTGGACAGTGAGTTATGAGACTCTTATCTCTGACTATCTATCAAAAAGCCAGAAATGGAGCTCAAGTGGGAAGACAGCTATCCTTGAGCAAAACCCCTCAAGGACAGTGCCCAGGCTCTGAGTTCAAGCCTCAGTACCAGTGTTTGCCTTGAACCAAGATCCTCAGATCTCAGCCTCCTCAATAGCTAGGATTACAGACAAGCGTGAGCTTGCACTTGCTAAGCAGTCAATCTACCACTTGAGACATGCCTTTAGCCCATATATTTGTATTTTTAAAAAGCCAGATTTCAGGTGAAAACCTGTTGGTTATTGTTCACAGTTCTGTAAAAAAATACACACTATGTTCAGTTCAGAAGATATTACAACAAAATTTTCTATCAAGTTTGGAAGCTTGTTAATATTTCAGCTACAAAAATATGGATGGCATGGACATGGCCGGTCCTGACTGAGAAATGACCAACTAGACCTAAAGGAAGGAGACCACTGCCCTCCTTACCTCCCCCCCCGCCCCACTATCATCTTAAAAGTCTAATAAATTGCTACTTACCATTTGGATGAAACATTTTGGATAAAAACCTAACAGTTGGTGGTTTATTTGGATATTCTTCAGAAAATTCTATTACTAGTTTGAAAGTACCTAAAGGGAAAAAAAATAGTAATAATTATATGGTGAAGCCATCAACTAAATTTCTTCAATTGAGTCTCAACCTCATGTTGGCTTTTGCACAAGCACACAAAATTTAAGGAGTGAACTGTGCTTTAGCACATAAAACATATTATACTTCTATTTATGTTAAGGCTGGTATCACACAGCATTGGCAAGCACAGGCAGAACAGCCTTTCTAGTGTGAGTGTTACTGTCAGACTGTATGGCAACTGAGCCCTAGTTACCAAGATTTTAAGCTACACGTTCAGAGAACATCCAACAGTTTATTATAGCTTGCAAAGTGGCTGCCAAAGGATTTTTGCAAGGGGCAGACTACCACATGGCAAAGAACCCAATTAGACTTGGGTGCTGATGTGGAAGTAAGTTCTGTCCCACACCAAACTCTTCATTTGAATATGCCAACAATCAATAGGCTTTTCTGTAATTTCCTACTATTGGTTACAGGCCAACACAACACATATTCTGGTCAGTATTTAATGTCAACAGAGAGAAGATTTCAAAAAATCATGAATTTCTAACAAAGGCAACCTGTAAAGAGTACAAAGAAAGCCGGGTGCTGGTGGCTCTCGCCTGGAATCCTAGCTACTCAGGAAGCTGAGATCTAAGGATCATGGTTCAAAGCCAGCTTGGACAGGAAAGTCCATGAGACTTATCTCTAAGATAATAACCTGAAGTGGTGCTGTGGCTCAAGTGGTAGAATGCTCGCCTTAAGCTGAAAGAGCCCAGAATTCAAGCCCCATGACTGACCAAAAAAGAGTACAAAGAAATTAAGGATGTCCAATTGTAGTTTCAATTCTACTTCTAAGAAGTAAACATTAACCATTATTAATGGCTTTGTGTTTGGGCTGACATAACTAGAACTTTTTTATTTAGAGGAAATCCATTTAAAGGGTGGAGAGGTTCTTCAACTACAATCCCTTGGATAAACAGTAAAATTATAACTTACTTCTAATGAAGTAAACCAATTTCGTTTGGTTAGCTTCTAATAAAACTAAAACCAATCCAGATTTCCACAAGGTTCTTGCCTTATTTCATCAATACAAGTGAAAACAAGACTTCTGTTGGTCTAAATTCTCAAGTCCTAGCTTCAATCTATCAAGATTAGTCTCTCTCATACTTCAAAGAGAATTTTTATATCTCTACCAGTCATATAGGTTGAATACAACCAACTTCCACTGATTTATATATTTTTGCTGCTGTTTGGAAATATGACATTAGGATGACCAAAGATACAAGCAAACCATAGGTGACTCCCATTTCACATTTGCTTATATGTGTGTGTGTGTGTGCACTCAAAACACAATTAATGAAGTTGTCCTTATGCTTAATTTCGCTCGCTGTGCTGGGGACCAAATCAAGGATCCCGTGCATGCTAAGCACAAACTCTTCCACTGAGCTGTATCCTTATTCCTTATGTGGAAGAAAGGAAAGTAATGGCTTTATAACACTTCAGATGAACACAAATATAAAACACTTATCTCCTTAGGCTTTGTAGTCACTTTATACTTAGTCCATCATGAATTCATGGGGCATGAAACAGTATCTCTAACAGCATACCACTTTATGGCACCTCATCATCAGACGTGGGAAGGCAGCACCATAATAACGTCAAAGAGTTAGAATCAGTACAGAGTATCTCCAGCAAACCACTAGTTCTATTCGTTGATATTTGAAAATCTTAATTGAGCAGGATGTGCAAGTACATTCCTGTAATCCCAGTTACTTAGGAAGCTGAGGCCCATAATGAACAATTGAATAAATGGCTGAAAAGTAGATTATATTCATAGTAAGGAAAAGATGCACCAATCTCAATCTTTCAAATAGAAGCTTGCTGAGCACTGGTAGCTCATGCTTATAATCCTAGCTACTCAGGAGGCTAAGATTTGAGATTTATGTCCAAAGCCAGCTGGGGCAGGTAAATCTGTGAGACTCATCTCCAACTAGCAAAAAGCTGCCTCAAGTGGTAGAACACCAGCCTTGAGGGAAAAAAGCCAAGTAAGAGGTGGGAGGGAGGATCTGAGTTCAAGCTTCAGTACCAAAACATCCCTCCTTCCCCTCAACAAAAAAATAGATGCTTGCTGGGCATAGTGACACATAGTTATAATCTGAAGTACATAGTAGGTGGAGCTAGGAAGATTATGGTAAAATTTTGAGAGCTGAAAAGTAAAACTCAAATAGAAAAGGCTGGGTATGCCATTGGCTTACATCTGTAATCCTAGCTACTAAGAAGGCTGAGATCTGAGGATAAGGTTTAAAACCAGATGAGGCCGTAAAGTCAATGAGACTCTTTTTTTTTTTTTTTTTTTGGGGTCCGGTCGTGGGGCCTGAACTCTGGGCCTGGGCGCTGTCCCTCAGCTCTTCAGCCCAAGGCTAGCGCTCTACCACTTGAGTCACAGCGCCACTTCCAGCTTTTTTCTTTTTGCTTATGTGGTGTTGAGGAATCAAATCCAGGGCCTCAGGCATGCAAGGCAAGCACTCTACCACTGAGCCACCTTCCCAGCCCCCAATGAGACTCATCTCTAATTAACCACCAAAAAGCCAGATGTAGAGCTCTGGCTCAACCAGCAGAGAACTAGCCTTGAGCAAAAAAGGGATAGTGCCCAGAGCCTGAGTTGAAGCCTCATGACAGGCACAAAACCAACCAACCAACCAAACACCACACCACCACAAAACTTCTCAAGTAAAAATGCTGGGAATGGGCTGGGAAGGTGGCTCAGTGGTAGAGCGCTTGCCTTGCATGCATGAGGCCCTGGGTTCGATTCCTCAGCACCACATAAACAAAAAAGAAAAAAGCTGGAAGTGGCGCTGTGATAGAGCGCTAGCCTTGAGCTGAAGAGCTGAGGGACAGCACGCAGACCGAGTTCAGGCCCCACGAACGGACCCCCCCCCCAAAAAATGCTGGGAGTATGGCTCAAGTGTACAGTAATTGCCAAACAAGCCCAAGGTACTCAGTTTAAACCCCAGTACCACCACCAATAAAAAAAAAATCTCAAGATGCAGGCTACACTGAGCAACTTCAAATGAGCAACTTCAAAAGACATTAGCTTGGAACATTAGCTCGTTAGTATAGCACTAGCCTAGGAATCAATACCCTGGGTTCAATCTTCAGTATTGGGGGAAAAATTAGCCAGGCACTATTTAGCTCATGCCTGTAATCCCATTGACTCAGAAGACTAAGTGAGATCTGAGGATCATGATTTGAAGCTACCTGGGGAAGTACAGTCCATGAGACACTCAACTCCAGTTAACCACCAAAAAGCTGGAAATGGAGCTGTGGCTCAAGTGGTAGAGTGCTAGTAGTCTCATGTGTAAAAGCCCAGGGACAACGCCCAGACCTTGAGTTCAAGCTCCAGGACCAGCATGCCCACATGTACACACGTACACACACATTTTTTTTTTAATTGACTGGCTTTAACAGAAGACAGCTGGCTCCTCTTATCTGTTTCTGCACTCAATCTGTTACAATATGTTGTTTTGGTTCAAGTACAGTACATGAAGAAAATCTGGTTTAGCACAAATGTGTAATTGAAAAAAGGACATTTCCACAGCCTTTTTAGCAGGTAATTGTATTCTTTTTTGTTGTTACTGCAGAAAAGAAATGGTCATTTCTTAAATATTTGTTGCAATGTAGAATCAGAAGTTAAAAACCATTTTTTTTTTTTGTCAAGTCATGGGGCTTGAACACGGCCTGGGCGCTGTCCCTCAGCTCTTCAGCTCAAGGCAAGCACTCTACCACTTGAGACATGGCACCACTTCCAGTTTTTTGAGTGGTTTATTGGAGGTAAGAGTCTCACAGACTTTCCTGCCACTGCTGGCTTTGAACCGTGATCCTCAGATCTCAGCCTCCTGAGTAGCTAGGACTACAGGGGTGAGTCACCAGTGCCCAGCTTATCAACAATTTTTTGTACTTAGTTTCACTGCAATCTGTGGTACTATGTATCCTATTTTTTTTTTTTTGGTTCCCCAACTTCCCAACCCTATGCTGATTGTACCCATGTCCTCCTGAATACCAAGGCCAAGCAAGCTTGTGCTCTGCTGCTAAGCTGCATTCCAGTTCTGTCAATTATTCTTTCAATAAAAACTGTTCCATGACAAAAAGACTTTTTCTTCCCAGTAACCATCACTCTGTGGCATGCAGAAAAAAGTGCTTAAAGTCTGGCACTAGTGACCCAGGCTTTTAATCCTAGCTACTCAAGAGGCTGAGATCTGAGGACCTGTAGTTCAAAGACAGCCTAGGCAGGTAAGTCTGAGACTCTTATCTCCAATTAACTACCATAAAAAGCAAGAATTGGTAGAGTGGAAAAGCCTGGAGTGAAAAAGCTCAGGGATAGTATCCTGGCCTCGAGCACAAAAAAAAAAAAGGAAAAAAAAAGTGTATTAGTCAGACTTCCCATTTCATCACACAGAGTAGTATTAAGGAAAATTACAACAAAAGGTCAGTTAGGCTGGGAGAGGTAGCTCTTCCCTGTAATCCTAGCTACTCAGGAGACTGAGATCTGAGCATTATGGTTTGAAGCCAGCCTAGGCAGAAAAGTCCATCACTCTTACCTCCAAGTAATCACAGAAAAAGCGAGAAGTGAAGCTGTGGCTCAAGTGGTAGAGCACTAGCCTTGAGCAAAAAGCTCAGGGACAGCACACAGGCCCAGAGTTCAAGACACAGGACCAGCAAAACAAAAACTATTGCTATAATAGGGGAAAAAAAATCTAAGTAGCTTGTTAAAATAATTCTGATAACTTCAATTTTAAACACATATTAAAACTAGTTTCTAGGGCTGGGAAGGTGGCTCAGTGGTAGAGCGCTTGCCTTGCATGCCTGAAGCCCTGGGTTTGATTCTTCAGCACCACATAAGCAAAAAGAAAAAAGCTGGAAGTGGCGCTGTTGCTCATGTGGTAGAGCGCTAGCCTTGAGCTAAAGAGCTGAGGGACAGCACCCAGGCCCAGAGTTCTGGCCCCACGACAGGACAATAAATAAAACTAGTTTCTAGCCAGGTGCTAGTGACTCATGCCTGAAATCCTAGCTGTTCTGGAGGCTGAGATCTGAGGAACGTTCTGAGGCTGGAGGCTGAGATCTGAATATCGTGGTTCAAAGCCAACCTGGGCAGGAAAGTCCATGAGACTCTTTTTTTTTTTTTTTTTTGCTGGTTGTGGAGCTTCAACTCTGAGCCTGGGCACTGTCCTGAACTCTTCAGCTCAAGGTTAGCACTCTACCACTTGAGCCATAGCACCTACTTCCAGCTTTTTCTGTGTATGTGGTGCTGAGGAATCGAACCCAGGGCCTCATGCATACAAGACAAGCACTCTACCCCTGAGCCACATTCCCAGCCCAGTCCATAAGACTCTTATCTCCAATAAGTAACAGAAAAAGCTCAAAGCGGCACTGTGACTCTAACAGTATAGGAGTGTTAGCCTTGAGCAAAAAAGGAACGCAAGGACAGTGTCCAGCACCAGCAAAAAAAAAAAAAACATACAAAAACTAGTTTCCCATTTTTCTGGCTCCTGGTGAATATACCCAGGATACAAAAAATTATGCAGAATGCTTCTGGCAGCTGTAAACATTTAAGAAAAACGTCTAAGATAGGTCTAATTCAGTGGTAAAGTACTTTCCTACCAATGCACAAAGCTCTGGGTTTGATCTCCAGCACTACACACAAAAAGAAGCATGTTAACACAATAGCTAATGAATACAGATAAAGTAAACAAGCAGGATTATACCCTGATACCTACCTCAACATCACATGCTGCTATAAGGCCACAGAAATACAAACCATTGTCAAACCTCAAACCTTGTCATCTAGGCCTACAAGCTATCCAAAAATGATATAAAAAGTAACAGAACTAGCATTGCAAGCAACCAAGCTGATTTATATAGTGTTTTGAGGGGTTTTTTTGGTTTCAATGTTGGGGATAGAACTCTGGGTCTAGGCATTGTCTCATGGATTTTCCTGCCCAGGTTGGCTTCAAACCATGATACTCAGATCTCAGCCTTCTAAATAGCTAGGATTACAGGTGTGCGCCACCAGCACCCAGCCCCAGCAAGTCTTGAGTTTTAGCTGAACTTATTAACAGTAGAATATGGCTGAAAAGTAGATACCCGGGTGTTATAATTTCTAATTTTAAAACATCTTTTTTATACTATATAGAAAATAATTAAGAATAACTTACCATCCTCAAAGGGTGTCCCTTCTGGCCTAAAAACAAGAAGAATTCTAATTAACATTTTTTATTGTGCTTTTCCCTTTTCTTCAACAGACAGGATAAACTCCAACACTAAAAGGGGACCATGCAATGATGTACAAAGCTTTGAGGAAGTAGCTGAACATCATTTTAGCCTTGGCATTTAATAGGTAGAAGCATAAAGAAGAACTGTTTTTTCTTTTAGGGTGATTTTACTTAAATAAACAAATCTGCCCATGATTTTTTTTTTTGGGGGGGGGTCCTGGGGCTTGAACTCAGGCCCTGTGCACTGTCTGAGTCTCTCTGTGCACAAAGGTAGTGCTCTACCACTTGAGCCACAGCACCAATTCCAGGTTTTTCTGTTTAAATGGTACTGAGGAATAGAAACCAGGCTTTGTGCATGCTAAGCAAGCACTCTACCACTAAGCCAGATTCCCACCCCCCCCCATGATTTTAAACATAACAAGAATTCTGCTCACAAGACTGAAAATTTTGTAATTTTCTTTTTTTAAAGACAAGGCCTTATTATTTGCCCACAATGAAGTGATCATTCTGCCTCAGTCTCTCATGTGCTAGATTTTCAGGCAGTTGCCACCAAGCTCAGTCATTAATATGTATTAAAAACAGCATTCTTTCATTTTACAGTAATGTAAAGGAAATTAATACCAGTCAGTTTAAGGTAATTATGACACCAAATTCAAAAGTCCTGCTTTCCAACAGAGTAATAGATTTCTTTCAGCTAAGCATAGCTGTCTCACCAAGAAAGCCAATATTAGGTTCAGACCTTTGCTTCCAAATTCCAGTTTAATTTTCTTAAGTAGCAGCATATAATTTATTGCTGGTAAAGTATATTCAAGATCTCAAAGAAAGCTGGGCGCTGCTGGCTCACGACTGTAATTCCAGCTACTCAGCAGACTGAGATCTGAGGATCACGGTACAAAGCCAGACCAGTCAGACCAGGCAGGAAAGTCCACTAGAAAACCAGAAGTGGCTCAAGCGGTACAGCGTTAGCCTTGAGCTGAAAAGCTGAGGGACAGTGCCCAGGCCCAGAGCTCAAGCCCCACAACCAACTGAAAAAAAAAAAATAAAGGGGGGGCTGGGAAGGTGGCTCAGTGGTAGAGTACTTGCCTTGCATGCATGAGGCCCTGGGTTCGATTCCCCAGCACCACAAAAAAGAAAAAAAAGCCAGAAGTGACGCTGTGGCTCAAGTGGTAGAGCACTACCCTTGAGCTGAAGAGCTGATGGACAGCGCCCAGGCCCAGAGTTCAGTCCCCACAACCAGACCCCCAAAAAAAAAGATCTCAAAGAAGCCAGGTGCACGTGATGGTGCTCACCTGTAACTCCAACATTTGGGAAACGGACATAGGAAGATTAAGAGTTCCAGGCCAACCTGAGCTACATAATCAGACGTGTCTCAAGAAGCAAGTTAATAGCCTAAATGTAATAGAATTTCTTTATCCTACATGGACAAACCACTTGTTTTATTTTTCAGAATGTACTCTTATAAGTTACTTTGTAGAAGTTCAAATTATTATTTTTTTTTGGTTGGCCGTGGGGCTTGAACTCTGGGCCTGGGTGCTGTCCTTCAGCTCTTTAGCTCAAGGCAAGCGCTCTACCACTTGAGCCACAGCATCACTTCCAGCTTTTTCCGTTTATGTGGTGTTGAGGAATCGAACCCAGAGCCTCATGCATGTGAGGCAAGCACTCTACCACTGAGCCACCTTCCCAGCCCCTCAAATTATTTTTATTTGTTTGTTTTTGTTTTTTTGGGTCCGGTCATGGGGCCTGAACTCTGGGCCTGGGTGCTGTCCCTCAGCTCTTCAGCTCAAGGCTAGCGCCCTACCACTTGAGCCACAGCGTCACTTCCGGCTTTTTTCTTTTTGCTTATGTGGTGCTGAGGAATCGAACCCAGGGCCTCTGGCATGCAAGGCATGCGCTCTACCACTGAGCCACCTTCCCAGCCCCTCAAATTATTTTTAAAGTATTGGTTCTACGTATCTCACCACAAAACTCTAGTATTAAAAGAATTAAAAAACAAAACAGAACAGATCAAACCCAAGAAAGCTAAAGGCATAAGAAAGCATATATCTGCCAGGTATGGAAAGACATGCCAGTATTTGGGCTATACAACATTTTCAGCTAAAATTCTTGCTAGTGAGAATTCTCAGTGTTTTATTCCACCCCTTCTCAAGGTGCCCACAGAACATGCATAAACATTTGCTCTACATACACATAATTTATCTTTTCTCCTTTATTATTTCATTCCATTTAGGATTTTGTTGTTGTTCTGTCGGTCGGGGGACTTGAACTCAGGGCCTGGGCACTGTCTCACAGACTTTCCTGCCCAGGCTGGTTTTGAACCGTGATTCTCAGATCTCAGCCTCCTTAGTAGCCAGGATGACAGGCATAAGCCATTTGCACCTGGTTCCATTTAGTTTTTTCATCCTTTTTTCTTGTTTTTTTTTTTTTTTTGTGGTACTAGAGTTTGAACTCAGTGTTATGCTCACTAGGCAGGTACTCTATTACTTTAGCCACACCCACATCCCTTTTTGCTTTAGGTTATTTTTCAGACCAGATCCTCTTATACTATGAAAACAGGAAGAGTTATGGTACTAGGCTGTCTTGTTTGCTGAAACGGGAGTCTCAATAACTTTTTCAGCAGGCTGGCCTCAAACCTCAATTCTCCTGAAATAACTGGTATTATAGGTGTGAATCAGTAAACCCAGAACAATTTAGTTTCAAATAGGTATGCATGTTGGGGATCATACCCAATGCCCTACATATGCTAAACAAACATCATCACCGAGTTATACCTCCAATTTTTGTTTGTTTTTTTCGCATGGGTGTTGGAGCATGAACCCAAGAGAACCTCTTTTAGCGTTTTCCATTTAAAGCTAGCCCTCTAAGACCTGAGCCACATCTCTACATTTGTCTTTTTGCTGGTTAATTGGAAATAAATTTCAGGGACTGTTCAGACTGGCTGTGAACCAGTCTCCGATCTCAGCCTCCCAAGTAGCTAGGATTACAAGCATGAGCCACCAGTGCCTGGCACCAACAAGTGTTTTGTTTTTTTAAATAGAACAACTTTACTTAGTACAAAAATGTCATGTAGCTGGGCCCAATATCGTGGTTCATCTATAGCAGCTGCATGTCCAGCTACATACCCTATTTAAGGCAGGAGCAGTTGAGCCCAAATAGTTCAAGGCTAGCATAGGCAAAATAGCAAACACCACGTTGTCTCAAAACAAAACCATTTGTTGTTAACAGCAAGAAGCAAAGAAATCTTATACAAATGCCAAACCTTTATGTGTTTTCTGGGGCTAGGAACACATTGCTGCTGGAGTACTTGCTCAGTGTGCCTGCCTAAAATCCCTAACACCTCCCCACCCCCCCAAAAAAGTATTTTTTACCTTATATTGGAGTTTCAATCCTTCCAAAACCAGATTTTATCTTAGTCTCTTTCCCTAGACACCTGTTATACATACTTTTCTTAAAAATCACCATACCTATTATTTAGCAAATCTTTTCACTCACCCAAATATAACTGCATTCCACTGCATGATGTTGTTTTCAGATGGTGCACCACTGACCCCCACGGGTGGGTCCTCTTGCAATCTAGAAATCCAGAGTAATAATTTTCAAAGTTGAACATTAAGGCAATGAAGAGGCCATAGAGTACCTATAGACTCTGTATCACCTACTTGAGAGAGTAACTAAATCAACTTCCTTGTTGTTGTGTTGCACTGGAATGAGCCATATTTTGATTTAAATAGATCAACCAGGGGTACATTACTATATACAGCTAATTATCTGTGAATCCAAATGGTTAAGAATCATCTCTTCAAATATCAAAATTAAGACAAACCTTTTCAAGAACTAGTATAGAGCCATAAAAATTTCAAACTACAGTGGCAAAAAATAGTTTTACAAAAATACCAACTTTCCTTCTCTAAAGACTGAAGAACAATGAATTTTAACTATTGCTATATCTATTTGTACATTGCTACTAAAATTTAAAAAAAGAAAAGCAAGCAACTCTCAGTGTACACACTAAATCAGTAAGAACTACTTCAATTTAATCAGGAAGCAAGATGTAGCAAAGATCCTCTTGCTTCTGACAGAAATGGCTTTGTAATCAAGTTTTTCAGCAGTATCTGCACTAAGATCAACTCTACAGGAGAGTCAATACAAAACCTTTAACAGTTGTGATCATCAAATTCTCGTAACATGAAGACCCTTGGAAAACTACCAAAGGTGCCATGTGTTCAACTAGAATTAAGCAGAGAACTCCAATAACCAATAAGAGGAAATGATGGACAGAAAATGAAGTTTTATTTGAATTTCAGTAATGGGAGCAAATTCAAGACTAAAAGACCTTTGTACTAAGAGTATCTTTTAAATAATATCACCTCAACAAAAATAACCATTTCTACAGTATACAAAAATACATATGTGGTCATTTTCATGTGTCATAATACTTTGCAATTAGTCCACATGAAAAGTGTACCGTTTGGTTAACCTCAAGCAAATAAGGCCTCCAGTACTTACGGTTCAATACCCATCTTTAAGAGGCTAAAAACTACCTAAATGATAAAGTAAATGCCTCTGCTAATAGGGCTTTGTACTGGCGTGAGGTTAATTACTTCCTGAGTATTTTGGGAAATGGTTAAGTTTCATATATTAACTATTCGCATCAATCAGACCAGGTACACAGAAAATCGTAATGCTCAACTGGTCACTCTGTTTCCCTACCTTTAAGTATTGGATGAAAGGTAAACAACGGGGGGTGGGGGGGGTCACTTCCTCCAAGTCCCACACCTCCTAACAAAACCCTGTTTTTACAAAAGGAGGCCCTCGAGAGTATCGGATTAGCTCTAGTCGGAGGGAACGCTTCCTCCCCCCCCACCCCCAGACTGGAAAGGCTATAGATAGGCCTTTATTCACTAGCCAACGCTGTTCCAGAAGGCACTGGCAACAGGGAAGGCCAAACCCGAGGCCCAGGTCTCTGAGCCAGTTCTCAAGGTCCTCCCGGCAGACGGGGGCAGAGTCGGGTTTCGGGGGGATGGGTTAACCACCTTCGGACCTCGCGCGGTGGACCCCACCCTCACTGCAGAAAGGGCAGGAATGGGGGTGGAAGGGGAGGGAGGGGGGAGCTCGCCTCAATCTGGTTCCACCGAGGAGCTCCGCGGGGCTTTTTAACAAAGCTGATCGGTGCTGCAGGCGAGGCCTAAACCCATCCACAGAGCTCCATTTTAGGGGATCAAGGAGGGGGGTGCCGCGGAGTACAGGGGTGTGTGTGGGGGGGTGAGGTTTGAGTGCTGGGGCCGAGACGTCGAGCATCCGGCCCTCAAGGGCCCGCGGGCACCCCGAAAGGCAGCCGAACGCCACCTTTTTTTTTTTTTTACTTAAGAGAGAAGGAACAGCACCGAGAGCTGCCCGCTGCCAGAGTGAGCCGGGCCTGCGTCGACCTCCCCTCACCCCGTCCGCAGACCCCCCCCCATAGGCCCATCGCCTCCCGCCAGCCGCCCTCCTCCGCTTGAGGGGGGTCCTGAAGGGAAGGTGTCCGGAACCCCCCGCCCGCCCGCCCGGCCCTGCAGCCCCGCGCAGGGTGGGGGGGGGGGAGAAAGCCGTCATCTTGACGAAAGGTGAAGGCCCTTACCGCTTGAAATCTCGCATGAGCCTTCTCCGAGCCGGGGTCGACATGCTTCCCCAGCTCCCCCGCGGTCAGTCTGAAAGAAAAGAGTCCCGCGCAGCCCCCCCCCACCCCCCGGCGCCGCGGCCGAATCACTGTGGGTCACCGCCGCCGCCGCCGCCGCCGCCGAGACTGCACAAACAACCCTGCAATGACGTCTCCCTCCGCCGCCTCCAGATCCCTCCGCCCTCCGCCGCTACCACCGAGCCAGTGAGGTGGGAGGTAGGCGGGGCGTCTGGACGCCCGCCCGCTCCGGGTACTTCTTAGGCTAGGGCGGCTTCCATGTTGGGCTGCTGGAGTTAAACGGCAAAGATTCGTGTGCCCTGGTGACCGGTTCTTAGAGGCTGGGAGCCGGGAGACGCCAAAACCGGGACGCTTCCTTGGTCTCTCCCCACCCCGTCACTGTCTTCGGTTCGGCGGGATGGGGAGAGAGGAAGAAAGGACGCATCCGGACCCGAGATTTCAGGGAAAGGAGGTGGGAGGGAGTGGGGGGGGGAGAAAATGACGCGATGTCACGTGACCGCTCGCGGCCTTGTCAACAATCCACCCTCCCCCCCCCCTCCTCTGAGGGGGTTGGGGGTGGGGAGGGAGGGGAACGAAATGTCCAGAACCACGTGTCCCTGTGACGCGCGTAGAACGGGTCACGTGAGAGCGTCGCCCGGATCTCAGAGTTTACCCGGCCCGGGTTGGGAGCCCCACCTTTGTGAAGTTGTCCTCCTGGTTTGTCCCGGGTGCAGGGCGGGGGACGCTGGCCCCGAAGGAGTCGTGGTGGAAGCAAACCATTTGGTTTTCCTCTTTTGTATAAGAGGGAACCAAAACAATTAAAAAAAAAATTGGACTTAATCTATGTCCAAGTGGTTTATCCATTTTTGGTGGGGAGGATCGGGAGGGGAGAGGGGAATAAAAGTAGCATTGACTTCCCAGGCCCGAAGTTAAAATTCTATCATGCTTTAAGGCCACCAAGTAGAGTCTGTGCCTCCCATTTGAGTGGAGTTTCCAGGATCGGGCAGAGATGACAGATTGACCTGGTCTTGTTCAAATAGCCCACGGAACTAGAGGTTCTTTTTTTGTTTTCCTTTAGGGCCTTCCCCCCACCCCTTTGTTAAAAAAAAAAAAAACTTATTGAAAAGGTGATGTACGGAGGGGTTACAATAATATAAATCAGGTAATAAGTACGTTTCTTTTTGAACAGTGTAGGGTCTTATTTTGTTCGAGGCTAAAGGTGAATCTGTGGACTTACTTAGGGTAGGTCACTCTGTGAACCTATCTAGGGTAAAGTACCTACGGGTCAAGAAAGGCCAGGGTGTGATCTCAGTGCATAATCGATGGGAAGTTATCAAAACACAAAAGTGATTCAGATCTGGGGAGTGAGAGAGCCCAGACATGGGTGGAGTTATGTATCTAGACAGGTAACTTACTTCAGGCTTTTTATACCAGCAAAGTGCAAGTGGACCTCAAGTGTCTCCAGTAGGGTTTTCAGAAGTGTTGACTTTGAAACTTTCCTATAAGTTCTGTTGGCGGGAGGGAGGGTAGGCTGCAGCTTTTTTTTTTTGGTACCAGTTCTGGGGCTTGCACTCAGGGCCTGGCTGTTGTCCTTAAGCTTTTTTGCTCAATACTAGCATGCTAACACTTGAGATACAGCTCCACTTCTGACTTTATGGTGGATAGTTGGACTTTCCTGCCTAACTTGGCTTTGAACCAGGATCCCCAAATCTAACCATGATCCACCAATGCCTGGCTGCAGCACTTTCTTTCATAGGACATACAGGGAATTGTTCAGCCCTAGAAGGGAAAATGGAAGGAGGGCCTTAACATTGCCCAACTCTTGCCCCCAGGATGATTGCATATTCACTGTGTGATTCTCTAAATCAAAGCTAATAATTCCTATCTTTATTATTTTCTTTTTACTTTTTATAAGGTAATAGAGATTGAATTTAGCACCTCAGACATGTGAGGCACACACTACTGCTGAGTTACATTCCTCAACCTTTTTTTTTTTTCTTTATGCCAGTCATGGGGCCTGAACTCGGGCCTGGGCACTGTCCCTCAGCTCTTCAGCTCAGGGCTAGCTAGTGCTCTACCACTTGAGCCACAGTGCCACTTCTGGCTTTTTCTGCTTATGTGGTGCTGAGGAATCGAACCCAGGGCCTCATGGATGCAAGACAAACACTCTACCACTGAGCCACCTTCCCAACCCTCCTCAGCCTTTTTGTAAAATTTAGTTTTAGACAGTCTGGCTAACTTGCTCAGGCTGAGGGCCAGGAGTAGTCATGTGCCACCATGTACAGCCCCTTACCTTTAATTTTTGCCTACCAGTCATAACAATCCTTATCCATCCTATAGCTGAAGAGGAAGACTTTAAGATATATAGCTATAGACATATATACGTAGATCTAGATATCTATATTTCTATAATGTTTAACAATTTATAACTTTTAGAAATGTTCCGTTTTATTTTCCAAAATAAATGAACACTTTTTTCTTCTGTGCCTGTCCTGGGGCTTGAACTCAGGGCCAAGGCACTGTCCTCCAGGCTTTGACAGCATCCTCTGCTCTCAGCTTCCAAGTAGCTAGGATTGCAAACCTGATACCTAGCATGGATAAAACACTTTTGACAAACTCAATGAGAGGTGATTCCACAGCTGAATTAAGTATAGCAATGCCCTGGCCTTGAAGCTTACTACATAAACCTATTTGTGGAAAGAACAGTCTTAAACCTATAATTTTATGTTGTAGCAATTTAGTACTCTATGCTGAGTTCAGCCAGAGTAGGGACTCAGTCTGGTTTATGCATTTCCCCCCTTTCAAATACTTAAAATACTAAGAATATATTAAACTTACAGCCAGTCCCAGTGCACATTATTTATGCTGGCATTACTTGCAGATACACAACAGCAACAAAAAGACAAGTTACTTGTTCTCAGGCTCCCTCTCACTATCATTTTGTTTTGTTTTATTTTTGTTAGTCAGGGCCTGGGCCCCGTCCCAAAGCTGTAGTGCTTAGCCACAGCTCCAGGCTTTTTTTAGTGGCTAACTGGAGATAAGATTCATTGACTTTCCAGCCAAGGTTGGCTTCAGATCTTGATCCTGACATCTCAGGATTACAGTTGTGAGCCACCAGTGCCCAGTTGAGCAGGGCAGTTTTAAAGCCTTCCAGGTGTGACTTTAATATCTGTACTGGGATGAGACTCATTGGATTTAAATAACAATAATATCATTCTTCTTCATAGTTTGAACAAGACTTGGCAAGATTTCACATTTTACATTTAATACTTTATAGAAAAAAGGTAAAATCTCTAAATAGAGACAGCACTCCTGGAGCACCAGCTCTAGTGATATCGTTATTTCACTGGAGGCTGACACTACAGCTAATTCTCATCACCTTAAACAACTCCCCCCCACACACACACCATACACACACATCTTGTGCCCTAAGAAATCACTACATATGTTGTAAGACCCTCTGAATTATTTTCTAGAGCCCATAGAGTTTGGGAGCTGGAAATATCTAAAAGGCAAACTGAGGATGTTCAAGAAGGGTTTGTGCCTGTTGGGGATGAATTGAGGACTACAGGGTACTGGGGAAACTGTAGGCACCAGATTTGATTCTGTATCTTTTGTCTTTTCCTTTTGGGTACTGGGGATCGAACCCAGGACCTTGCACTTGGGAGACAAGCCTTTTTGCTAGTAAGCTACATCCCAGCCCAACACCAAGGCTTGTCTTCAAGTCTAGTCTTTCCACTTGTCTTGTTTGATGACGAGGGGAGCGCACAAGGTGTTGCTGTGCATTCTGCCACAGGGGTCGGGCATGCTTCTACCTCGGTTTCCTTTCTCCCCCAAGCAATGCAGACATCCCGTGGGGGGGGAGGGGTTCAAAACCAACCTTTCGGGAAGCTCAAACTGCGACAGCCAATCCCCTCTCCCACCCCACCCTGAGCACGTTTCCACTGAGCGCCTACCTGGAGCCACTTTCTACTTCCTTCGCCTTTCACTTCCGGGTCAGGACCCGCCGTTCTTCCGGTCTTGCGTACTGGCGCCTTGCGCAGCCTCCACCTCCCCCCCGCCCCCCAACCGTTGCTATGGGAGCCGGCAGCCGGGAGCCGGCGGAGTTGGCCCGTGTAGTAGTGTCGGTGTCCGGTGTCCCGCTTGGGACTTCGCCGAGCCAGGCCAGCGGGGCTTACGGAATGGGTTGAGGCGGCGGCGCCTGCCTGGACGGAAGTCGACTGTGGGGCGAGGGGAGCGCCACGGGTCGGGTCCGGGCTTCTTAGACGTGGGGTTTGAGGAGAGGGCGGGACCAGGCCTCGGGAGCTCTCGGGGCCTGTGTCTTGGGCGGCTGCTGTGGTGGGGAACCCTGACTGGACCCGACCTGACAGGAAATGTGGGGTGCTTGGTGGTGCTGATCGCTAGTGAGGGGATCTCCGTCGGGGGTGGAGGGGGGGGCGGTGAAGTGACGGAGAGGGACCCCGTGTTAATGGTGAGGACTGGGGCCTCCACATGCACCCTAGAGCCGAGGTGGCAGAGCTCCCACCGACCCCCGGGTTCTGTGGACAAGAACATTATTTCTTCCCCCCCATGTTCCTGTATTTCAAAGAATTTATTGAGTCTATACCTTATTCCATGGACAAAATTTCCTGTTTTCTATATTTAGATTTAAAAGTAGGAGATGAGTCTATACCCTGTCCAGCTTCAATCAATAAAAGTGTCAAGGTTTAACGTTTTCCCTTTTTTATTTTTTAATTTTTTTTTATTTTTTTATTTTTCTGAAGTAGAAGCAAGGCTTGAAAATGGAGATGTATGAAACCCTTGGAAAAGTGGGAGAGGGAAGTTACGGAACAGTCATGAAATGTAAACACAAAGATACGGGGCAGATAGTGGCCATTAAGATATTCTATGAGAAACCCGAAAAATCTGTCAACAAGATTGCCACGAGAGAAATAAAGTTTCTAAAGGTTTGCTTCTTTTGCTTTAATCTGTTTTCTAAGACAGGGTCTCCACGTAGCCCAGGCTGACCTCGTATTCTCCATCCTCAAAATCTATAAATTTAAATAAACATATATGTAAATATTTCAGTTAATGGACTAAGATGTTCACCCTTAAAAATCTTTACATTTTTGTATTTTTATAGTGTTAAAAGAGGTGCATGGGAATGTAGAATGTAATATTTTGGCCAACTTGTGAAGTCATTCAGGAATATTCAGGTATAATATTAATGAAAATGGCCTGTTGCCAGTGACTCATGAACTTTCATGAGACTTTTATCTCCAACTAGCCACCAAAAAGCTCCACATAGGACTGTGAATGTGGCTTAGTGGTAGAGTGCTTGCCTAGCATGCATGAAGCCCTGGGTTCAACTCCTCCATACCACATACACAGAAAGAGCTGGAAGTGGCACTGTGGCTCAAGTGGTAGAGTGCTAGCCTTGAGCAAAAGAAGCTCAGGGGCAGTGCCTAGGCCCTGAGTTCAAGCCCCAGGACTAGTATTTTTTTTTTATTTAAAGTCTGCTTTGTGCAAGGTAATGTGTTATAAGCTGAGAACTAAAAAGGCTTAAGGACGTTTATGATTTCATCAGAAAGACAGAAAGGTAGATAGAAAATGAGACTCATGGGGCTGGGAAGGTGGCTCAGTGGTAGAGCACTTGCCTTGCATGCCTGAGGCCCTGGGTTCAATTCCTCAGCACCACATAAGCAGAAAAAGCTGGAAGTGGCGCTGTGACTCAAGTGGTAGAGTGCTAGCCTTTAGCTGAAGAGCTGAGGGACAGCATCCAGGCCCAGAGTTCAGACCCCCACACCTGACCAAAAGAAAAAAGATAAATGAAACTCATAAGTCCCAAGTTGACTGACAAAGTCCTGTTGGCTGGAAAGTTTCTTGGAAGTCAAGTGGGACATGGATTTGGCTTTAAAGGATGTGTAGGATTAGGGTAAGAGGGAGAAACAAGTTTTACGTTACGGTAACAAAATGACTAAAGCAGAAAAAAAGACATTTGTAGAGTCTTATAGAGTTTCTTATGAAGTTTCAGTAAATTGGAGATCGATTTTAAAGGTGTGTGTGTGTTCCTTCTGGTGTGAGAGAGTTCTGGAGCTTGAACTCAGGGACTGGGCTCTGTCTCTGAGCTGCTTTTTGCACAGGGTTAGTCCTCTACCACTGAACCATCATTCTACTTCTGACTGTTTCTAATAGTTAATTAGAGATAAGAGTCTCATGGACGTTCCTGTCTGGGCTGGCTTCAAACCACAGTCCTCTGATCTCAGCCTCCTCAGTAGCTAGGATTACAGGCATGAGCCACCAGCACCTGACTGATTTTAAAGTCTTTTAGGATAATGAGGCAGAACTTGATTTTATAAGAAAATTAAGTTTGAAATCAATGTAAAGAAATGAAAATTATTTGTCTAGCATCCTTGTCTAAAATATATTCAAATGCTGTGAAATAGTGCAGTCTGTTTTAATCCACAAATTATGGCAAATATCTTGAAAGCCCTTTCCAAAATGCAGCAATATGAATGTAAATACACTTAAAACATGATACAAAAGAAAACATGGGAGAGTGTAGAAACATAGGCAAGTCAAAGGAATGTTTGAAGATCAATGACTGCTGCAATTGATGGGAATTTGAAGGGATATTTGGGAACTAGTTCACTTTTGGGAATGATGAATTTAAGATATCAGAATTGTTTAACTAGAGAGAACCTAGTAGGCTCTTACAGATAAGTAACAATACCTGGAAGGTCAGGGCAGTGTAGGCATGTGAGATCAGCTTAGGGAAAAGATCTGACAAAGATGCATTAACATTCTATGGAGATTGGGTACAAAACCAGTGACTGAAAAATACTTGTGTGTATATATTCTATTTATTGGAATTGATCTAAATGCTTTAAGTTTTATGGTCTTGACAAGGTAGTCTGTACAATGAAGAAAACAGGTGCTTTTTTGTGCATCTTTATCAGATAGAAAAGTACTTTCTTCATAATCAGATTATTTTTCATCTAAAAAGATTGCCAAAATGGCTCATTTGACTTAAATTTTTGTTAGTAGTTTATTAAATTATACAGCATAAGTAGTATGAATAGCTGTAGAGCTTGTCTAGTGATGGAGAAAAGCAAAAATAAAAACAACTTGAAAAGAGATAATGGAGCATTTCCAAGAGTTTCATGGTTTATCTGAGAAAAATACCTAATTCCTTATAAGCCCTTTGTGAATCTTCACTAATACATACTCATTACTTTCAATGCTTTTGCCTTTAAAACAAAGACTAAACAGGAAGCGGGGACTTTTCCTTAGGTAGAGGATTAATACCATGGTGTTTCAAAGCAGTCAGTTCTTTTTAGTGCTACTAGGATTTTACTACTGCAGCCCTGTAGCATCTTGCTGAAAAGGAAAATTAGGAGCAAAAATAGGAAAAGAATCTGGCATTATATTTTGGCATATTTTTTCTATTAGTCATATTACAAGGATTTTAGTCTCCATTAGTCATAGAAAAGAAGAAAAATTGATACTGTGCCATTAGAATAAAGGCAAGAAAAATGTTAATGAAAATATAATTTTTGAATGAATTCAATACTGAAAATATATCCATTATTTGTAGCCAAATACTTTTTTTCTTGTAATTTGGAAAAATGGATGATTATCTCGGAATTGATTCTAGTAAGGTCAAAGTGTTGGAAAAAATTGAACACACAACATAAAATGGTAAGCACATTTTTTTTCCCAAGCTGATAGTCATGCACATTTTTGACATTTCACAATTATTTTTAACAAGGAATTGCCAGTACCTGCAGGGTCTTTTTGGTTATTGTCATCTTTGTTTATGTTTTAAAGATCCCTCTCAGGCTGGCCTCAAGATCCTGTTCTCCTATCCTCAGCCTTCTTAGTGGCTGGGATAAAAGTTGTTTTGTTATTAGGGAGAATAGTACAGACAATAAATGAAAATTATCAAAGATAATTTCTTACTTTTTTACCTGTTTTGATATTTCACATTTCTGAAATTTTTCTACATATTTTTATATTCTCTTGTTATAATCTAATGAATTTATAATGCCACCTAGAACTAATGGTTTGTTCACTAGAGTTTAGGACCAAAATTAGAGAATTAATTTGTGCAAGTTTAAACCATACAATGAGTAATGTTGGAATTCATGCTCATTTAAAAACACAGACCTGTTTTCAAATACCTCAAATAGCTTGCTAGAGTCTGGAGGTATAACCTAGCTTAGCATGTAGAAAGAAGCCTCTGGATTCAAACCCTAGCAGAAAACAAAATAAATGGGCAGTCCCAATGCTGGAGAGGTGAAGGCAGGAGGATTGTGAGTTTCTGTCCAGCCTGGTCTACATAGCAAGACCCTGTGTCAAAACACCAAATGACAACACCAACTGTAAAAGTAACAAGAAAAATATAAGGACTTTAAAAATTTCAGATATTAAATTTAACCACAAGCCAAGTTAAAAGATATCAAGATATTTCTCAGCAGCATACCAAATTACAAGATACTAGCTTTAAGTTAATTTTAATAAGAAATCAAATGTCACCTTACTTATAATTTAAAAAATAGGAATGGCCTGGTGCCGGTGGCTCACACCTGTAATCCAGCTACTCAAGAGGCTGAGATCTGAGGACCATGGTTCAAAGCCAGCCCTGGCAAAAGCGTCCATGAGCTTCTTTTTTTTTTTTTTTTGGGGTCCGGTCATGGGGCCTGAACTCTGGGCCTGGGTGCTGTCCCTCAGCTCTTCAGCTCAAGGCTAGCACACAGCGCCACTTCCAGCTTTTTGCTTTTTGCTTATATGGTGCTGAGGAATCGAACCCAGGGCCTCAGGCATGCAAGGCAAGTGCTCTACCACTGAGCTACCTTCCCAGCCCTCCATGAGATTCTTATCTCCAATTAACCACCAGAAAACTGGAAGTGGCACTGTGGCTCAAGTGGTAGAGTGCTAGCCTTAAGCTTAAGAGCTCAGGGACAGCACCCAGACCACAGTTCAAGACCCACAACTGACAAAAAAAAAAAAGGAATGTGTATCAATTGAAAATTTTCTGTTGATATCCATGGAAGAAAGGAGCTGAGAATATTTGTTTCCTTTTAAAATTATGTAGATGTTATATATACAAGTTATATTTGATATGATTTATTAAAATCTGTTTTTTGTCATTAATAGCAATTTCGTCATGAAAACCTGGTCAATCTTATTGAAGTTTTTAAACAGAAAAGGAAAATTCACTTGGTGTTTGAATTTATTGACCACACAGTATTAGATGAGTTACAACATTATTGTCATGGACTAGAGAGTAAACGACTTAGAAAATACCTCTTTCAGATCCTTCGAGCAGTTGATTATCTTCACAATAATAATGTAAGTGCCTCATAGTAAGCCAAGCTAGGATAAATATGAATTCTAGTGCTATTTAAATATCATGGTTACTTTTATGAAAGTTGTTAAGATTCTTTTTCTGTACAGTATTTAATAGCATCTTGAACATGGATATGGGGAGGGTCAAATTTAGTTACAGAACCAAGAAACATTTTTTGAGAACATAATTAACTATAAGGCAAGTATAGGATACTAAAATGTATTATCAAAGAGATGATTATGAGGTAGCGGGGATGTCTAGTAAAGGTACATTGTATGTGTTTATGGACATGTAAGAATGAAGCTCCCTTATAGGATTAATCGATGCTAAAAAAAAAAGTGAGGGGAAAGTGTCGCTGTGGCTCAAGTGGTAGAGGGCTCACCTTGAGCTGAAGAGCATAGGGACAGCGCCCAAGCCCAGAGTTCAAGCCCCACAACTGACAAAATAAAATAAAATAAAATAGAAAAAAAGTGAGGGGAGAGAAAAAAATGGTTGTGAAAGCCACTGAAATTTCAGATTGGAATTTTCTTGCCAGCTAGAACCAAGGCTGTATCATGTGATAATTACAATAATGTATTGCCGGGCACTGGTGGCTCACGCCTATAATCCTAGCTACTCAGGAGGCTGAGATCAAAGGATCGTGGTTCAAAGCCAGCCCAAGCAGGAACATCCATGAGACTCTTATCTCTAATTAACCACCAGAAAAGAAGTGGCTCTGTGGCTCGATAGAGTGCTAGCCTTGGGCAAAATCTCAGGGACAGTGCTTAGGCCCTGAGTTCAAGCCCCAGGACTGGCAAAAAATATAGATATCTGGGGAGCTTGGGGACTTAGCACAGTGGTAGAATGCTCACCTAGCTTGTATAAAGCCTTGGGTTCAATTCCTAGCTAAAAGCAGCCATTATATAAGTGCAAGTTTTGGCCACTTTATGGGGAAGAAATATTTATTTCTTTTTGTATTCATTTACTCAACATATGTATCGAGCATCTGCCAATGACAATGTGTGTATGTGTGCTGATCATGGGGCTTGAACTCAGGGCCAGGGAGTGGTCTCTGAGCTTTTTTGTCAAAGCTAATGCTCTACCACTTGAGCCATAGCTCTACTTCCAGCTTTTTTGGTGCCCAGGCAGGATTCTCAAACCAAAATCCTCAGATCTCAGCCTCCTGAGTAGCTAGGATTACAGGTGCCAGCCACCAGCACTCAGCTTCATTTCATTTTGGAGGGATAGCTAGGACAAAAATTGAAAGTATGTAATTACATTTACATATGGCATGAATATAGCTTCTCTATCTTAATTAGCTAGATTTTTTTCTCTGTATAATTTCTGAGAGATTTTCTAGAAACAAAACTCATTTTTAATATAATTTCATTTTCTGTTTCTTTTTTAGATTATTCATCGAGACATAAAACCTGAAAATATTTTAGTATCCCAGTCAGGAATTACTAAACTCTGTGACTTTGGTTTTGCACGAACACTAGCAGGTCCCGGGGACATTTATACAGACTATGTGGCTACACGCTGGTATAGAGCTCCAGAACTAGTGTTAAAAGATACGACTTATGGAAAGTATGTTTGTTTTGGGTAACCTACTTGGCCTTTTCCCTGGAATCTCTCTTTTTCCTACACCTTTCTTTTTCTCTCTGTATCTGGGTTGGGACTTAGAACAGGCTAACGACTATCTGTAACTGCAAAACCTTGTAGACCGTGTACCACTGGCTGCTGTTGCTACGATTTACTCAGATTCAGGTAGCTGCATCTACAAGAGACCTATGTAAACATCCTCACATGTGTCCATGCTTGCTTTAAGCTGTGCCACACCCCCGACAGAGCTGCCTCCTCAGTTTACTTATAGCCTCTATAGCCTATAAAGATTTTAAAGATTTTAAACTCATTTGCTTTCCTGAAAAAATGGTATTCTCTTTTAAATTGTACTCATGTCTTTAAAAGGATCATGATTTTGGCCTCATGTAAAACAGTCATCTAAAATACAAATAACTGACTAGGCACCAGTGGCTCACGCCTGTAATCCTAGCTACTCAAGAGGCTGAGATCTGAGGATCGAAGTTCAAAGCCAGCCCAGTCAGTAAAGTCTGTGAGACTCTTGTCTCCAATTAACCACCAGAAAACTGGAAGTGGCGCTGTGGTTCAAAGTGGTAGAGCACCAGCCTTGAGCTAAAGAGCTGAGGGACAGCGCCCAGGCCCAGAGTTCAAGCACAACTGATTAAATAAACAAACAAATAAATACAAATAACCAGCTGGGAATGTGGTTTAGTGGTAGAGTGCTTGCCTAGCATGCATGAAGCCCTGGGTTCAATTCCTCCATACCAGATAGACAGAAAAAACCAGAAGTGGCACTGTGGCTAAAGTGGTACAGTGCCAGCCTTGAGCAAAAGAAGCTCAGGGACAGTGCCCAGGCCCTGAGTTAAAGCCCCAGGACTACAAAAAAAAAAAAAAAATTGAGAGAAAAGTCTTACTATGTAACCCAGGCTGGCCTTGGCCTTGAACTTACTATGTAGCCCAGGTTGGCCTTGAACTTAAAATTCTCCTGTCTCAGACAACGAAGTGCTAAGATTACTGGCAGGAGGTATCATCACACCTGGCTAGCAATATTTTTAAAATAGATTATATCTTTCCTTCTTCTTTCTTTCTTTCTTTCTTTCTTTCTTTCTTTCTTTCTTTCTTTCTTTCTTCCTTCCTTTCTTTCTTTCTTTTTTTGTAGGTCACAGGGCTCGAACTCTGGGCCTGGGCTCTGTCCCTTAACTCTTCAGCTCAAGGCTAGTGCTCTACCACTTGAGCCACAGCACCACTTCCGGTTTTCTAAGTGGTTTATTGGCGATAAGAGTCTCATGGACTTTTCCTGCCAGGGCTGGCTTTGAATTGCAATCCTCAGATCTCAGCCTCCTGAGTAGCATGGATTACAGTAGGATTACAGTAGCTAGCCACTGGCGCCCAGCTATTTCTTTTTTTTTTTTAAGGATATTTTTTAGTTATTTATTTATTTGTCAGTTGTGGGCCTGAACTCTGGGTCTGGGCACTGTCCCTCAGCTCTTCAGCTCAAGGCTAGCATTCTGCCACAGCACCACTTCCAGCTTTTTCTGCTTATGTGGTGCTGAGGATCGAAGCCAGGGCCTCAAGCATGCAAGGCAAGCACTCTACCACTAAGCCACCTCCTCAACCCTACAATAGATTATATTTCTGCATGACACAGTCATTCTGGTTTGTTTCAGACCTGTGGATATTTGGGCTTTGGGCTGTATGATCATTGAGATGGCCACTGGAAATCCCTATCTTCCCAGCAGTTCTGATTTGGATTTACTTCATAGAATTGTTTTAAAAGTAGGTAGGTAATACTGAAATATCTATTATGTGTCTAAAGTAAACATTGCCAGATCAATACTGCTTGATTTTCAAGTTTAGCTTTTCTGCATATGAATAAGGAAACATTGTTTTGATAGGTGGTGACACTGTAGTGATAAAGAAGCCAGAAGATTCTGCTTTTACAAAAAAATATTTTCTGATTCGGGTGCCAGTGGCTCACACCTGTAATCCTAGCTACTCAAGAGGCTAATCTGAGGATCAGTGTTTGAACCCAGCCTGGGCATGAAAGTCCATGAGATTCTGATTTCCAGTTAACTACAAAAAGCCAAAAGTGGCTCAAATCATAGAGCACGAGCCTTGAGCAAAAAAATTCAGGTACAGCACAGGAGTTTAAACCACAGGACTGAAACACACACACACACACCCTTTTTCTATCTACCACAGGAGTTCAAACCACAGGACTGAAACACACACACACACACACACACACACACACACACACACACACACAAAACCTTTTTCTATCTACCTACCTATCTATCTAATTTACCAGGATGCAAATGCAAATATTGAAGGCAGATGTTGATGCTAAGAAAAATAGTACAATAACAATATACTTCAATTTTAAATTCTAGCTTTGGGGTTGGGTAACACTTGTTTTTGTTTTTTTTTAATTTTTATTTTTTATTGTGAAAATACTATACAGAGGGGTTACAATTAGATGGGCTGAGCCACAGCACCACTTCCAGCTTTTTTCTTTTTGCTTATGTGGTGCTGAGGAATTGAACCCAGGGCCTCATGTATGCAAGGCAAGCGCTCTACCACTGACCCACCTTCCCAGCCCTACATTTCTTATCAAGCGGTAACACTTGTTTGACAAGTGCAAAGCCCACAACACCCTGAGTGCAGTCCTCAGTACTGCAGAAAAAGCAAAAAAAACAAGCTAGCTTTTACAAATATTTGCACTACTTTTCTTTTTAGGTTTGAGACTGGGACTCAGTACTCAGTGCTTTTGCTCACTGGCTGGTACTCTACCAACTTAACCACGCCTCCAACTCTTATTTGAACTTCTAAACAAGAACTTCTGAACAAGAACTTTCTTTGTGTGTATGCCAGTATTGGGGCTTGAACTCAGGGCATGGCTGTTGTCCATGACCTCTTTTGTTCAAGGCTAGCACTCTACCAATTGAGTCAGCTCCACTTCTGGCTTTTTATGGTTAATTAGAGATACAGTTTCTTCAGCTGTAAAATGACAGAACTAGAATCATTTCTAACAATATCATAGCAGAACTTTAAACAAGACACAAAAAAATGTGATGCCTCAAAACTCTGACATATTGTAAAATCAGTATTTACCCAGATTTCACTTAGATTGTTCAAAGGACTTCTTCCTAATCCTGAAACTACATGTTTATGAATAGCTTTTCCACCAGACAAAGAGGTCTTCAAGATCTTTATTCAGAACTATTTTTAAAATTTATTATTATCATTATTATTATTATTGTTGTACAAAGAGGTTATAAGTCAGGTTATGAATAAAATGCTTCTTGGTCAATGTTACTCCTTCCTTTATTCCCCTCATTTTCCCCCTATTGTCCCTACCCTCAAGTTACATAGTTCATTTTTTACATAATGTACATTTGCTATAATGACTGCATTTGCTCATCCTTCTTCCCTTCATTCCTATGTCCATCTCAGAACTATTTTTTTTAAATTACACTAGGGGCAAGACTAACCACAAAAATGTTTGAATAGTTAAAATATATCATCAAATAAACTCTCACCAACTGTATTTTCAATATTCAGTTTGTCATTAAATATATTCTTTTTATTTTGCATGAAGAATCTAGATTTTTTAACAGTTTTTATTATTATATTTAAGTAGTTGTACAAAGAAGTTCCCATTCCACAAAACAGTATATGAATGCAAGGTGTCTGACTTAAATATATTATTGAATAAATTATTTACCTGGCTATCAACTCTGTATTTTGTTTTGTTAATGAGGATTCTGAGCAACTAACAGATTTTCTTTTTCCTTTTCTTTATTTTTTTAAATTTTTTTATTCTTTGGTCTTTCATGAGGCTTAAATTCAGGGCCTGGGAGCAATCCCTGAGCTTTTATGCTTCAAGGCTAGCACTCTACCACTTTGAGCCACAGTTTAATGGTGGTTAACCAGACTGGCATTACACCTAGATCCTCAGATCTCAGCCTCCTGAATAGCTAGGATTATAGGCATGAGACACTAGCACCTAGCAAATAACAAACTATTTATCTCCAACTACTTGTAAGTTTTATATAGCTAACTTCTAAAAAAAAAACCTATCTCACCGGTGCTGGTGGCTCACACCTATAATCCTAGCTACTCAGGAGGCTGAGATCTAAGAATCACGGTTCGAAGCCAGCCAGGGCAGGAAAGTCCATGAGACTCTTTTTTTTTATTTTTTGGGTCCAGTCATGGGGCCTGAGCTCTGGGCCTGGGCGCTGTCCCTCAGCTCTTCAGCTCAAGGCTAGCGCTCTACCACTTGAGCCATAGCACCACTTCCGGCTTTTTTTCCCTCCTTATGTGGCGCTGAGGAATCGAACCCAGGGCTTCATGCATGCAAGGCAAGCGCTCTACCACTGAGCCACCTTCCCAGCCCCATCCATGAGACTCTTATCTCCAATAAATCACTAGAAAACCTGAAGTGGTACTGTGGCTCAAGTGGTAGAGTGCTTAAGCTTAAGAGCTCAGGGATAGTGCCCAGGCTCAGAGTTCAAGCCCTACAACTGACAAAAATAAATAAAAAATTAAAAAAAAATCTCATCCAACCCAACTATTTAAGTTTTTGTTTAGGCTAGGTGCTAGTGGGTCATCCCTGTAATCCTACTCAGGAGGCTGAGATCTGAGGATCATAGTTTGAGTCACCCCAGGTAAGAAAGTCCATCAGATTCTTTATCTCCAATTAACCTCCAAAACTCCTGATGTAAAACTGTGGCTCAAGTGGTAGAGTGCTAGCCTTGAGCAAAAGACACAAGGGATAGTGCTCTGGCCCTCAGTTCAAGCCTCAGGATCAATTAATTAATTAAATGAATGAATGGTCAGGTACTTCTTGTTCAATGTTAAAAAACAAAACAAAACTGAAAAAGCCAGGTGCTGATGGCTACTCAGGAGGCTGAAATCTGAGGATATGGTTTGAAGTCAACTCAGGTAGGAAAGTTCATGAGACTCTTTATCTCCAATTAACCTCTAAAAATCTTGATGTGAAACTGTGGCTCAAGTAGTATAATTCTAGCCTTGAGCAAAAACATCAGGGACAGTACTCTGGCCTTGAGTTTAAGCACCAAGACAAATAAATACATTCAGGTACTTTCTTGGTCAGTGTTAAACACTCCTCTCCCCCAAAAAGAAAAAGCTAAAAATGCCGGGTGCAGGTAGCTCACACCTGTAATCCTAGCTACTGCTAGCTACTCCTGAGATCTGAAGATCATAGTTCAAAGCCAGCCTAGGCAAGAAGATCCATTTGACTCTTATTAGCTACCAAAAAAAGCCAGAAGTGGAGCTGTGGCTCAAATGGTAGAGCACTGGCTTTGAGCATAAAAGCTCAGAGACAGCTCCCAGGTCCTTCATTCAAGCCCCAGATAAGACACAAAAGAAAAAAAAATGTTACTCTTCCTTCTTTTTGTTTTCAGTAATCTAATGTAGATCACATACCAATTTCATTGTTTTGATTGTATATTAATTTTTCTTTTTTCTTATATCCATATTTGTCTCTTTTCAGGCAATTTGACACCTCACTTGCAGAGTATCTTTGCCAAGAGTCCCATTTTTGATGGGGTGATACTTCCTCAAGTTCAACACCCTCAAAATGCAAGGAAAAAATACCCAAAGCTTAATGGGTTGTTGGCAGATATGGTTCATGTATGTTAACAGATTAAGCATTTGTATCTGAGAAATGTGTATAAATCATAATTCAATTTTAAAATATTACTTAAATGAAATTCCATTTGTTGAAAAATTACAGAAAAGTGCAGTGATTCCTGCCTGTAAGCTTAGCTACTCAGGAAGCTGAGATCTGACTATCATGGTTTTGAAGCCAGCCTAGGAAGTAAAGTCCTTGAGACTCTTATCTCCAATTTACCAAAAAGCTGGGAATGAAGCTGTGGCTCAAGTAGTACAGTAATAGCTTTAAGAGGGAAAAAAAAATAAGGGACAGCCTTCAGTTTTTGAGTTCAAGTGCCAGAACCAGAACAAAAATAAAACAGCTGGGTATTGGTGGCTCACACCTGTAATCCTAGCTACTCAGGAAGCTGAGAGCTGAAGATTTCGGTTTGAAACCAATCTGGGCAGAAGTCCCTGTGAAACTTTTATCTCCAGTAAACTACTCAAAAAAAAAAAAAAAAAACAACCCAGAAGTGGTGCACTGTAACTTAGGAGGTAGAGCATTAGCCTTAAGCACAAAGAGACTTAGGGACAGTGCCCTGAGTTCAAACCCCAGGACCAGCAATCAATCAGTCATTCAGTCAATTACAGAAAGGTTGTCAGGTGTTGGTGGCTCACTCCTGTAACACTAGTTACTCAGGAGGCTGAGATAATGGAGGATCATGGTTCCAAGCAATCTTGGGCAGAAAAGTCCTGTGCTGGTAGAGTAGCTCAAATAATAGGCCAGCACAGTGAGCAAGCAACTCAACTTCTCACATTGGGCTGATAAAAGGATCAAATAACTAAATAATTTCTGTTAATTCTATGTATCATTATTCTTTTTTAAAGTGCTAGGGATAGAGCCCAGGGTCTTGCATGTACTAAGCAAATAACTCCACCCTCCACCTTTGAGCTATACTTCTAAACCCCCAATTTCTGTCATTTATAGTAGAAAAAAAAAAGACTGACCTTTGTTTTGGCAAGAGTCATAGAACATTTAACCAGTAATAAAGCTTTACAAGTACAAATTTCTTAGGGAAGTAAATAATCAGATCTAATTCTATCTTTCCAGAAAGTCTTTTAGCTCTGGGGAATTAATCCTTTATCAAAGTTTATATCCTGTTAAGAACCCACTTATTTTAATAGGTAAGGTTGACTTGGATATATTTTTATGTGTGTGAAAAGTCACAATAAAACACCTCTATGCAACTAATATATGCGAATAAAAACAACTCATTTATTAAAATGTTGTTTTCTTTTCTAGGCTTGTTTACAAATTGATCCTGCTGAAAGGATATCATCTAATGATCTTTTGCATCATGAATATTTTACTAGAGATGGATTTGTTGAAAAGTAAGCATATTATGAATGTGGTATTTTTAGTAAGAAATATTGCTAGCCTAAGAATTGCTAAATAAATTAATGTTTTTGTTTTTTGCTTTTTTGGGTCCAGTCGTGGGGCCTGAACTCTGGGCCTGGTTGCTGTCCCTCAGCTCTTCAGCTCAAGGCTAGTGCTCTACCACTTGAGCCACAGCGCCACTTCTGGCTTTTTTCTTATGTGGTGCTGAGGAATCGAACCCAGGGCCTCATGCATTACAAGGCAAGCGCTCTACCACTGAGCCACCTTCCCAGCCCCTAAATAAATTAATGTAACAACAAAAATATGCGAATTAGTAAACATTTATTTACTCATTTGTTTGCTCATGCCTACAAGGCTGAGATCCTAGGTTCACAGTTCAAAGCCAGCCTGGACAGGAAAGTCCATGAGAATCTTTTCTCTAGTCAACCACAAAAAAAGCCAGAAGTGGAGCTGTAGCCTAGTTGGTAGAGTGGTAGCCTTCAACACTGATGCTCAGGGATAGCATCTTGGCCCTGAGTTCAAGCCCCATGATAGCACAGAAAAACCCTTTTTTCGGTGCCACACTGTCTATTATATGCTCAGTGTTGATTGAAATTAGTCATACTTCTTTAAAAAATGTTTATATTTGGGTTTTGAAAGAAACAGGAAGGGCTGAAAGCATAAGAGTAGAACACACCTGTCTAACTAGCATGAGTCCCCAAGTTCCAACCTCTGTAGTGCTAAAAAATATAGAATGAAAAGTTTCTCATTTATTGCAAAGTCATTCAGTTGACCTATGGACATGAAGTTGGAAAAACAAATACCAACTTAAGGTTAGTTATAAAATAGATATAGAATTAAAGTTAGGTATAGAAAAGTCTGGGAACTGCCATTAGAGGTAGAATAGGGTAAAGTGTATTTTTTTTTTTTTTGGTCAGTTGTGGGGCTTGAACTCTGGGCCTGGGCACTGTCCCTCAGCTCTTTAGACAAAGGCTAGTGCTCTACCACTTGAGCCACAGTGCCATTTCTGGCTTTTTCTGTGGTGCTGAGGAATTGAACCCATGGCCTCATGCATGTAAGGCAAGCACCCTACCACTGAGCTACCTTCCCAGCCCCGAAAGTGGATCTTTGAAAGTAACTAGAACTTCAAGAATGATAGGAATTTTGCTGTAAAACCAAAAAATGAGGTGGTACTCTATTGATGAAAGTGCCATTGATAAGTATCAGTAACTAAATAAGAAAGTTGTGTCCTATCAACTCTATTAAACTAAAATGATTCCTTTGGTATTTAGATATTAAGATTTTATTATTATGGCCTGGAGCCAGTGGCTCATACCTGTAACATTAGCTACTCAGGAAGCTGAGATCTAAGGATTGCAGTTCAAAAACTAGCCCGGGGAAGGAATGTACATGAGACTCTTATCTCCAGTTGACCACCAGAAAGCTGGTAGTGGAGCTGTGGCTCAAGTGGTAGAGCTCTTGCCTTGAGCTGAAGAGCTCAGGGACAGCGCCCAGGCCCAGAGTTCAAGCCCCACGACCAACAAAGAAAAAAAAAAAGAAAAAGAAAAGATTTTACTATTACCGGTAAAAGTGCCTTGAGTTCAAACTATTAAACCTTCAGAAAATGGGGACTGGGAAGATGGCTCAGTGGTAGAATGCTTGTCTTGCATGCATGAGGCCCTCGGTTCAATTCTACAGCACCACATAAACAAAAAAAGCTGGGAATTGGTGCTGTGGCTCAAGTGGTAGAGCACTAGCCTTCAGCACAAAAGTCCAAGGACAGTGCCTAGGACTAGCACCAAAAAAAACACCCAAGGCTGGGAAGGTAGCTCAGTGGTAGAGTGCTTGTCTTGCATGCATGAGGCCCTGGGTTCGATTCCTCAGCACCACATAAGCAGAAAATTTTTTTTAAAAAGCCGGAAGTGGCGCTGTGGCTCAAGTGGTAGAGTGCTAGCCTTGAGCTGAAAAGCTGAGGGACAATGCCCAGGCCCAGAGTTCAGGACCCACGACCAGATCAAAAAAAAAAAAAAACCAAAAAAATCACCAAATTATGCCATCTCTTGTCATGGATTATAACTATACAGCATTATTTATGCTGTACCTAAAATGTACATTAATTGATTAAATTGTTCAGTAGAGATAAAAGTATTTACATAAATGAAAAGTTTACTGTTTGATATTGTTTGGTTTTTCTCAGATTCTTACCAGAGCTGAGAGCTAAATTACTACAAGAAGCAAAACTCAATTCAGTTGTGAAGACAAAGGATATTCCTAAAGAAAATGAATATATGAGAGAAGAAAGAAAAACAAACCTTAACAATACAGTGATAAATAATTCCCACATTGGAAAGGTACGTTAATTTTCATTTCAACTATATTCTAGTTAGCACTGGAGAGATAAAAATAGCTGTTCTGATGACTCACTCAGATTTTCAATCTGTTCCAGGAAACAGAAAAAGAGAAAAAGAGTAAGGACATTAGAGTGAGGGTTTTTAAAATCAAAGGAGGAAAAGGAGATACCTCAGAACTGAAAAAGTTAGAATATGAAGGTGTTCATCGTCAACAGGATGCAGTTGACAATGCTCATGCTACATCTTTAGATACAAAACCTGTAATCATTGAACCACCAAACTCTGTCAATCCCAGCACTAACACTAATGGTATGAAAGAAGATCCATATGCTGGAGGTTGTATGATAATGCCACCCATCAACCTTACAAACAATAATTTCATGGCTGCAAATCCAAATCCAAATCTCCCTCACTCTAATCCAAGGTGAGCTGTAACAGCAAAGAGACTTGAGTAATACTGTGTTCCTGCATATGGTATTTTAAAGAATTGTTTTCCTAGTGTCTGTATGTAAATTAAGTTACAGGCATCTATTTGAAATTATAATTATATAACAGGTCATTACTGAATAGTTCTTATGAATGCTATGGAATGAATTAATTTTTCTTGGCTATAAATATATTTAATTTTTCTCTGATGTCTTTGTTTTGCAAGTTTTTCATTGGAAAAAAATCTTCCATTTTGAAGCAGTGTAATGTCCTAAATTCTAGTATCCATGTATCTTGGTGTCTTAATTTTCTGTTATTTGCTATGACAAAGTATCAGAGGTGAGACCATGTACTTTTTACAAAGAAAAGAGGTGGCATGCACTAGGCTCCTTTGGAGCTCTTGGTACTTCCAAATGATTGTTGTTTTTTGGTACTCAATGTTCTCATAATAGACTTCTACAGTATAACTTATTCACTTATTTTTTTTGGGGGGAGACTAGTCTTACTATGTAGCCTAGGCTAGCCTTGAACTGTGGTCCTCTTGCCTCAACCTCCATATGCAGAAAAATATTATTAGACTTATTTATTTATTTTTACAGCGCTGAGGATTAAACCCATGGCTTTGTACATGCTAAACAAATAATTTACCTCTGAACTATATCCCTAGCCCTGTTTATCCTCAAGCTAAAACATAGATACTTCTGGGGAGTTCTATTAACTTCTTATTTATTTTTAAATAATAGGTTAGGTGAAAGAGCAAAAAAGAAACAAACTACTGGACAAGTTATATCTAATACCAGACAAGAGGACACAGTTCCAACTCAAGTAAGGCAAGAAGCTAGTCATTGAAAAATAGCCTTTTTTAACATTGACCCCTTTTCCTTTTCTCTGTCTCTGGGCTATAACATTTAAAAATAGGAATATATGCTTTTAATTTTTCTCTCTGTATCTTTTTGTTGTTGTTGTTGTTCATAGGGTTTGAATTCAGGGCCTAGGTACTGTCTTTGAGCTTGTTCATTCAAGGATAGCACTCCACCTCTTTGAGCCACAGCTCTACTTCCAGTTTTCCAATGGTTAATTTGAGATAAGCATCTCACAGACTTTCCTGCTTGGGCTGGCTTTGAATGGTGATCTTCAGATCTCAGCTTCCTGAGTAGCTAGGATTGTAGGTGTGAGCCATCAGTGCTCTGCTTATTTCTGTCATGTTTATCTCTGTCTCTGTTTCTTTCTCTCTGTGGCACTGTTGACCAAAGCCAGGGCTTTACATATGCTAAACACATGCTCAACTACTCAGCTGCATTGCCAGCTCTCTTTTTTTTTCTTTCAGATATGAAAATAGGTCACATTTTAAAGCATCCTTCTTCCATTTGGCTCAGTTTTAGTTAATTTACTATATTGTAATTTGATATATAGCATGTGACCTGCCTAGCAAATACAGGTGCCTAAGTTCAAAGCCCAATACCATTAAAAAGAAAGAAAATTAGCCAGGGACTGGTGACCTGTAGTCCTAGCTACTCAGGAATCAAATCTGAAGATCACCTTTCAAAGCTGCCCCAGCAGTAAAGTCAATGGAGTGAACTATTCAGAAAAGGACATTAGTGCTGTGGCTCAAGTGGGTGAGAGCTTGCCTTGTGCAAAACAAACTCAAAGACAGTGCCCAAGCCCTAAATTCAATCCCAGGACCAGCAAGAAAAAAAGAAAAGAAAAAAAAATCAACACAAAAAGTTTCCAGAGGGCTTGGAATGTGGCTTAATGGTAGAGTGCTTGCCTAGCCTACATGAAGCCCTGGGTTCAATTCCTCAGTACCCAATAAACAGAAAAAGCCAAAAGTGGCGCAGTAGCTCAAGTGGTAGAGTACTAACCTTGAGCAAAAGAAGCTCAGGGACAGTGCTGAGGCCCTGAATTCAAACAACAACAAAAAAAAGTTTCCACATAATGACTGCACAAGATATTTTTGCTTACTTTAACTTTCCTGGGGTCTAAATCCTGGGGTCCATGGGCTGGGAAGGTGGCTCAGTGGTGGAGCGCTTGCCTTGCATGCCTGAGGTCCTGGGTTCGATTCCTCAGCACCACGTAAGCAGAAAGAAAAAAGCTGGAAGCGGCGCTGTGGCTCAAGTGGTAGAGCGCTAGCCTTGAGCTGAAGAGCTGAGGGACAGCGCCCAGGCCCAGAGTTCAGGCCCCACAACCGGACCCAAAAAATAAATAAATAAATCCTGGGGTCCAAAAACATATCATTTTATATATCAAAAAGTAAATTTTTGACAAAACAACTGAAGTAAATAATCCAAGGTCAAGTACAATGAATAGTATTATAAAAGTAAGATTGTGGTTCTGAAGGTTGAAACTATTATTCTCAGAATATTACATATAATGAAAAAGTTACATATATATTTAATAGTATTCTATTTTTTATTTGTATGTATGTGTGTATTAATGTATTTAGAGAGAGACAATCTTGCTATGTGGTTTAGGCTGACCTCGAATTCACAGTCCTCCTGATTCTGCCTCCCGAGTTCTGGAATTAGAGCCTGGACTTAAATCTACTTCCTCGTCCTCGTCCTCCTACTCCTTCTCCTTCTCCTCCATTTTGTCAGTCTTGGGGCTTGAACTCTTGAACTCAGGGCTTGGGTGCTGTCCCTAAATTTTTCTGCTCAAGGCTAGTCCTCTACCACTTTGAGCTACAACTCTACTTTGGTTTTCTGATGGTTAATTGGAGGTAAGAGCTCACAGACTATCCTGCATGGGCTGGCTTCAAGCTGAAATCCTCAGATCTCTGCCTCCTGAGTAGCTAGGATTACAGATGCGAACCATCAGTGCCAGGCTTTAATCCACTTCTTAATTATGAGAATAATTGTTCGATTTTACATCCAAATGACTAGCAATTCTAAGTTTGTCATAGTTACACAAAATAGTTACACAATTTCTTTAAATCTATTTGTTTAGAACCAAATGGAGAAGGGTGTTTTTAATGAGCGAACAGGTCAAAATGACCAAATAGCAAATGGGAACAAAAGGAAGCTGAATTTTTCCAGATGTGACAGGAAGGAATTCCATTTCCCTGAATTGCCATTAATACAGCCAAAGGACGTGAAAGGTACATATTTATTGTATGACTTTACAAATTTCTTTATAAATAATATCATTTACAGAACTTTTTGTGGTATAGTTTTAATTTTATAGTGTGATTCGGGTAGAAAAGTAGTAAATTGCTGAGAAAATAGTAAATTTCTATGTGTTACTTAATGTAGATCATTTTATTTCTTTTTTTGGGGGGGTTCCGGTCGTAGGGCCTCAACTCTGGGCCTGGTTGCTGTCCCTCAGCTCTTCAGCTCAAGGCTAGTGCTCTACCACTTGAGCCACAGTGCCACTTCTGGCTCTTTTCTTTTTTGCTTATGTGGTGCTGAGGAATTGAACCCAGGGCCTCAGGCATGCAAGGCAAGCGCTCTACCACTGAGCCACCTTCCCAGCCCCAATCATTTTATTTCATAAGTGTGTATGTGTGTGTGAGAAAGAGAGTGTGTGAGTGCGGTGCCATTACTGGAGCCTAAACTCAGAGCCTTGTACTCTCCATCAACATTTCAACTCTACCACTTGAGCCACACCTCCAGTCCATTTTTGTGCCAATACAGAGGCTTGAACTTAGGACCTCAAGCTGCTCTGTCACTTGAGACACACCTCCACTTCCTGCTTTTACTGGTTAACTTAAGTCTCTTGGATTTGTTGGTCCCAGCTGTCATCAAACTTGAACCTCAGCCTTCTGAGTCGCTAGGATTACAGGCATTAGTCACTAGTACCTGTTCAGTCCACCTTTTAGCTAGTTAATTGTAAATAAGAATCTCAAAGGTTTATTTCCCTGGGCTAACCACAGTTATTAGATCTTAGCCATCTGAGTAGCTAGATGTGAGCCATTGGTATCCAGCTTTATTATATTTTTCACTAGCATACATTAGTTGTACAAGATGGGTTCCTTTGTGATATTTCCATTCGTGCATACAATTAACCAAATCAACCAAATCCCATCTTTTTTTTTTTTTTTTTGGTCGGTTGTGGGGCTTGAACTCTGGGCTTGGGCGCTATCCCTGCGCTCTTCAGCTCAAGGTAAGCTGCTTGAGCCACAGCTCCACTTCTGGTTTTCTAGTGGTTTTTATTAGAGATAAGAGTCTCATGGACTTTCCTGCCTGGGCTGGCTTTGAACCACAACCTCAGTTATCAGCCTCCTGAGTAGCTAGGATTACAGGTGTGAGCCACTGTCACCCAGCTTCAACCAAATCCCATCTATTACTTCCTCTTTATCCCACTCTCCCTTCCCCAATTTCAGCAAATTTCATTTTTCCATTTTCATACATGCAAACAAACTGTTTTCACTAAAATTCATCCTCATACATCTTCATGGAGATAGTTTTACATACACATCTGCCTAAAAGGGTAGAGTTTCATTAGTTTAATGCTGAAATTTTGGGACAGTATTTGAGGACAGTGGTTTTAACTCAGTAATTTAGTGACCTGGAATACGTTATTTCCTCTGTTGCTCTGTGATTACTTGTCACTATATTGAACTAAGGGTGTTACATGTGTTTTAGAAATTCAAGGATTTGGTAGGTTAAGATTTATAAATTTGAGATTTATCTTAATATTAAATTAGAATGAGACTCCCCCCCCTCCTTTTTTTGATTTTTTTTTTTTTGCCAGTCCTGGGGCGTGGCTGAGGAATCGAACCCAGGGCCTCATGCATGCAAGGCAAGCACTCTACCACTGAGCCACCTTCCCAGCCCCCTCCCCGCTTTTTTTTGTCAGTCATGGGGCTTGAACTTTGGGCCTGGGTGCTGTCCCTCAGCTCTTCAGCTCAAGGCAATCACTCTACCACTTGAGCCACAGCTCCACTTCTGGTTTTCCAGTAATTTATTGGAAATAAGAGTCTCAGGGACTTTTCTGACCAGGCTGGCTTTGAACCATGATCCTCAGATCTCAGCCTGCTTAGTAGCTAGGATTATAGGCATGAGCCAATGGCACCCTGCTGACCCATTTATTTTTGTGCTAAGTAAATGTTCTTATCTTTCTTTGAAGAATAGTGACACCTTGTGAAAATGTGATATCATAGCAAGAATTTACTACTTGGACAACTGAAGAGAATTTATTTGGTCCACTTTAACAGTTTTACTCCGAACAAAAATGAAATAAATGTCTTTTAACACTTGAATGACTTTCTAAATTATAAAACAAATGTTTACCATATTTTACTATTGCAATTCATAATTTATTTAATTCTTTGGAAAAAACTAAGAAACTGACTTTATGGACATCAGAATTTCCATTTGAATTCTTGAAAATAAATTTTCAAGACAAGGATAACAAATTTTCATCGTTTTGTATATTTTTTGCAAAAGTTAAACAGATAAAAATGCTCAAGAGGGAGTCAAAGAAAACAGATTCACCTAAAATACCAACCTTACTTAATATGGATCAAAGTCAAGAAAAGTAAAAGGTAAATTTTTTTGTTTATAACTTTTACTAAATGTTACTTAAGGTCCTTGACTCTATAAATTTAGTTGTTACTATTGAAAAGCTACGTAAAAATTTCAAACTTTGTAATCTTTGAACTCTAGAACTGTGTCACTTTTCATAAAATAATCAATTGCTAACAATTTCTAAGTTATTTTTGGGTCAGGTGACAGTGGCTTAATCCAGTACACCTATAGATACCCAGGAGGCTGAGATCTGAAGATTGTGACTCAAAGCCAGCATGGGCAGGAAAATCTGTGAGACTTCTATCTGTAGTTAATCACCAAAAAGTCAAAAGTGCAGCCGTGGCTCAAGTAGTAGAGAGCTAGCACAAAAGAGATACCACCCAGACTCGGAGTTTAAGACCCAAGTCTAGCACCAAAAGAAAAACAAATGTTTATAGACCTAAGTCATCCAACACACTGAAAAAAAAAAAGAATTCTTAAAACCTTCTATCATTTTTAGGATAAGTAAATAGGAAGGGAAAAACTCCTTTGCCCAGTCCTGAAAATACTTTAAAAAGGGGTTGGACTGGGTTGAGAAGGTGGCTCAGTGGTAGAGCGCTTGCCTTACACGCATGAGACACTGGGTTCAATTCCTCAGCAGCACATAAGCAGAAAAAGCTGGAAGTGGTGCTGTGGCTCAACGGGTAGTGTGCTAGCCTTGAGCTGAAGAATTGAGGGACAGCGCCCTGGCCCAGAGTTCAAGCCCCACAACCAAAAAAAAAAAAAAAAGTGTTGGATTGGGCTGGGAAGGTGGCTCAGTGGTAGAGTGCTTGCCTCCCATGCATGAAGCCCTGCGTTCGATTCCTCATTACCATATAAGCAGAAAAAAAGAAAAAGCCAGAAGTGGTGCTGTGGCTCAAGGGACAGTGCCCAGGCCAGAGTTCAGGCCCCACAACCAAAAAAAAAAAAAAAAAAAAAGTTGGACTTCGGTGGCTCACACCAATAATCCTAGTTACTAAGAAGGCTGAGATTTGAGGATCATAGTACAAAGTGAGTCTGGGTGGAAAAGTCCAAGAAATTCGTATCTCTGCTTAACCATCAAAAAGCCAGAAGTAGGGTCTGGGAAGGTGGCTAGGTGGTAGAGCACTTGCCTTGCATGCATGAGACCCTGGGTTCGATTCCTCAGCACCACATAAGCAGAAAAAAAAAAGCCAGAAGTGGCGCTGTGGCTCAAGTGGTAGCATGCTAGACTTGAGCTGAAGAGCTGAGAAACAGTGCCAGGCCAGGCACCGGTGGGTAACGCCTGTAATCCTTGCTACTCAGGAGGCTGAGATATGAGGATCACGTTCAAAGCCATCCCATGCAGGAAAGTTAGTGAGACTCTTATCTCCAATAAACCACTCAGAAAACCAGATGTGGCACTGTGGCTCAAGTGGTAGAGCACTATTCTTGAGCTAAAGAGCTGAGGGACAGCACCAAGGTCTAGAGTTCAAGCCCTACGATCAACACACACACACACACACACATACACACACACACACACACACACATACACAGCTCAGAGACAACAACCAGCCCCAAGTATGCATACACACATATGCACGCAAAAGGTGATTCATAATCTGAGTTACTTTGGGAGGATCAAGTTTCTAGATCAGCCCAGAGTCCAGACAGAAAGTTTACTAGGCCCCTTTTCAGCAGAGAATGCTGGATGTGATGGTATATGCTTGCTATCTCACCTATGACAGGAACCATAAATAAGAAAGCATAGTCCAGGCTTGCCTAGGCAAAAACCAAAACCATTATCTCCAAAATTAGCAGAAGCTGAGCGCTGGTAGTTCTCACCTGTAATCCTAGCTACTCAAGGAGGCTGAGATCTGAGTACTGCAGCTCAAAGCCAGCTTGGGCAGGAAACTCTGAAGACTCTTAACTCCAATTAAACACCAGAAAACCAGAAGTGTAGGTATGGTTTAAATTATAGAGCACTAAGCTTGAGCAAAAAAGCTCACGGACAGCACTCAGTCCCTAAGTTCAAGCTCCAGGACCAAGACAGAAAACAACAACAACAAAACAAAATGCCAGGCACTAGTGGCTCATAGCTAAAATCCCAGCTACTTAGGAGGTTAAAAACTAAGAATTGATGTTTGGAACTAGCCAAAACATCAAACATGATAGGGAATAACAACTTATTCTTCTGTTGTTAGCTCGGCCATTGGCTTGTTTTTACAATTACTTTAAGTAGATCCAAGTATTTTTCTAGATGAACATTCAACTCTTTATATATCTTAAGTATGTACATAGAAATTGTGCAGACAACTTTCATGACTAGGAGAAATCCTAAATTACTGTGAATGTATAACAGGCAAGAAAGAAGAGAGTATATAACAAAGTCCACTTTTAGTTTGTTTTTGCTAAGTAGTTTCCTTCTACCTTACAAAATAATCCCCAGGTGCAAAGTACAGGTATTTTATCTCTGCCTGTATTTCCTTAGCCAAAGACTCAATATTTCCTCAATTAAGGTCCTGTTTCTATTTACTTTTTAGAATACAGGAAATGCACAAACTGAAAGGAAGAGGAACCTGCAAGATGTAGAGTAGAAAATGCAGCAGCTGAAAATTCAGGGAATCCCAGAATCACTGTATGGCCTTAAAAAGATCCTCTTTATTAATGTTACGTACACAGAAATGCTGACTTAGAGAATCAGATGTATTGCAAATCCTATATAGTTATGTGTATAATCACCTAAATTTGTTTTAGAACTTATAATCTTTAATTATTCATGTTTTCTTAATTTGAGCACTAATTTATAAAAACTGCCTGACTGATATATCCTAATAAAACTGCAGTTTACATTAAGTCATATAATTTTATTTGATCCTCTGTTGTTTCAGTCATGCTTAATGTTTATTCTTAGGTTTGTTCAGAGCTTTACAATTTACAGGAGGAAAGGTTTTCTAAAGATATAATAAAGGAAGATCCCAATGTCTGGGAGCACTAAACATTCCTGGCAAACAAGAATAACCCAGGTGCTGGTGGCTCAAGCCTATAATCCTAGCTACTCAGGAGGCTGAGATCTGAGGATCATGGTTCAAAGCCAGCCCAGGGAAATAAGGTCTATGAGACTCTTATCTCCAGTTAACAACCAAAAAAAAGCTGGAAGTGGAGCTGTGGCTCAAGTGGTAGAGTACCAGCTTTGAGCAAAAGAGCTCAGGGACAAGATTCAGGCCCTGAGTTCAAGACCCAGGACTGGCATTAAAAAAAAAAAGTTGAGGGCTGGGAAGTTGGCTCAGTGGTAGAGCGCTTGCCTTGCATGCCTGAGGCCCTGGGTTCGATTCCTCAGCACCACATAAGCAAAAAAAAAAAGTTGATAAGCATGAACTATTGGTTTGGTTCCACACTGAACATTCTGGAGCAGCAGAATGATGATTGTTTGAAAGGTACAAATTGAATGAAGTGTTGAAGCAAAACTTTTGGCTTGACCAGCATGTTTATCATTTAATAGATTACATGTAATTTAACATTAATAAACTCCATGGTTTTAGAAGTGTTTGTTTAAATTCTTCTCCCTGGTTCTTACTAGCTTGGTTTCTAATTTTAGGGTGGAGATGACCATTGTGAGGAGAGGAATTTGAAGAGGAACTGATTTTTTTTTCTGGTAGTGTTTTAAATCTTTTTTCTTTTAAATCTTGAAAATACAAACTGATAACTCTCCCCTTTTTATTTTATGCACAACAAAAATGTAACTATAACTGTTGTGATAGCCATTCATCCATCCAATCTGAATTAATATCATACAGCTTTTTTGTTTCATCAACAAAATAGTGTCTGTTTTCTTCTCTTGCCTAAGAACTCTGTTGTTGAGATTCTTTGATTTGGAATTATAAAGTCATCTCCTCTCTGCCTGCTTCTTTACTTGCCATAATTACTGAGTGGGTAACGTATCCTGCCACATGATATACACTATACTTATACTGACCTCTGAGAGTCACAGTTAGCTGTCTCCTAGAATGCTCAAGCTTTCCAGTGTGAGTTTTGTTTTGTTATGTTTTGATATTGGAGTTTGAACTCAGAGCTTCATGCTTGCTAAGGAAATCCTCCACCACTTCTGCCAATACTCACTCCTTTTTGCTTTAGTTATTTTTTAGGTAAAGGTCTTCCTTTTTTTGTTCAGCCTAGATTTTGATCCTTTTGCTTATCCCTCTCATATAGATAGCTGGAATGATAGGCACATACCACTCTGCCTAGCTTTTCTACTGAGATGTTGTCACAAAGATTTTTCCTGAGCTGGCCTTGAACTGCAATCTTGATCTTCACCTCATCATATGTAAACATGTGTAAGCCACTATGCCAGCCTGACGTAAATTCCTTTTTTTTTGTCGGTCATGGGGCTTGAACTCTGGGTCTGGGCGCTGTCCCTCAGCTCTTCAGCTCAAGGCAAGCGCTCTACCACTTGAGCTACAGCGCCACTTCCGGTTTTCTAGTGGTTTATTGGAGATAGGAGTCTCACGGTCTTTCCTGCCCGGACTGGCTTTGAACCGCGATCCTCAGATCTCAGCCTCCTGAGTAGCTAGGATTACAGGCGTGAGCCACCAGCGCCCGGCTCTGACGTAAATTCTTTTTGTTTGTTTATTATTTGTTGTTGGTCATGGGGCTTGAATTCAGGACCTGGGCGCTGTTCCCAGAGCTCTTTTGCTCAAGGCTAGCATTCTACTGCTTGAGCCATAGGGCCACTTCTGGTTTTCTGGTGGTTAATTGGAGGTAAGAGTTTCCAGGACTCTCCTGGCCTTGCTAGCTTTGAACCACAGTCCTTAGATCTCAGCCTCCTGAGTAGCTAGGATTACAAGCATGAGCCACTTTCACCTGGCTCCAAAAAAGGATTTTACTATCTGTCTTGTCCATTTTTCTGTTGCTAAGAATAACACAAACTAGATAGTTTATAAAGAAGAAATGTTTATTCAGCTCACAGTTCTAGAAGCTAGACTTAAGCCCAAGCATCTGCTTAGTTCTGGGGAGGCCTCCTGCTGCATATAAACAAGGCAAAGGGGATAAGAATATAGTTTAGTGGTAGAGTGCTTGCCTGGTATGCATGAAGCCTAGGTTCAATTCCTCAGTACCACATAAACAGAAAAAGCCGGAAGAGCCACTGTGGCTCAAGTGGTAGAGTGCTAGCCTTGAGCAAAAGAATCTCAGGGACAGTGCCCAGGCCCTGAGTTCAAGGCCCAGGATTGGCAAATAGATAAATAAATGAAATAAATAAAAAAAAACATGGTGAAGTACTTCATATGCTAGTTTAAGTCTCACTTCCATTGCTAATAAAACCATTAATGCCATCACGAATGTTCTACCCTCATTACTTCCTTTAATCCTAACTACCTTCCAAAGTCTCCATTCCCAAATACCTGGATGCTGGTGAATGAACCTAGCATGTCACACCTATTGGCTAGGCAATTGCTGTTGCACTTGGCTCTATCCTCAGCTGACATATGAACTTCTAAGGACTGTGTTTAAATTAACTTCTTGATTTTTCCTCTCTCTCAAAATTAAGCCGGGCGCTGGTGGCTCATGCCTGTAATCCTAGCTACTCAGGAGGCTGAAATCTGAGGATCGCGGTTCAAAGCCAGCCCGGGCAGGAGAGACTGTGAGACTCCTATCTCCAATAAACCACCAGAAAACCGGAAGTGGCGCTGTAGCTCAAGTGGTAGAGTGCTTGCCTTGAGCTGAAGAGCTGAGGGACAGCGTCCAAGCCCAGAAAAAAAAAAAAAGGCTCAAAATTAATAAAATTTGTCTATGTAGTGTTTTACCAGACCAAGTAAGCTGGTCTTGGTATGTACTAAAACTGGTTCTTATAGCTGGTTTTGTATGTACTAAATACAAAACCACAAACAAAACATAATCTATCACAATATTGTAGTACCTTTTATTCTCAAAAAAAGTTTGATTAGAATTAATAGCTGAGTACACAAATTATACCTTTCTAACAGACTCACTGTTAGCTGTAGTAACTACTCTCTTTCAAAGAAATTGAGTGGTTCCATAGCTATAAGTCTGTCCATACCTGTTCTATTTCTATATTTGTCCATTCTTACACCAGTATCAAAGATGGTCAATTTCTGCCAAAATGCCTTTTAGAATTTGATAGGAATTGTTTTAAATCTTTATATCAATTAGAAGAGAATGGATATCCTAACAATATTGAGTCTTCCAATCTAAAAGCCTGATATAAACCCTATTTAGATCTTAAATTTCTCTTAGATCTTGAAATTCTCATATTTTATTGTGTGCAATATAGCAATCTTATACACAGTTTGCTAAATTAATTCCTATGTATTTTCTATTCTATTGAAAATGGCTTTTTTTGGTGCCAGTCCTAGAGCTTGAACTCAAAGCCTGGGTGCTTTCCCTGAGATTTGTGCTGAAGGCTAGCACTCCACCACTTGAGCCAAGCTCCACTTCTAGCTTTTTGGGTGCTTAATTGGAGATGAATCTCATGGGCTTTCCTGCCTGAGCAGGATTCAAACCTCAATCCTCAGATGGCATTGCTTTTTTGATCACACCTTCCAATTGTTTGTTGCAAGTGTGCAAAAGTAAAATTTGTTTTCTGTATTGGTCTTGTATCGTGAGACCTTGCTAAATTCATTTATAGGTTGTAGTAGGGTTTCTTTCCCTCCTTCCTTCCTTCTTTACATGCATTCTTCCTTTCTACTCTGTCCCCTTCCTCCCTTCTTTCATCCTCTTCTTCACCTTATTTTTCTTCCTCCCCTGCTTCTTATGTATATTACATATTGATTTACTATACAAGTTGAGCATCCCTAATCCAAAATTCAAAATATTCCAGAATTCAAAACTCCTGAAGCACTTACACTATACTAAAACTTTCAGAATTTAAAACATCTCAGTGTTTGTGACTAAGGATGTTCAGCTAGCATCGTGTATGCAAATAGAGCAAACAAAATCTGTAAATCTCTCATATTCCAAGCCTTTTGGATAAGGGATGAGAACCTGGTTAGGCCACCATAACATCTGCACAAAGAGTCTTAGTGTTTGTGCCTTTTGTTACTTCTTGTTTTCTTTTCTTTTTTTTTTTTTTCCCTTCAGTCATGGGGGCTGAACTCTGGGCCTGGGCACTGCCCTTCACCTTTTCAGCTCAAGCCACAGTGCCACTTCCAGCTTTTTCTGTTTATGTGGTTTTAAGGAATCAAACCCAGGGCCTCATGAGTGTAAGGCAAACACTCTACCACTGAGTCACCTCCCCAACCCACTTTTTCTTTTCTTTTCTTTTCCTTTTTTAAACTTTTTTTTAATGATTCTTTTTCTTTTTCTTTTAATCTTATGTGGTACCAAGGAATCGAACCTAGGGCCTCATGCATGCTAGGCATGCTAGGCAAGCACTTTACCACTTTTTCTTGCCCCACTTTTTCTTTTCTTATTGTACTAACTAGGACATGTTGAGTAAAAGTAGGGAGAATCCTTTTTTTATTTTTTCAATATGAGAGGATAACTATTCATTACTTTTTCAGGAAGCATGCTGTTAATTGTAGCTTTTAGGTAAAAGACTTTTATCAGATGGAGATATGGTCTTTTTATTCCTATTTTGTGGGAGCCTATCATTGAGTGAGTTTGAATTTTGTCTAATACTTTTTTCTATATCCACTGAATTCTTAGAATTTTCCTCCTTTGTTCTGTAATGTGAATTTCATCAATTGACTTTTTTTCCTTTTTTTGTAAATTTATTTATTTATTTATATTTTGGGGGGGGGTCTGGTCGTGGGGCCTGAACTCTGGGCCTATGTGCTGTCCCTCAGCTCTTCAGCTCAAGGTTAGCACTCTACCACTTGAGCCACAGCACACTTCGGGCTTTTTTTAATTTTTTCTGCTTATGTGGTGCTGAGGAATCGAACCCAGGGCCTCATGCATGCAAGGCAAGCGCTCTACCACTGAGCCACCTTCCCAGCCCCTAAATTTATTTTTTAAATTAAAAAAACCTAATTGTTACTATAAAGGTGATGTACAGAGGAGTTAGTTACAGTTACATAATTCAGGTAAAGTGTACATTTCTTTTTTTTTTTGGGTCCAGTCGTGGTGCCTGAACTCTGGGCCTGGGCGCTGTCCCTCAGCTCTTCAGCTCAAGGCTAGCACTCTACCACTTGAGCTACAGTGCCACTTCTGGCTTTTTTCTTTTTGCATATGTGGTGCTGAGGAATCGAACCCAGGGCCTCATGCATGCAAGGCAAGCGCTCTACCACTGAGCCACCTTCCCAGCCACTAAAGTATACATTTCTTTTTGGACAATATCATTCCTTCTCTCCCAAGTTCTTTTTTTTAAAAATTTCTTTATTGTGATTAAGTGATCATGTAAATTTCATAGTATTGTGGAATAGTGATACTTAGCCAAAGTCAAACACATTCTAACCTGCACAAGGTGAATTGTCATGATCATGATCTCTAAAGCTTATGAACTCTACAAACTTTGACAATACAACTATTTTTTTCCAAATTGGATGATATGTACATTTCTTTCCTTTCCATCAATCAGTATTTGAGTGTCAAAACAACCATGCATTTCTAGAATTAAATTCCATTTGATCCATTTTGTAAAAAAATCTTTAATAAGCCTGGAACTGGTGGCTCACATCTGTAATCTACTCAGGAGGCTGAGATCTGAGGATCACGGTTCAAAGCCAGCCTGGGCAGGAAAGTCCATGAAACTCTTATCTCCAATAAACCACTAGAAAACTAGAAGTGGCGCTGTGGCTCAAGCAGTAGAGTGCTCGCCTTGAGCTGAAGAGTGCAGGGACAGTGCCCAAACCTAGAGTTCAAAGCCCCACGAGTGACCAAAAAAAAAAAACTTTAATAAATTTATTGCTATTAAAGAAGTGATGTACAAAGAGGTTACAGTTACATAAGTCTGGTAAAAAGCCGGATGCCGGTGGCTCACGCCTGTAATCCTAGCTACTCAGGAGGCTGAGATCTGAGGATCACGGTTCAAAGCCAGCCCAGGCAGGAAAGTTCGTGAGACTCTTATCTCCAATACGCCACTAGAAAACTGGAAGTGGTGCTGTGGCTCAAGCGGTAGAGTGCTCGCCTTGAGCTGAAGAGCACAAGGACAGCGCCCAAGCCCAGAGTTCAAGCCCCATGACCGACAAAAAAAAAACAAAAACAACAAACATAAGTCTGGTAAAGAGTACGTTTCTTCTTGGACAATGTCACCCTTTCCCTCTTTCCCTCCTAGCTTTTCTCTCCCATCTCTACCCACAAGTTATATAGTTCATTTTCCACAGTGTCCAGTGAATACCACTACTGCATTGTTCACCCTTTCTCCCTCCATTTCTTTGCCCGATTACCAATCCAGACAGATAAGTGAACAAACAAGACAAGAAGAAAAGAAAACCAAAATAGCAACAAAGAAAAATATCCTCATTTCCATTTCCTAGAGTTCATTTTGATAGATATTATCTTATATGATCAGATGCACATAGGGATTGCACCTTTGTGTTCCTCTCCTAAGAGTATCCTCTTTGGTTTCACTGCAATTTGATCCTTTTTGTGTATTGTTGGAGTCAATTGATTAGTATTTAATTAAGGATACTAACTTTAGGTTAATGAAGGATTTCTGTTCTTTTTTTTTCTTTCTGCTGTCCTTGCATGCCCTTTCATAATCTTTATTAATGAGGTACATAACATATCTTGAAAAATATTTTAGCTTTGTTATAGTTAAATTGGTTAACGTCACGCAAAAGTCCATATGTTAAAGGATTTGTTCTGTTGGAAGTCTGTGGCACTAAGGATGGTGATAGAACCTTTAGGAAGGGGCCTACTGAAAGGAAGATAGATCGTTGGTTGTATGGCCTTTAAGCCAATATTAAGCAACTGGGCCTATCCTATATCTCTCTCTGTGTGTGTCTCTCTCTGTCTCTCTCTCTGTCTCTCTCTCTCTGTCTCTCTCTCTCTTTTTCGGTCAGTCATGGGGCCTGAACTCTGGGCCTGGGTGCTGTTCCTCAGCTCTTCAGTTCAAGGCTAATGCTCTACCACTTGAGCCACAGCGCTACTCCTGGCTTTTTCTGTTTATGTGGTGCTGAGGAATTGAACCCAGGGCCTCATGCATGCAAGGCAAACACTCTACCACGGAGCCACCTTTTCAGCCCCTCTTTCTTTTTGTTCTCCATAAGGTAAAACAGGCTTCCTCTGTCATATGTTCCTATTATGGTGAACTGCCTTGCCATAGGCCAACTGACCATGGTCTGAAACCTCGAAACTATGAACCAAAATAAGCTTTTCCTCTTTTTGACTTTATTATCTCAGATATTTTCACACAGTAGCATAAATCTGACTAGTACATCCTTCTTCTATTTCCTGATAGAATATATGCTTAGGATTGATTTTATTACCTTCAGGGCCTGGGCCCTGTCCCTGAGCCTCTCTGTGCTCAAGGCTAGTGCGCTACCACTTGAGCCACAGGGCCACTTCCAGATTTTTCTGAGTAGTTTATTCATGATAAAAGTGTCACGGACTTTTCCTGCCCTGGCTAGCTTTGAACTGTGATCCTCAGATGCTAGTCTCCTGAGTAACTAGGATTACAGGCATAAACCACTGATGCCCAGCCATTATAATTTGTTTTCTATTTCCCTTTATTTTTCTTGGAAAGTCTATATTGAGGTTTATCAGTTTTGCTCTGTGTGTGTGTGTGTGTGAGAGAGAGAGCGAGAGAGTGAGTGAGTGTGTATGTTTATGTGTGTGTGTGTCTTTCCTGAGGCTTGAACTCAGCCTCGGTATTGTTCCCAAGAAATATCTTATTAATCAGCTTTGAATTTGTATTTGAGAAACATCTCAGAGGGCCAACAAACAGCACCATTCTTACAAACATCTTATTCCAATATAAAAGAGAGTAGATTTATTCATTCTAATTTTGAAACCTGAAGACTTAGAATTCCCAGATAATTGATTTATAGCCATCTGGAAGAACAGTAGATAACAATCAGTATGAATTTTTTATTTTATCTGGCTAGTTTCTTTTAATAATTGAGTGAACTCTGGAAACAACAGGAAAACAAGAGATAGGAGGTCTGTAATTCAAGTAATCAGTATATGGATTTGGTTCTTAGATCTCTCTTCTGTCTGATCTAAACTCACAGTTTATACAATGGTAACTGAAATTTCTGTGGACTTGGCCCACAGGCTCCAGACTCTGATTTCCAATTGTCCATTCAACAGCTTCATTAAAACAAGAAGAGAAAAAAAGATGTAAGAGGTATCTCAAAATTAAGGTCTCTTTCTTCTCCACTTCTACCCACTCCCTTCCATGCTTTCCACATCTTCATTGAGGGCAGTTCCATTCTTCAAGTGCTCAGGAGAGAAATCTTAGGGTGATTCTCTTCTCCTCTCCATTACATCCTGCTTTATTTTTTTAAGTATCTCCAGTATCTAACCACTTTAAACTCTCCATTGGTAGTCACACTAGCTTGCTTGGATTTTGCAGAAATCTCTAGACTAATCTCTCTGCTTTCACCCGCCTTCAAGTTTCCTAAGAATACATGGCCTGGGTAGTTCCAAACTGCTCTGCCCCAGCCCCCCAGTCCCCTTAGTGATTTCCCACTTTATCTAGAGTAAAAGCCCCAGACATAGTGGTAGAGTGTTTGCCTAGCATGCATGAGACCTGGGTTCAATTCCTCTGTAACACATAAGATAGGTAGATAGATAGATAGATAGATAGATAGATAGATAGATAGATAGATAGATAGATAGAATTAATAAAAGGAAAAACAACCATTTAAAAAAAGCTCTAGTGCTGGGCACTGGTGGCTCACACCTGTACTTCTAGCTATTTGGGAGGCTGAAATCTGAGGATCACGGTTGGAAGCCAGCCTGGGCAGGAAAGTCTGTGAGACTCTTATCTTCAAAAAAACACTAAAAAACCAGAAGTGGTACTGTGGCTCAAGTGGTAGAGTGCTCACCTTGAGCTGAAGAGCACAGGACAGCCCCAAGCCCAGAGTTCAAGCCCTACAATCGAAAAAAAAAAAAAAAGATTAGAACTACTCATTCTTATTCCTCTTTCCTGCCTTATTTTTTTCACATGGGATTTTCTTGCATTTATCTTGCTTATTGTGTTCTTTCACTAACATGATTCCATAAAGGCATGGATTTAAGTGTTTTCTCACCGTTGTATTCTCCATGCCTAGAATAATGCCTAGCATAGATTGACAGTAACATCTTCCTTGAAAAAATCTGAAGGGCTGGGAAGGTGGCTCAGTGGTAGAGTGCTTGCCTTGCATGCATGAGGCCCTGGGTTCGATTCCTCAGCACCACATAAGCAAAAAGAAAAAAGCTGGAAGTGGCGCTGTGGCTCAAGTGGTAGAGCGCTAGCCTTGAGCTGAAGAGCTGAGGGACAGTGCCCAGGCCCAGAGTTCGGGCCCTACGACCGGACCCAAAAAAAAATTAAAAAAAAAGAATATTTGTTGAAACTATATAAATTCCTAGAGATTTTTTAATAAGTGTTTTTTTTTGGGGGGGGGTCCAGTCGTGGGGCCTGAACTCTGGGCCTGGGCGCTGTCCCTCAGCTCTTCAGCTCAAGGCTAGAGCTTGAGCCACAGCACCACTTCTGGCTTTTTTCTTTTTTCTTATGTGGTGCTGAGGTGTCAAACCCAGGGCCTCAGGCATGCAAGGCAAGCCTCTACCACTGAGCCACCTTCCCAGCCCCAATAAGTGTTTATTGAATATATTCCATTTTATCTTTGGTTAGTCATGGGGCTTGAACTCTAGGTCTGGGTACTGTCCCAGAGCTCTTCAGCTCAAGGCAAGTGCTCTACCACTTGAGCCATAGTGCCACTCCGATTTTCTGGTGATTAAATGGAGATAAGAGTCTCAAAGAGGGGGCAGTGGGGGAGGGATGGGAAGGGGAAACAAAGGAGGAGCACTCTACCAATGAGCCATCTTCCCAACACCAGATTATTTTTTTTATTATTAAAATTCTTAAATAAAATTCTTAAATAAAATGTGTAAGAGAGGGTGTGTAACAATTTCTCAGCCGATTTACCTGTGCTGATAGGATTTCTGCCACTTGGTCCCTGAGTTTGATCCCCAGCACTGCAAAAAAATAAAAATTATACACACACACACACACACACACACACAAATATGTAGAATTACAGTGCTTGACCACATTAAAAAAAGAAGTAGGAGCAGGGCTGGGAAGGTGGCCCAGTGGTAGAGTGCTTGCCTTGCATGCGTGAGGCCCTGGGTTCGATTCCTCAGCACCACATAAGCAGAAAAATCTGAAGTGGTGCTTGTGGCTCAAGTGGTAGAGCACTATCCTTGAGTTGAAAAGCTGAGAGATAGAGCCCAGGCCCAGAGTTCAGGCCCCATGACCAAAAAAAAAAAAAAAAAAAGAAGTAGGAGCAGGTGAATACAGTTATATGTTCTAAGATTTTAGCATTATCAGGGAAATAAAGAACATAGTTATTTGTATTAAACTCAGACAAGTCAAAGGTGCTGATAGAATTCAACCTACAGTAAGTGTGCCTTATTCATGTTCATTGCATGTAGTTTTGAACAGGCATAGTAAAAACCAGTAATATTTTTTGTTGCATTATTGGGGCTTGAACTCAAAGCCTGGGCACTTCCCTTGAGCTTCTTTTGCTGAAGGTTAGCACTTTACCACTTAAGCCACAGCTCTAGTTCCAGCTTTTTGTGGCTAATTAGAGATAAGAGTTTCACAGATTTTTCCTGCTCAGGCTGGCTTCAAGCTGTGATCCTCATATCTCCACCTCCTGAGTAGCTAGAATTACAAGTGTAAACCACTGGCACTCAGCAAAAAAATAAGATTTTAAAAGCAAAACATTTTAATTCCTGTGTGTGCACTCTAGAGCTCAGTTAATGCAGTTAGTCCTGTGCTATGGTCAGTTGTATTTAAATCATCATGTGTTTGCTGAGTGATTTCCTCCTTCAATTTTCTGAAAATCCTCCTCCTAAAAAGAAAAAGATACCCAGAAAACAATGTAAAAGTTAGTGTGCTTAAAGGATAAAGTAATTTTTTTTTTTTTTTTGGCGGTCGTGGGGCTTAAACTCTGGGCCTGAGCACTGGCCCTCAGCTCTTCAGCTCAAGGCGAGCGCTCTACCACTTGAGCTACAGTGCCACTTCCAGTTTTCTGGTGGTTTATTGGAGATAAGAGTTTCACAGGGTGGGGGGGCGGGGACTGGGAAGGTGGCTCAATGGTAGAGTGCTTGCATTGCATGCATGAGGCCCTGGGTTCGATTCCTCAGTACTACATAAGCAAAAAGGGGGAAAAAAAAGAGTTTCACGGACTTTCTTGCACGGCTGGCTTTGAACCGCGATCCTCAGATCTCAGCCTCCTGAGTAGCTAGAATTACAGGCGTGAGCCACTGGCGCCCGGCCATAAAGTAAATTTTTAAAAAAATATTTGTTATAGGGGCTGGGAAGGTGGCTCAGTGGTAGAGCGCTTGCCTTGCATGCATGAGGCCCTGGGTTCGATTCCTCAGCACCACAGAAGTAGAAAAAAAACCGGAAGTGGCGCTGTGGCTCAAGTGGTAGAGCACTAGCCTTGAGCTGAAGAGCTGAGGGACAGTGCCCAGGCCCAGAGTTCAGGCCCACTACCGGACCCCCCCAAAAAAGAAATTTGTTATAAGGCAGCATGTCTTTAGCAGAAGTTGTGTGGCATTATGGGAAAAATAAGCATCTACAGTACAGCACTGAACTCTATGCATCCTGAACATGCATGGTTTTTCATAGCTGTGGTCTCTTTAAGACAGAGTCAGGTATGATGATATAGGTACATGAAAGACTTTGGAGAAGAGAGAATACATATGGAGATGGAGGTTGGCTGGTTACTGCTGATTTGTATCTGTGTCTTGTAGAGGGATAATTAAGAGACTTAAGGAGTTAAAAGCTAACTGAGTTCTGCAGGGCCTTGATGTCTCACAAAGAAGCATTTATCTCCTACAGTGGAAGAGCAGCCTCAGCTGAATAGTAGGGTGAAGATCTAATTGTTTTATAGAACTTCAGAGGCATCTGAATACCCAGCAGGCCTGTCATACAAACCACCCTTGTGGGAGAAAGAATGCTAAAGTGCAGAATAGGGGCATCTAGTTGGATACTGCCAAGAATGCTGTCTCTGCAACCTTTGAATCTTCTAGGCTTAACAGAAGTATCCCAGTTTCACTTACAAGAACTAACATTTCCACTTTCTTGGATGCTGCTGCAGGTTCACCTCAATAACTGTTCTGACTTTTCCCCACTGCCAGGTCCAGTAACTTAGGATAAACTCTAAGTTGAAAACATTCTAGGCATGGTAAGAACAAAAAAAGGGGGGGGGAACACCAAGATTCACAAGAATAGTTTGTATGTCAGCAAAAACCTTAAAATTCAATTTTTAGGGTGTTTGATCAGAGACTGGATTGTTCTATTCAAAGCTACTAAAAAAATCCATTGGGGCTGGGAAGGTGGCTCAGTGGTAGAGTGCTTGCCTTGCATGCATGACACCCTGGGTTTGATTCCTCAGCACCACATAAGCAGGAAAAGCTGGAAGTGGTGCTGTGGCTCAAGTGGTGTGGAGCACTAGCCTTGAGCAGAAGAGCTGAGGGACAGCGCTCAGGCGCGGAGTTCAGGTCCCATGACGGACAAAAGAAAAAAAAAAGGTGGGAATGTAGCTTAGTGGTAGAGTGCTTGCCCAGCATGCATGAAGCCCTGGGTTCCATTCCTGAGTACCACATACACAGAAAAAGCCAGAAGTGGTGCTGTGGCTCAAGTGGTGGAAAAGAAGCAAAAAGAAGCTCAAGGACGATGCCTAGGCCCTGAGTTCAAGCTCTGGGACTCACAAAAACAAAATATAACCAAGAAGTCAAATAAAATGAATATTAAAAAATTCATTGATTTTTGAGACACTTTCTCAGGACATGGAATTTATACCCTAGCAAGGGTCTTAGGGGGAGTATTGCAGATTCACTAGTAAGGTGGTTTTAAGAAGCCTGACAATAGATATGGCCAGTACTCAGAATATTGTAAATGCCTGGATTGCCCTTATAGATGATAGAGGAGAGAATACGGAGGTTGAGGGAAATAGACATGGTAGGACAGATGTACTGTTTAAACCAGATGTCTAAATGGATCTAGAGGACAACCTTCATTCACCAAGGCCATTACCATCACCAAGTCCTGGTGAGCTGAGGGCTGGACACACACCTGATACCCTCACTTCAGGGTCGGCTCAAACCAGAAGGATTGTGGTTCCATGCCAGCCTAGGCAGAAAGTTGACAATACTCTATCTAAACTCTATCTGAGTTATAAAAGAAAGCCTAAAATAGGAAGATCCCAGTCTAGACATGCCTAGGCGTACACAGGCTGGAGGGTAACATTCTGTAATTCATAGCCTCATGTAAGATCAAAAGGTGAAATAGATAGAGGTACCTTTAAAGAAAACTAAAGCTGGGCGCTGGTGGCTCACTCCTGTAATCCTAGCTACTCAAGAGGCTGAGATCTGAGGATTGAAGCTAGCCCATGCAGGAAAGTGTATAAGACTCTTAGCTCCAATAAACTACTGAGAAAAAAGCTGAAAGTGATGCTGTGGCTCAAGTAGTAGAACAGTAGCCTTGAGCACAAAGAGACTCAGGGATAGCATCTAAGCCCTGAGTTCAAGCCCTAGGACAGGCAAAAAAAAAAAGAAAGAAAAAAAGGAAGGGAGGAAGGAAGTTAGGAAGGGAAGGAAGTAAAGAAGAAAAGAAGGAAAAAAAGGAAGAAGGGGCTGGGAAGTGGCTCAGTGGTAGAGCGCTTGCCTTGTATGCACGAGGCCCTGGGTTTGATTCCTCAGCATCACATAAGCAGAAAAAGCCAGAAGTAGTGCCATGGCTCAAGTGGTAGAGCACAGGCCTTGAGCTGAAGAGCTGAGGGACAGTGCCCAGGCCCAGAGTTCAGGCCCCATGACTGACAAAAAAAAAAAGAAGTTTAAATGCCAGCAAATGACATAAGACCTATAGCCATATGTGGACAGGTGATCTTAATTGGTTTCATTCTGTCATGAGTATAGCTGGGTTAGGGAAAAGAAGGTAAAAAGGAACCAGTAAGTAGAAGATGAGGAGATATGAATAGGGCTATAAAAAGAGAGTGTTTTAAAATAAAATATATGAATATGAGAGCTTGTCTAAAAACAGGAAGTTCCAAAATGGACATGGGAAGGTTAGGGGCAAATCAGAGGGCTAAACACATGTCACAGAAGGATTATGATACGATTTGTGCTAAGATATATTTGATGGAGTAAAGTAAGTTAGAAGTTAGAGGACATTTTCTGGGTAAGAAGAGTTTTTACATGGTAAAATAAAGGTTTACCTTAAAGCAAGGTTTGTTCCAAAAGGGAAATAGACAGATAAGGACAAAACTAGAAATAGACAGATAGGGACAAAAACAAAGGAATATGGAAGGGCTTATGAGAAGGAAGTTATAGGAAATTTGGAAATTTTACTCAGTGCTGTCTTGGTAAATCTGTAGAAGGTCAAGGGAGATGAAGATATGCATATTCTATGTTTGGTGACCCTCTCCCTCCTCCCCAAAAGTAGAGTATATCATGAGATAGAATCCCCACTCCTAACCTCCATTATAAGTTAAAGGAATGGATTGAAACTAATGACATATTTCTTAAACCAGGCTTTATATTCTGCTTTTAGAAAAATTAAAATTTCTGTTGAAACACCTTAAAATTAATCTTTATATGGTTAATGCATTTATTCATCATTGCCACCATAGTTAAGACTCAACAAAGAGTATCAGTGTAAGGTGACCACACTCTGTCTCCTTTCTTTCTTTTTTTTTTAGAAGAGGAAATGAGATACTGACTCTACTCCCCAGAGGCCAAACTCTTAGATTTATCTAATGAAAGTTGCTGTAACAAAAGTCAACTGTTATTAAAGATGATTCTAAACATTTTTTTTTAAATCCTCTAGAGATTAATCTTCTGTTGTTGTTGTTAATTGTAGGGCTTAAACTCAGGGCATGGGTGCTACCTCTGAACTCTTTTTGCTCAAGGCTAGCACTCTACCACTGAGTCATAGCTCTGCTTCCAATTTCATGGTAGTTAATTGGACTTTCATGCCCAAGCTGGCTTTGAACCTCTATCTTCAGATCTCAGCCTCCTGAGTAGCTAGAATTACAGGTGTGAGCCACCACCAGCTTAGAGATTAATTCTTTTTTTTTTTTGCTTATATTAACTTATTGTCATTATTAAGGTTATATACAAAGGGGTTACCATTTCATAAGAGATTAATTCTTAAAGATGTCTGTTTTGATATTTAAAGAGGCCACCTGTCATAATTGTGATCCTGTTTCTCTCTCTCTGTCTCTCTGTCTGTCTGTCTCTGTTTCTGTCTGTCTCTGTCTCTGTCTCTCTCTCTCACTTGTGCAATACTGGACTTGAATTGAGGGCCTAGGCACTGTACCTTAGCTTTTTTCATTCAAAGCTAACACTCTACCACTTACAGCTATTGTATGGTTAATTAGAGATAAGAGTCTCAGGCTTTCCTTCTTGGGCTAGCTTTAAATCACAAGTGTCAAATCTCAGTCTTTTGAGTAGCTAAGATTAGAGGCCTAAACCACTGATGCTGGGCAAGGCCTGAAGGTCCTGGTCCTTCTTCATCTGACTTTTGGTCACAATGAATGTAGGTACTGGGTCCAAGCTGTCAAGGAGTTTTCAGTGGTCCTGGAAATGGTTGCCATTATGAGAGACTCTAGTGAGATTGACTGCATTCTGGGTATAATCTGGGAACTGGATCTTGGAACTCACAGATACAGGGGAGTTCCAGAGAATTAGAGTAGTTATGCTCACCAATTTTTGTCTTTTTCTTTTTTCTCTAAGGCCCAGAGCGAGACTAAACAAGAAGGTAGTATTATTAGCATTCCTGATGATTCTCCTTTAGGATGTATAGTAAAGAGATGAAATTTTGAAAAACTTGATTAGAAATTTTTTTTCTGCAGTATGGTGTGGCCTCTATATTAATCATAAAAATAGAGAGATCTGGGCTGGGAAGGTGGCTCAGTGGTAGAGTGCTTGCCTTGCATGCTTGAGGCCCTGGGTTCGATTCCTCAGCACCACATAAGAAAAAAGCCGGAAGTGGCACTGTGGCTCAAGTGGTAGAGTGCTAGCCTTGAGCTGAAGAGCTGAGGGACAGCGTCCAGACCCAGAGTTCAGGCCCCATGACCGGACCCAAAAAAAAAAAATTAAAAAAAAAAATCTCACGGACTTTCCTACTCAGGCTGGCTCTGAACTTCGATCCTCAGATCTCAGCCTCCTGAGTAGTTAGGATTACAGGAGTTAGCCACCAGCACCCAGTAGTTTTTTTGGGTTTTTTGTTTTGTTTTGTTTTTGGCAGAAAAAAGGTCTAAAATCAACTTTTTGTGGCATTATATCAGAGCACTAAATTGTTTTTAAATGTAAAATCCATCAGGCTCCTGCATCCACATAGTAAAATCCATGGAAAGATGAACTGGTGATCCCAAATTATACAGACCACATATACTATAATAATGCAAGCTGGTACAGAATGCACCCTATTTCTTGACCATCTCCCCTAAACATAGAGGGCAATGGACAGCTGCAGATGGATATGGAGAGATGAGTGTAGGTTCCCCTGGGAACGAACTGTTGTCTTCTCTGGGAATGTACTGTTTCGATTTATCTCCAGGAAGGAGAGGGTAGATGTGCTTCTAGGGCATACCCCACACTGTATAATTGCAAAATTCCACCTAAGGATACAACGGGTTAAAAACTGTAACACCTCACTAGTCAAAGACCAATTAAAAAAAATGTCTGCCCTACACAGGGTAATAAATACTTAGCAGTATAGCCTGCCAGCAGAGATAGAAAAGGAAATCACAACTACTGCTACTAACAAAATACTGGGCTACAAAAGTATGACCTCAAATATTTAGAACAACAACTAAGGAGTTTAAATGAGATACCCACATGGTATTTCCAAAAGCCATCATAAGGCTGTTGAATAAAATGGCAGTGTTGGAGGTGGGCCCCCTCCCTATAAGTTCTTAGTCCCTAAGGCCCTTTGTACACCATAATGGCTATTGCCACTAAAGTTAGTTGTATACCAGAAATGGATGGCAAGTTCCTATTGCTGAAAAGACTTCTTCACATGCTCTGGTTATATGACAAAGAGAAATCAAGCTGGGACCAAACTGGAAGCTTCTTCATTATTGGTTAGTATTCATAATGCCAGAGGGCACTAAGCAGGCTACCAGGGAACATTGTCCCCAGTGGTCCGATGTGTTACTCCATCATCATCATGCACTGTAGGATGTGTCCACTGGCGCAACATTTACTAGTGTGGGTACAACTGCCCACATTCTTCTAATTGGATCTTAGGCCTGCTCCATAGAAGGGAAGCCATATTTGGTCCTGTATGCCAAAACAAAATCTATGGCTAAAAGAGTCAGGACGCCACTACTATTGTTGTATTAAATGATATCCTGCCCTTTTGGATTTTGCTAATGCTTGCTTTAGTATTCCTTTAATCACTGAGTCTCAGAACCAAATCACATCTGCCTGGGGTGGACAAGAATACTTCTCCAAGGTTTCCTACATACAAAGTTCCATATCTGCCATGGGATGATGGTTCAGGACCACAACATTAAAAAGCATTACAGGATATTCAACTGCACCTGATAAGTAGGAGATGGAAGATCATTCTCACAAAATTACAGCAACCACAGTGGCAACCCACAGCAAATCCAACTACTGGGCTTCAAAAATTTCGCCTGAAAATGCTATATTCTAGAAGAAAAACATCAACAACAAGAACCCCTAAAACAGGTTGTTGCATCATTCCCTTCCCCTACCTTAGTTTCAGTTATCAACCACCAGCAAATAGCAAAGAGAAAATACAGACCCATTGGTAGGGCCAGTGCCACCATTCAGCAGAAAGTAGTTTCTGAAAAAGGTATACAGCCCTATTTAAATCATAAATGACCAGATGCTGGTAGCTAATGCCTATAATCCTAGCTACTCAGGAGGCTGAGATCTGAGGATCACAAATCAAAGCCAACCCAGGCAGGAAAGTCTGTGAGACTTCAATTAACCACCAGAAAAATGGAAGTGTCACGATGACTCAAAGTTGTAGAGCACTAGCCTTGAGTGAAAGAGCTTAGGGACAGTGCCCAGCCCGTAAGTTCAAGCCCCACAACTGGCCAAAAAAAAAAAAAAAAGATTGTAAGGGTCCACACTCCTTACATGAGGAGTGATATACGGGGTTATCCAGAGAGTTATGAAGTCTGTGGCTTGGATGTTGATAATACCCTGAACTGCTTGTGACATACAGCAGGGTTTTGCTGACCCATAGCTCTCACCAACTGAAACATAACAGTCCTAAACTGGCCATCCAAAGCCATGAACTCCCACCACCTGAAATGCAAAAAGGGGAGTTGATGATATACAGCCCACTCCCCAGAAGTTAATGGAACATTAATTTTTCATTACCAGCCATCCCTATACCAAAAGACAACAATAAAAGCTTGAGGCTGCCCAGTCCTACTCCTGTGTCTCCCACCTGTAATCTTAACTATTCACGAGTTGGAGATCAGGAGGGTCATGGTTGCAGGTCAATCCTGGACTAAAGGGTTTAGAAGATGCCAGATCCTGGCAGCTTATACCTGTAATCCTAGCTACTCAGGAGGCTGAGCTCTGAGGATCATGGTTCAAAGCCAGCCCAGGCAGGAAAGTCAATGAGACTCTTATCTCCAGTTGACTACTGAAAACCAGAAGTGGAGCTGTGGCTCAAAGTGGTAGAACTCTAGCCTTGAGCAAAAGAGCTCAGGGACAATGCCCAGACCCTGATTCAAGCCCCACAACTGACCCCAAAAAATGTTCAGAAGATCTTCATCAATCAATAAAAGCTGAGCATAGTAGTATGTGCTTTAGGATTGTGGTCCAGGCTATCTTAGGCATAAATATGAGATCCTATTAAAAGGAAAAACATAAAGCACAAAGGGCTGGGAGCATGGCTTAAGTTGTAGAGCACTTGCCTGGCAAGTATAAGACCCCAAGTTTAAACTCCAGTAATGACAAAAAAAAAAGTTGTAGATTTTAGGATCGCCAATATAGCACACTCTCTTGGAGAATGCACTTTTGCCTTTCTTGCTGCATTGTGCTTTGAATTAATAAACTGGCTCCTGCTTAAATCTCCAGTGTCCATCCTTGAATTCTTTTCTCTGATGAAACTATTGTCTTTCAGGCCCCAGAACCAGTAACCAAAATCCAGTGACAGAATCAAACACAGCATAGTATCCAACCCCTTTTGTGCCATGGAATTTACTGGTAATATTAATAAGATCCTAAAGAACCAGCCTCAAAGAACACTGAACCAATCTTTTTTTTTGGTCATTTGTGGAACCTGAACTCTGGGCCTAGGTGCTGTTCCCCCAGCTCTTCAGCTCAAGGCTAGCACTCTACCACTTGAGCCACAGCACTCACTTCCAGCTTTTTCTGTTTGTGTGGTGCTGAGGAATCAAACCCAGGGCCTCATGCATGCAAGGCAAGCGCTCTACCACTGAGCCACCTTCCTAGTCCCGCCACCCCCACTCCCCCAGTCTTTATATTCAAAAGTTAAGTGGCAGTTCAGAAGAAATATATGGAACGGATGGCATGCCTTTCTTCAGGTATATAGCATGTGCGTTGAAATCAGAAACCTCGGCATGGATCTCTATCCTCAAAAGAATTTGCAGGTAGCCATCTATGTAGCAGAAGAAGCCAAGGCAGTACTCTCAGATTTGACCTTTGGGATGGCCGGGGGCGGGGGGGCCACCAAGAGCATGAGCATTTGATCAAAGAGACTGGAATGAAGGTCTAGATATAAATAATATATTGACTTTGACCCACTTTCTCAGATTGTGGGTTTTAACACTGTCACAAGAACCTGAGGGGATATGGCAGAAACACATGGAAAAATACAGGCTCTAGGAAGCAGGAGCAGTTCTATTTACCATTAGTCCCAACTAGGGAATTTTTAAATTTCACATCCTTGTATCCCTGGATTTTGAAGAACTGGAGAGTCCCTGATGTCCAAAAAGAGTTACATTCTTGCTAGAGGCCACAAGCAAGAATAACATTTAACTAAATTACAATTACCATGACATCTTGGATTCCTTGAGCATAGACAGTAGCAGGCAAGAGAGAAGTCACCTTACTGGTAGGGGGAGTTTGCCTATTGATGAACAGGAGCAGGTAAGACTGCTATTAGGCAGATGGAGTGGCATATGTGTTTAACATAATTATCCAAGTGTCTCCTGATATTGCCTTGTACTCTTGCTAACTGGAAATAGAAAACTATGGCAACCTCAGACTGAGAATGGCATGATTACCAAAGTGATACCTGTAAGGGATGGAATCCAGAATGAATGAGAGGTGGAGGTAAGAGAGAATGAGGACCAGTTGCAACTCTGAGATCAACTTCTATAATAAGGGCTGTAAGTTTGTCTGATTGATCTTCTTTTCTGAATTTTCCCCTAGGAAGAAAAGACAATAGGAATCATGGAGGAATCCTCTTCAAAATTTGAGAAGTAAATCTCTTTGCTGCAAGAGACGAATAATATTTGGTGGCCTCCAAAATGTATACTACTTAGATCTTGATGCAGAGCCTAATTGACTGGTCTCAGCTGCTGGACTCTTGAAATTCATTATCACATTTGAGTAAGGTCCGGATTTCTCATGTGTTAATCTCTGCTAAAGACTTGAGTTTCTGAGGCCTAAAAAGGAAGTCTTGTTCTTCAGAAATACAGCATGCCCTCTGCCTTCCTTCTGTTCAGCCTTTCTTTCTTCTCATAAGGGTCAGACCTGTGTTGCAATCGTAAGATTTCTAGCATCCTCTGGCTCCCTTTTCATTTTTCCTTACAGCATTTACTTTAATAAATCTAGCAGATCCCCTCCTTGGCTCTTGCTTTTGGAGTATCCAAACTGACAAAATGTACCTAGTATGAAATTTACAAAGCCAGCCAAAGAAAGTCTTCCAAGGGTCTGTAAGCCAAATGCTTCTTAGAGATGTCACAGTGCTTGGAGAAAACCAAGTTTGTTCTTTTTTTTTTGGGGGGGGGGGGAGGCGGGAGCAGTCATGGGGCTTGAACTCAGGACCTGGAGGTTGTCTCTGAGCTCTTCAACTCAAAGCAAGTGCTCTACCACTTGAGCCACAGCACCACTTCCAGTTTTCTGGTGGTTAATTGGAGATAAGAGTCTCATGGACTTTCCTGCCTGGGCTGGAAATCATGATCCTCAGATCTCAGCCTCCTGAGTAGCTAGGATTACAGGTGTGAACCATTCGCGTCTAGCATGTCCCTTAGTTTTTAACTCAAGGCTGGTGCTTTGTCACTTGAGCCACAGCCCCAGTTCTGGCTTTTTTGATGGTTAATAGAAGATAAATTTTCTTAGACTTTCCTGTCCTGACTGGCTTTGAACTGTGATCTCAGGATCACAGCCTCCTGAGTAGGTAGAATTACAGAGGCTGGGAAGGTAGCTCAGTGATAGAGTGCTTGCCTTGCATACACAAGGCCCTGGGTTCTATTTCTCAGCACCATACAAGCAGAAAAAGCCAGAAGTGGCTCTGTGGCTCAAGTGGTAGAGTGCTAGCCTTGAGCTGAAGAGCTGAGGGACAGCGCCCAGACCCAGAGTTCAGGCCCCATGACCAGGGGGGGGAAAAAAAAAAAAACAATGGGAAGGGTAAACAAAGGAGGAGGCTGCAATGCTTGGTAAGAAATGTACGCATTATCCTGCCCATGCAATTGTAACCCCTCTGTACAGTATGTTCACAAATAAAATAAAATTAAATTAAAAAAAAAACACAGGTGACCCACCAGCACCCAGATGCAAAGGAATTCAGTAGAGATCCCAAAAGGACCATACTTTAGTAATAGAGGTAAACTACCTTAGAATACAGACCATTTAAGATCTGCTTTTACAAAGCTTAGAAATTCCACTTATGGGCCAAGGCAAGTCAATTTCCTGTCAAAAGAAACTTTATAGGAAATTTGAAAAAAAATCTTAACAATTATTTAACAGTATATGCCCACCATCTAACAACAAAAAATACTATACTTTAGAACAACACAGAAACATTATTCATGATGAATATTTAAAACCACTTAATAGAAATGAATGATGATGAAATTAGCAGGCAAGGACTTCAGAACAAGGACTTAAAGGACAACATAAGTGAACATAATGAGCAAAAGAATACTAAAAAGGTTTAAATGGGGGGCGGTGTTTGAAGGTCTAGCTCAGGTGATAGAGCACCAGCCAATGAATGGAAGCAAGCTTCAGATAGCAAGTTCAAATCTTGGTCTTGGAAAAGGAAAAGAAAGGATTTAAATGGAACTTCTTCTAGAGTTAAAAACATAATTTGACATGAAAAGTTACTGAACTGAGTTCAGAGATTAAATACTATAGTAGAAAATATCAGTAACGTTAAGACATAGCAATATAACCAGTCCAAATTAGAGGATCGAGAAAGATTGGAATAAAATGGAAATGAAAGTAAAATCAGAACAATCTTAATCTAACATACATGTAATTTCCCAGAAATCAAGGAGATAGAGGAAAGGACAAAATAAAATTAGCGGAAATGTCAAATGTGAAGAAAAGTATAAATTCTTCTACTCAGGACAGGGCAGTAAGCTTCCAAAAGAATAATAAAAACAGAGAAAAAAATTACTCAATTCGCTAAAATCCAGAGTATACAATATAGATCACAAGAGAAGGGGTATTTATTTATTTATTTATTGTGCTGGTCTGTGGCACTGTCCCTGACCCATGGTGCCACTTCCAGCTTTTTCTGTATAATTCATTAGAGTCTTCAGGACTATCCTTCTGGGCTGACTTTCAACCATGATCCTCAGATCTTGGTGTGAGCCACCAGCTCCTGGTAAGAAGGAGTCTTCTATGCCACAGGAGGCATATGTGAAAGCACTAGGGTTAGGAAGTGGGGTGAAGCCAGTTTGGACTTTGATCTTCCCACTTGTACTTTCCCTCATCATTGGTTGAGACAGAGACTTCTTGAGATGGAGACATATTTTTGCCCAGGCTGGCCTCAAACTCAGATCTACCAATCTTTTCCCTCCCAAGTAGTTAGAATTACATGATTGAACTACTGCATCTGGGTAATGTCTTTTTATTTTTCTCTGAGACAAGATTTTAATATGTGGCCCAGGCTGTCCTTGAACTTGTTACATAGCCCAAGCTGGCATAAAATTTTCAATCTTTGTACCACAGCCTTCCTAGCACTAGGATTAAAGGCATGTTCTACTCTTATCTGGCTGATCACTATCCATTCTTTTTGTTTGTTCCTTTTTTTCAGTCTTTTTTTTTTTTTTTGGTCTGGTCGTGGGGCTTGAACTCTGGGCCTGGGCGCTTGTCCCTCAGCTCTTCAGCTCAAGGCTAGCACTCTACCACTTGAGCCACAGTGCCACTTCCGGCTTTTTTATTTTTGCTTATGTGTTGCTGAGGAATCGAACCCAGGGCTTCAGGCATGCAAGGCAAGTGCTCTACCACTGAGCCACCTTCCCAGCCCTCTTTTTTTTTTTAAATTGGTAGTGGGACTTGAACTCTGGGCCTGGGCACTGTCCCTCAACTCTTCAGCTCAAGATGAGCGCCCTACCACTTGAGCCACAGTGCCACTTCCAGTGGTTTATTGGAGATAAGAGGCTCATGGGCTTTACTGCTCTGGCTGGCTTTGAACCACAATCCTCAGATCTCAGCCTCCTGAGTAGCTAGGATTACAGGCATGAACCACCCATGCCTGGCTTCAGTCTTCTTGACATCTACTCTTAGTTGAAAGAAAGAAATATCAATTTAACTAGAAGTGGAAGAGAATTTGATGAATCTGAAAGAGGGAATCTATACAGCAGCCCTAACTATATAGCCATATTTTAATGAGTGGCTCTAAAAATCAGTAAAAAGATAAGGAATCCTGCAGCATAAACCAATGCAACTGAATAAAAGAGTCTAAAATAAAACCACCCAGGCACAGAAATTTGACATTTGACAGAAGTGGCATTTAAAGTAGATTAGGAAAAGCTAGATTATTAATAAAGGGGGACTGGGACAATTGGTAACCCACACAGAAAATGAAGAAGGAAATTCTTGCCTCAAACCAAACACAGAAATTCCTAATGTAACATAAATGGAAATGGAGAAAGATGAGAGATTTTAAGAGGAACTCTAGAATATCTTTTTTTTTGGTATGGGGCTCTATTGGAGTATGAACTTAGAGCCTTGATCTTGCCAGACACTAAACCATTGAGCCACACATCCTGTTCTAGACTATCTTGAAAACTTTGGAGTAGGTACATATTTCTTAAGGCAAAAAGAAGAAAATGAACTATTTTAACAACAGAAAAATTAGGCCTACCTGTTTATCAAAATGAACTCCAAGAAATGGAAATGAGGATTTTTTATTAAAAGAAAAATCAAGACTAGCAATTCCAGGAAATGGAAGCATATTTTGTTGTTGTTGGTAGTGGTGGTGGAGGTATTTGTTTTTGCTTCGGGTTTTTCAGGGGGGAGGGAGGAGTCAAAGGAGCACAGAAAGGGAGAGGGGAAGGGTAAACAAATGTAATCATGCTATTTCATGGACACTATAGGAAAAATTATCTATGTAACTTGAGGGCAGGGCTGAGAGTGGGAAAGCAAAGGAAGAGGTTACATTGTCCAAGCAAAAGAAATGTACTCATTACCTGACTTATGATATAGTATCTCCTCTATACAACACCTTCATAGTAACAATAAAATTATATTTAAAATAAAAGGGTTGGGAATGTGGCTTAGTGGTAGAGTGCTTGCCTAGCATACATGAAACCCTGGGTTCCATTCCTCAGTACCACATAAACAGAAAAAGCCAGAAGTAGTTCTGTGGCTCAAGTGGAAGAGTGCTAGCCTTGCGCAAAAGAAGCTCAGGGACAGTGCCCAGGCCCTGATTTCAAGCTCCAGGACTGGCAAAAAAATAATTATAATTAAATAAAATAAAATTAGGACTAGCCAGGAGCCAGTGGCTCATATTTAAGAATCACATGGTGATGCTAATATATTATCTGACTATATGCAGAATTGAATATATTTTAAAACATACAATGATTACATTATAAACAAATACAAGAAATAATAAGTACAAAATCCTCATAGCTTGTGTCTGCTGTGAACATGTTAAAAGCAAATGTGGACCTTAAATAGTTCTTCTAATGCTCTTTTTCTTTTTTTTTTTTTTTTTTGGTCAGTCATGGGGCTTGAACTCTGGGCCTGGGCACTGTCCCTCAGCTCTTCAGCTCAAGGCGAGCGCTCTACCACTTGAGCTACAGCGCCACTTCCGGTTTTCTGGTGGTTTATTGGAGATAGGAGTCTCACAGTCTTTCCTGCCCGGGCTGGCTTTGAACCACAATCCTCAGATCTCAGCCTCCTGAGTAGCTAGGATTACAGGCGTGAGCCACCAGCGCCCGGCCTATAATGCTCTTTTTCTTAAATTGATGGCTCAAGGAAGTTTGTTCCACTATTATGCTTCACAGAAGTCAATTGTATTTTTGTTAATATATTTTTATAATAAAAATATTTTTATGAAATCAAATTTTAAGTTAAATTTGGTAGTATATGCCTGTAATACCAGGACTCAGGTGATCAAGATCATGAGTTTGAGGTTAGCCTGGGCTACATAGTGAGATCTTACTCAAAAAGAAAAGGTGTGTTTTGGGGCTGAGAAGGTGTCTCAGTGGTACAGCACTTGCCTTGCATGCATGAGGCCCTGGGTTTGATTCCTTAGCACCACATAAGCAGAAAAAAAAAAAGTCGGAGGTGGTGCTATGGCTCAAGTGGTAGAGGGCTAGCCTTGAGCTGAAGAGCTGAAGGACAGTGCCCAGGCCCAAAGTTCAGACCCCACGACCAGACCCAAAAATAAATAAATAAATAAAGGCATGTTTTGTAAGCAAGGAAAGATGGGCATAATTCTTAAATGTCAATGCAAGAAATGCTGGACTCTTACCACATTCATACAAGTGATTATCTACATCTTACTTTACTTTTTAGTTTGAATTTTATGTGTTATTATGTAATACATCCAGAATATTAGAAAAAAAAAGAAGGGGATCTGGGGGTATCATCAGTTGCTCCTGATTAGAACATGTGAAGCCTTGGGTTCTATCTTTGTCCTTAGCATGGAACAGAGAGAAAAAAAGAGAGAGAGAAAGAGCCAGGTGCCGGTGGCTCATGTCTGTAATCCTAGCTATTCAGGAGGCTGAGATCTGAGGATTATGGTTCAAAGCTAGCCAGGGCAGGAAAGTCCATGAAACTTTTTTTTTTTTGGGGTAAGAAATGTACGCATTATCCTGCCCATGCAATTGTAACCCCTCTGTACAGTATGTTCACAAATAAAATAAAATTAAATTAAAAAAAAAACACAGGTGACCCACCAGCACCCAGATGCAAAGGAATTCAGTAGAGATCCCAAAAGGACCATACTTTAGTAATAGAGGTAAACTACCTTAGAATACAGACCATTTAAGATCTGCTTTTACAAAGCTTAGAAATTCCACTTATGGGCCAAGGCAAGTCAATTTCCT